>NW_004524781.1:941777-964892 GCF_000260255.1 Octodon degus
TATTCTACTGAGTTATCTTTCTGGCCCTTAAATATTTTAATTCCAATTCCAATCTGAAATAAAAACTGCAATAAAGAATAAAGAATAAGTTTGGAGTCATTCCAAGTCAGACCTACCTATCCAGCTATCAATGCTTTTCTCAAAACTGTATTTTATGTGTTCTGAGTACTCAAGACAGAATCACCTCTCGCTTTTCACAACACAGCTCTAACTCAAACCTGACCTTGTGTGAGCCGTGGCTCACCTCTGATTGCTCAGCATCACACAACCGTGGCTCTGGCGCTTGCTTGTCTCCTTTCCTGACACTCGGATGGATGCATCTGGTGGAGAAGGCAGCTGTCCCAGCCAGGGGGCAGGCATGGAAGGGACGTCCTCAGGCCAGGCGCCTGGGCAGGAGGCCCTGACCTCGGGGAGGCCAAGGGAGCCCGAGCAGCACAGCCCTCAGGGTGCGCTGAGAACTAAGGCTGAGAGTCAGGAGGTCGCAGGTCTGCAAAGCCCAGGAAGGCAGCCACCCCCACAGAGCCGCGCTCCTGTCTCTGCAGGTCTCCAGTGACTGAGGCCTGCAGCAGCCCAGCCGGGCGCCTTGGCGCTGGCAGCTTCGCACAGCAGCAAGGGGGGCACAGGCCGAGCCCCAAGGACATCCCCTGTGCTCTGGCCACAGCTCACAACCGGGTTCCTCCTGCAGAGGCAGAGCCTGGATGGCAGCCTGCTGACGGGCCCACAGAGGCGGGCCGAAGCCCGAGGGCGGCCTGCAAGGCTCCCGCAGTCCCAGAAGCAGCTCAGAGCTGCCAGTGGGAGAAGGGAAAGCTGCAGTTCCAACCACGGGCGTGGGGGGGACCATGGACGGTTTCCAAAAGGCTTCCACTGGGGTGAAGTATGCTCTGAGTCTGGGGTGGAAGATTCACATTTGCTGTAAGAATGGTTTCTAAAGACTGTTGGGAGCTGCAGGAAGGTAGGAAATTGATCAAAGGTGTGTAGGTGGGACTGGGCCACAGTGCCTAACGTAAACAAGCTACCTCACTCTGGAGAAAAACATCCTGCCTGGTTGAGGCCAGCTATTAGTTGCTAGGCAACCTTGTGTTAATACCTTTGCAAAAGCATAAATACAGGATTGTTTCGTTGTGAGGTGGAGTGTAATCTTGCCCATCAGGCCGGCTGGTGACCACCCAGCCCAGCTTTTGTCTTGTCCATCTTCCTCATTCCAGGTCTCCCCAGTAGGTAAAACCTTCACAGTAAGCCCAACGGATCCCCACAGAAGACCAAATAGCTAGGCTTGCTACTGGTGAAAGGCAAGGTTCCCGTGGGCCAGCAGGGATGGCAAGGCGGGCTCAGGGTTAGCCCTTGCCCGTGCCCTGCTGCCCCCACTGCCAGCTGGCACAGAGCAGAGCTGGGCCTCAGCCACTCAGCGCTGCACCGTGGCCCTCGCACAACCTTGCTGCCTGCACACCTGCTGCAGATGGAGGAAGTGACGGACGAGCTGGGAGAGAAGCGCAGGCAGCCGTCACGCTAAGGACAGGAAGGCTGAAGGCCCGGCCCTGCATGTGCGGCCTACCTCAGCAAACTGTGACCTGAGGGTACATCCGCGAGGTGCCCCAAGGCCTCCAAAGAGCATGCTACGGCCTTCGCTCCTGCCCCAGAGCCTGCCTGCCACTATGGACTGGAAGCCCTACAAACCCGTACATGTTAGTGTGGTCCTGCCAGGAGGAGGGTGGGAATGCTCCTCTTTGAGGGCACCGAGCAGGCCAAGAGAAAGGACATACGGAACCCCAGTGGCAGGACCACGAGCACAATCAGAGCTCCCAACCACTTCTGTCACACAGCTTTCCTCAGCAGGATCAGGCACCCAGAGAGCATCGAACAGAGAGGCAGTCTTGTGACACGAATGACAGAGACCAAAAGCAACACACAGGAGAAGAGGAGAGCAAATAAGGGAGGGCGGACAGGCAGGAAGCACCTATGCAAAGGCGAAAGGTTTATACGATCTGAAGAGAAACCAGAGTATTAGGAAGCACCCCTTAAATGCGAGGAAAGAAGTGTGGGGGACGAGGAGGGTGGAGAGGAGACCTGGAAGAAGTACAGCTGCTTGGACTCGTAAGGAGAGATGGCGAACAAAACAATGAAAAAGTATTCTCAACATAAAAGCTATTGCATCCACGAAACAAGAATGGCATTTTACTCTACATAAAAAAGAAACCTGCAGAAACCAAGAACATAATAACAAAAAGTAATACAAAAGGATGGAGAATAAATTTAAGAGTGTTTCCCAAAGGCTAATACAGAAAGGATTAGGGAAGAAATTTTGAAAAAGAAAACAATTTTAAAGATTAGACATATTATGTACTGTGCCAACTACACATTACTCACAATTGTAAACATTACATATTTCAAACATTAAAAAAGAGAGGGCTCAAGGAAAGGATAGAAGGGGAGGGCGGGAAGGAGACAGGATGACTAAAAGGAACGGTGTACATACTGTACCAGTTCCCAGGAAAGTAAACATGCGCTGCAAATACGAACACACTAACAGTAATAGAAAAGGACCAAATAACTAGTACAAAGTTTCTCTTCTACAATGTGGAATTCTACTTCAGAATCATCTCCGCTGTCCGTGATGTCAGACAGCACCTGTACACTCCACTCTCCATTGCTGGAACAAAACACCTAACACCTACAGCTTAGAGCAGGGCAGGTTCCACTTAACTCAGACACTCAAAGCTGTGGTTGTCTGGTGGCAGGCCTAGGGGAGCACACAAGCAAGGGGACCACCAATGGGAGACCCACTCCCGCCACGCCCTTGCCGCACGCCTCCCTCAGCCCTGAGTGTCAGGCTTTAATACAGCCAGGCTTCCAGCTAAACTGACAATGCAGACTGGCATAAATCCACTCCTTGTCAACTCCTCCTTAAACCACACCAAATCTCTAAACACATACAACATGAAGGTCATCATTTTGCCTGATACACCATAACTCCTCTGTACGTCTGAAAATGTAGTAATCCCTTCCCCAAAGACTCAACGATAGTAGCGCTGCTAAAAAGTCCAAACTCAAGACAACTTTTAACTCTGAGTCCCTATAAATGACAAAACACAAGTTTCTAATGCAAAGATACAATGGCAAGGGTAAGCGTTCCATTCTAAAAATAAAGATTAGGGGCTGGAGAGAGAGCTCAGTTGAGTAAGTGCTTGCTTGGCAAATGCAAGATCCTGAGTTTGATCCCTGGTACCAAAAAAAAAAAGAAGAAGTAAAAATAAAGATTAACTGGCATGGATCTGGCAGCAGATGAGCTTGCCAGAGATCCTATACTTTCAAACTGAAACGTACCACAGGGCTGGGGACGTCGCTCAGCAGCACAGCATCTGCCTGGCAAGCACGAGGTCCTGAGCTTGATTCCTGACACCAAAAAAAAGTACTACTGTTACAGTATCCCTCAAATCATGTACCTGCCCTTCAAGCCCTAAGTATGTGAGGTCACTAGAAGCGCACCTCTTTTTCTTGGTCTTCCTTCCAGCCACACACGTCACCACCTGAGTCCACATGCCACCTCTGTTTACACCCAGCTTGGGCTTGAAATGGGGATCTGGTCATCTTGCTCCCACTAGTCTTCACCTGAGCTGTCTTCATCTCCTTTTGCAACCACTGATTTTCCACATACCAACCCAGAACTTGTCAAAGTGGCTCAGAATTTATAACACAGAATAAAGACACCAAAGACTACTTACTTTAAAAATTCTTTGCAGACTCAAATATGTAGGTAAGCAGGCGGGAAAGAGTAACACCCCAAACCTACACACACAGGTGTGTGGCCAGTTCCACCCCACGTGACGTTTCTCTAAAATGCGTGCCCAGGACGGGCCTCACCAACCTCTTTAGTTTGATCTGAAGCAAAGCTCTATGACTGCCCTTCTGTGTCTTAGTATTCAGTGACACAGAAATGCCACGTGAGAACAGCCTAGACCTAAATGAGAGCTGGCCAAGAACACACGGTAGCGGCCTCACTAACGGGGTCTACATACGCATACGAAGTGAACTAAAAACCAAAGGGAGTTATCTCCGGGCTTACGAAGGCGTCTCTCTCCTCGTATTTTATAAATGTGACTGATGTGAGGGGTGGCTGCCTGCTCACCTGCTACCTCTCAGGTACTCTGAATCGTGAACATGGGCATTTCTTACGTCCCATGGAGCCGAGACGCCCCGCAGAGGACAGCTGCACTTGACAGTGGAGCAGGGTCTTCGACTCCCAGCCCGCTCAGATGCAATTTGTACAGCAAGACAGAGCACTTGTCTTCTTTACCACAGGAGTATCTGCTGAGGGACACTCAGTTATGAAGTTAATAGTTCTACCTCTAAGGGTTGAGAAACATCTGAAGCAAATGCTTAAGTTCTCTAAGATTCAGTCATCATGAATCTGTTTCTCTATAATACTCAGGCATAATAATACACTCTGCAGCTTCTTACAGAGCCGCTCTACCACCTGTGAGTTGTGGCAGGTGCAGTTCGCTGCAGAACCTGATGGCTGCTGGACTTCTGTCCCTTGTGCACTGAGAGCTGTACCCCAGTGGGGCGAGGAGTCACTCCTGCACATACCCCTGCCTCCATCCCACCTCAATCTGGAATAGGACAGAGAAAAGCAAAAAGCAGCTGCAAGCATTTCTTGGAGGGTCAGGCCTAGTGCAGTGCTAGCGAGCACCTGTCGCTCTCATCTCTAATGTCGGTGTCGGTTCATGAGATGTGCGGGACGAGGAAAGAGCTCACAGATGCGGCGCCTCCAGCGATCAGTGCTTTCCTCGAGGTGAGCCCAACACTCGGGTATACAATGGCTGCAGCCAGGCCATAAAAAAGATTTGAAGAAACTACACAGGCATTCCAGACCTGTTTGTATCATGGCTTGATTTTCCACCTGAGAGGAGCTAGCAACCCAGAACGTGCAGAGGCCTTCCCTAAAACACATACACAAATGCTACTCCTGCGCAGCACTCGTCTGCCTCCGAGTTCTGCCCTCCGGGACACAGGAGGGATCAAAGTGCTGATTCCAACGTGCCTTTCCCTTTTGTCCCCCCGTACTGAGGTTGCGATGCACGGCCTACAGATGCTGGGCAGGCATCTTAATCGAGCTACACACCGAGTCCTGGTCTTCCATTTTGCCTTATGCTACAATACCTGCCTCTGAGACTATCACATCTGATGTCCAACATCCCAGTCATGTCAAAGAAATAACTGGGTGTGAGCGCATGCAAGTTGCTCAAAACCTCCCTGTGGACCTTGCCATCCACTCGCCTTAGCTTTCAAAGAAGAACCTGTGAGAGCCAACGCGTGAGCAGCTCAGGACGAGGCCGAGCTGCCCTCGAGTACCCCCGCTTCCGGCCTACACAGCAGAGGCAGGCTGCTCTGCGCGCTGCGCTACGTCTCGCTCAGACCTGCCCTTCACCTGTCCTTCATGCTCTGCTCTACCCTGCTCACAGCGACTGAGTTCTCAATATCCCACAAAACAAAAATAACAAGAGAATCAATACTCAAGGCACCTGCTCTAGAAGGCATCTATATAAACGACTCCGGTATTTTGAAAAATCAATCTCAAAAATACTCAATGCATTAGCAGGCTCGGGTGCCCCGTCGGACCCCACTCCCCACAGCAGGCGGCCGCTTCCCCTCGGGATTTGAGTGGGGACAGAAGGAGCGCAAAGGAGGTGCTGGACTTACCTCGACAAACATATAGAGAGACAGCAGGGTGAGCCCGAGGTTATACACCACTAAAATCCCCCGGCAAGAGAACGGCTGTTTATTCTTCATGTATTTTGGTCCCAGCCATACAATCATTAAATAAATGACAGAGCAGACCAATGTAGGTAAATAATTGTCTAGAAGAAACCATCCTTTTACTCTGGTATCTGAAAAACAACAAAAGAAAAAGTTATTAATAAGGTAGATAAATGTTTTGAAACACAAAATTTTTTTCTAATTACAACTTACAGAGCCACCTAATATCTGTATGTGCACATCCACCCATGCGCAGCCCTCGTACACACAGGCTGCTTCTTTCTGGCACTGAGGAGTGAGCCTAGGGCCTTGCGGATGCCAGCAAACAGCTTCGTCCAGCCCCGGCAAAGCAGACGCAGAGGATGACTTTTTTTTTTTAATTTTATTTATTTGTGTGTGTGTGTGTGTGTGTGTGGCCAGCTCAGCCCACCAGGGGGCGGGGCTGGCTGGCTGGCATGTGGTGCTGGGGGATTGAACCGCGGTCTCTGTGCTTTGCTAAGTTTGTTCTAAGTAGGTGCTTTAGACCACTGAGCCATCTCACCAGCCCAGGATGACTTTTTAGCATCAGAGGAGGAGCCCTTAGCTACGTATCATGAATGATGTCTATTACTTACGGTTTTAGGTAAATAAAATAATGAATTATGCCTCCTACAATACTTAAAAGAAAACAAGATAAAGTGGAGTTTCCCACCAGCTGGAGTCGCTGGACTGACACAGGGTCAGGAAATCCACAACCCAGGATCTGAGAACTCTTAAGTCCTCTGAGCCAACGCATCACCCAGGATGCGACCCAGCGCCTGACCAAAAGGCAGCATCTTCTAGGAGCAAGTGGTCAACAGCAAGGAGACAGTGACGCAAGACAAAAAGACATCAGGCTGGGCTGGTGAGATGGCTCAGTGGTCTAAGGCACCTACTTGGAACAAGCTTAGCAAAGCACAGGGACCGCGGTTCAATCCCCCAGCACCACATGCCAGCCAGCCCGCCCCCTGGTGGGCTGAGCTGGCCACACACACACACATAAAAAAAAAAAAAAAAAAAAAAAAAAAAAAAAAAAAAAAAAAAAAAGACAACAGGCTGGTAAAATGGTCAGCATCGCATTCAGACCATTCAAGTGATGACGTGGGGAGGAGCTTGAGCAAGAAACCTGCGCCACACCCTTCCCTAGGCAGAGGCCAGGAGGGAGGGGACACATGCCCAGGGCCCTCCACCAGCCAGGGAGAGTGCTCCTCACGGACGACGGCTGATGGTCGACTCCTGACGCTAGGTCGCCTGCAAGGCTCAGCTGGCCCTTCCCGAGGGAAGAAGGGGTCTCTACACGTTCCCCTCGCATCCTGCTGCAGAGTCACCCGGCAAGTATCTCCATCCACCCACAAAGGCTCTGGGGAAGCGTCCTCCTTAGAGCCACAGGGACACATTGGTTCTTCCCCTGAACAGGCTGCCTGAGCTGCTGCGGCCTCCCTATGAGGGGAGGTGGGGCCCTCCTGAAGACGGGTGGCAAAGCGAGGACTCTGGCTAGCATCACAGAACACCCAAATGACCCCGGCGCCGCCCGACCTTGTGACGCATTGTGGGAAGTAATGGTCACCACCTGCCGGCAGGCTGGCGGTGGCTGGGCTCTGTCCCTCGCAGCCCACGTCCTCGTGCCTCCTGGACACGGCGGGGCTGACGCCCACCAGCTGCTCTTGCCCTCTCACTCGCTCGCCCGGCCCCTGCAGAGTACCTCCATGGCACCCAGCGCCGACCCAAGGCCGTGCCGTGCCTGTGCCCCCAGGCCCCTGGCACAGCGCGAGGTGTGCACTGGGGCCCACAGCCCCAGCCCCCTCACTGTTAATCTCTGTGCTGGGGTCAAGCAGCACTGCATTTGTAATGCACTGGTAGATAAAGTTCTTTGTTTTAAAAGTCATGAGTGAAACTGTGAACATCTTCATCTGTTTAAAAGCTATGTGGTTATTCTGGGCATCTGTGGACCTACAATGTTTCTTCTTTCTAGATAAGACACTGAAAGAAGGGACCACGGAGCTGATTTATGTGCTAAAAGATGAAAAGAGGCCTAATGGCAGTGCAGGAGCCCAACAGCAGTGAGTGGCACGGAGAAGCCCGCAGGCCTGGAGGTAGCTCGCTGGTGCCGCTCTGGCTAGCCAGCGCGCACAAGGCCCAGCCCAAACAGGCACGCCTGGGAGACTTGCTTGAGTCCAGGAGTTTAAGGGCAGCAAGCAGAGAGCTGCGGAAGGGACACGCCCGAAACGCCAAGCGAGCGCAGCCTGCCCCAATCGACGCAGGTAGCGCTCAGAAGCGCATCCTCGACTAAGGCCCTGGAGCCTGGCCTGGTCTCCTGCTGATGTCAGCAGGGGACACTGCGCAGCCAACACTGCCCGAGGCAGAGCCGTGGCAGCTTTCCTGACAGTCAGGTGCTATGAGGGTGAGCTCTGTCTCATCACAGAGCTGGAGAATGCCTTCTGGCAGCTTCACGCTGGACTCCCCAGGGCTGCGGTGCCAGGCAGAGCTTCGGGCAGCAGAAGCAGAAAGCGCCTCACCTCGGGGACCCAGCCATGCCCTGAAGTAGGTACTGAGCGAGGCATCGAAATTTTCCATTTTAAAACCTGTTAGGAAAGAAGGACACTGATTAGTCTCTCTCAATGCTTTTCATACATAATTTTTATAACATAATAATTCTTTTCAAAGAATACACAATGGACACATGCAGTTTTTCACGCTAAAGATATCTTTTTTAATCCCTAAAAGTAACTTAACGTGCCAGTTCCAAATTGAAACCCAAAAGGAAAGAGGTGAGCCCGAGAGCCCGCTCTGCAGGTGACGCAAGCGCCGTGCTCTGAACATCCCTTCTCAGTTCCAGAGCAGCTCTTTCTGGGAAGCTGCATGCGAGCGGCCGCGGGGCTGGAGCCGCTCACACTGGGGCGGCAGAGCTGCGCCCCAACAAACAGGCGGCGGGAGGAGCCCAGCGGGCACTGTGGCCGCCAACCTGGGGCGGCGAGGCAGCACTTTCTGCCCTCCACCGCACCCCCGCCCCCGTCAGAGGGGGCCCAGGTAGTGCTTTTCTAGATGCTCCCCGAATGACCACGAAAGCCTCACGTTCAGTGGGCCTTTTTATAATGCTGGGTCCAAACACATTAGTGGATGATCAAGTAAACGTCATGTTAAAAACACTAACTCACTGATTACAACAGAGAACCAAAGTGCTTTACTGTTCAGTGAGACTTCCATAAACTTTTGTTCTTAGTGTATTTATGACCTCAGGTGTGACATAAAATGTATTCTTACTGTAGTGTCAGTATAAAAAGTTCATAAATGGGGCTGGGGAGATAGTTCAGTGGAGTAAGTGCTTGCCTGGCAAGCACAAGATCCCGAGTTTGATCCCTGGTACCACCAAAATAATAATAGTAACAAAAAGTTCAGAAAAGCAGTTAGACGTAGAAGGATACACAGTATGTATTTGCTCTCGCTTAGCATCTTGGAGATGGCAGTTACATTCACCTCCACGCTCTAACTTTCTATAGCTCCTCACACTCACTCTCCATTTGAAGGAAGGCTTACAGTTAGAGGGTAGCAAGGCATCCTTCCTGTGCACGCTGCCCAGATTTTCACTACTGAAGTCAGGAGGCGCACAGTCTCATCTTTCTCGGCCATTCTTCTTCTAGAAATCATCATCAATATTTTAATTTGCAGGGAGAAGACAAGTCAGTCCTCCGCATGCCACGCTGAAGTGCCGCCTTCTGCACTTACTCCAGGGAGAACCCTTCACCCAGTCAGCCCACAGCACTCACACTGAAGCCACCTGGCTGTGGGCTAGAGCCAGGAGCCGGCAACCACTGAGTGTGCAAAGGGGGTCCCCGGGGACTGCGTCCCCGACAGCTCTCCTGTCCCTGGCACCTCTCGCCCCCGCCTGTGGCGGCAAACTGAGAACACTGCGGCTCCCACATGAGAGCGGCCACCGCTGTCGCGGCCACCCACAGCTGTCCAATCCTGGCGCTGGGTCCCTGCGGAGCCAGTCTGTAGTACCAAGACTGAAGACCTGATGGACAAGCTGCCCACCACAGACAGATTTACCTTACGGATAATTCTTACTAATTTAACAACAGGCCACACTAAATGAATCCTAGTCAGGTATTAAGCTGGAAGGTGCTTTTTAAGATATAAAGGCCTCCCTTGGGCCAGCAAAACAGCTTTGTGCTGAGGCCTTCACAAGACAGCGAGGGTTTAAAACTGTTCCACTTACTAACAACGCGGATGCGGCTTGGGCAAGTTATTTAACCCTCTGCCTATGAAATGGGTAACACCGTCAAGTACTTGCCTTAAGAGTAAGAAGATCCAATGATGTAATGCGCACCGGGCCTGTTAAGCAGTGCCTCGCATGCAGCAGGCCCCCAGCGCTCCCTCCTGGTGTCGGCCTGAGGACCAGCCAGGACTCCAGGGCGCTGCTGCCGGCACCCCTTGTTGAACCCACCTTTGGTCTGAGTGCTGTGGACTGCTGACCCCACCCTGGTCCCTGTCCACCACAGGCCACCGAGGAATTCCCAGTCACTGTCACAGTCCCCAGTACACATGTCTAAGTCTCAAGAGCAACAGAAGGTAAGGGGAGGTGCTGGCAGCCCAGGGCAGGAGGCTACCAGGAAGACACATTGTCTAAGCGCAAAAGCACCTATCTACTGGTTCAAATGATTGTCAGCTAGATCAGCACAGAGCAGCACACCTGGCCCCCAAGACTAGGACACTCAGGGAGGAGCGCAGATACAGGTAACCCCAAAGCAGAACTACTTCGCAAGCAATGAGGAGAAGGATGCAAGCGCATGCATATGGACGCTTAGCAGCACTCTGTAAGAGCAAGATTCTAACAGCAGTATCTGGGGATTTGATCTCAGGCATGTACCTAACAGAAAACAATAGAAGAGTCATTTACTCTGCTTCTGAATTAAAAGGCCTTTTCACAGCTGATCTTTTCAGTTTCTATACAGAGAAGCTGGAAACAAGCAAGGAAATCTTTAAAAATGAAAGAATACAGGCTGGATGGGACAGGCGAACATTAGCGGACTGAGAGGAAAAATAAGGTCCTGGAATTTCTTTCTTTCTTTTTTTTTTTTTTTTTTTAGATTATCTGAAATTTTTAATCCTTTCTTTACAGGTTACTAGATCACTTTTGATTACGAAAACTGTAGAAAGTTAGTAACTGCCACAAGTGAACGCCAAGTGGTGGCACATGTCAATTTTCCAGAGTCCTGCTTTGCGGGATGTCTGAATGCACTGCGTGGGGTCTCTGCTCACACTTGCTGGAATCATTTGTGGCAGATTTCAGTCCACAGGTCGCTTTTCCCCATATTTCTTTGTAAACTCTTCAGCATTCTTACAGAATTTTTTACGGTCCTTAGAGTATTCTTCAGCTAGGTCAGCCCGGAGCGGGTGCTCAGGCTGGGGGTCATTCACCAGTGCTATGAGAGACTGGATTACTTGGTCGGTCTTGGTCTCTGGCTTCCAGTTCTCAGCACTAATTACCGGCAGGCAGACTTGCCCTTTTTCATCAATGTTTGGGTGATAGACTTTGTTTTAAATGTGATCTTCGGTGGTTTGAATGGATACTCTGCTGGGAAGTTGATTTCAATTCTAAACGCCCCCTTATCATATGGAGGGTTGTCAGGAACAATAAGCCCTTGCCAAGTCAATAAATTAGCTTCAATAACCTGGATGTTACGGAAGTTCTTCATTCCACATTTGCGGATCTCTTCAAGCTCCTTCATCAGCCTCCTGCTGGCCGCCATCTTGGATCTGGTGCTGCTGCTTTCCAGGTCCTGGAATTTCTAACAGTGAGCCATTCTGCAGAGGACAGCTGCGCTGACAGAGCAGGGTGTGAGAGCCCAGGTTAACAGCATGGCCCTGGCATGCAGTGAGCAGCCTGACTGAAAAGAAGGCAACAGCATTCAGTCCATGACTACCACGGACCATGGCATGCTACCGAAGGAGGTGTGGAATCTAGAGTCTGGAGGCCTGAGGAGCCCGGCTACGAGCTCTGCCCCAAAGAATCCGAGTGCAAGCCCATGCTGGGCCGAGCCCTGAGGAAATGCTCTTCTGTCCATATAAATCCAGTAGCTCTGCTACAAAACCACACACAAGAGGTGATTTTGCTGGCAGCAACATATCTGCTCTTTAGCTGCTTTTCTCCTCAGCTTGAGAACTAACTGTTCTCTTGGGGCTGCAGAACTTTTCACAAGCTTTAAGAAACATATTCAATGTAATGAAAAAGCAGAAAAACAACAAGGGGAACAAGAACAAGTGGAAAACAACAACAATAATTTTCCAAAAGCTGCTTGCTATTCTGCAGATGCCTATGATGAAAAGGGAGAAGGGAGAGCCACTGTGCCCCAAGGCCCCCATCAGGCCGACACCAGGCTGGACAGTGGTGTGTGAAATCCTTCTCCAAACTTCCCCAGGCCGCGCCCGACAGGCTGTGTTTACACAGCTGCCAGGAGACACCTTCAGCGGAGGGCGCCCCCATCCACTTCTTCCTTCTCACTGCAGTCACCTTAAGGGCCTAATCATACCCCAAGCTCCTGGGGCTGCAGAAGGAGTAAGTCAAAGGAGAAAAACACACATGTACAGAAGTCCTTTCACCCTCAGCTTCAACTACTCATCAATCAGTAAAAAAATACATGAAGGTAGGGCCGGGGAGATGGCTCAGTGGAATAAGCGCTTCCCTGGCAAGCACAATGGCCTGAGTTCAATCCCCAGTTCTGCCAAAAGGAAAAAAAAAAAAAAAAAAAACATGAAGGATCAGAAACAAGTCATATTCTGAATGGTACACCGTCCTGACTAATGTAATGAAATCTCACACCATTCTGCCAGAGAATCTTTTTTTTTTCTTTTGATACAGGGTCTCACTATGCAGCTCAGGCTGGCCTTGAGCTCACTTTATAGCTCAGGCTGGTCTTGAGCTTGCATTGATTTTCTTGCCTAAGCCTCCCAAGATGAACCATCTTTTTGTCTACAGATCCACACTGTGTATGCTACCCTCCTGACAATATAGGTCTCCATTTCACATTATTGAGGTCTCAGTGTGTTCAAGCAGCCTTTCAGACTGGCAATTTGCATATGCAAAGAAGCCATAAAAGTGCTTCCTCTAAGCAAAGAGCTTAAAATTTATTGTGTGTGTATTTAGAAAAGATGGTGTGTACAGGGTGAAAAGAGAGGGTACAGTGTGTAAAGGCATTTGTACTATGTGTGGTTTCTGGTATCCACCGGGGATCCTGGAATATATCCCATGAGCGGGAGCAGACCACTGTATTAATTATAGGCTGCAACATAAAGACATACACTATATGAAATAAGTGTGAAGAAGAAAAATAATGCCAGGTCTGGCAGACAGGATGCATCTCAAAGTGGGACTCATGTGCAATGTAGCTGCAGGAGGCTGTGCTAAAAAGCAGCAGGAGTGCAGCGTGGCCAGCACCAACAGAGAGAAGGGCCTGGCCCACACAGCCTCGGGTTCTGCGCTCCACTCTGCCCCAGGCCCAGGCTTGCCGCAGCAGACAGGCGAGGGCATGGCCACTGGCAGACACGAAAGAGGGTGCGACCTCGACTGTTCTCTGTGCCACAGGGACAGGACCCCAGGTCTCTGTGAAGAAGCGGCTCCCAGGTGCCGCCCACGGCAGCTGGGCACCCCAGGCTCTCCGGACCACTGTAGTCACAGGTACCAAGCTCAGGCACTGGGCAGTGGAAGGCAGGTCTGGTCCTGTGTGCGGCAACGGTACAAGCCACTCTTCAATCGTCAGGTGCCCCGCAAAGTGACAGGGAAAAGGACACAGCTGGGGGACCAGTCCCTCCCAAAAGCCAGGCCTGCAGACACCAAGCCAACGCACCCATCCTCACCCACCAGGAGTCTCCGCTCCCACCCAGGTGAGGGGCCATTCCAAGCCACAAGACCAGGGAGAACAGGACCCGCTCAAAGCGACTCCAGCCTCAGCCTCCCGAGGCTGCTCACTGCTGAGCAGCTTCACCTGCGAAGGCGAGTGCAGGGGGCAGGCTGCAAGGTGCTCATGCCCTTTCCTATGCATTGCCCCTAGCAGATGTGCTGAGCCGAGAGCCACTTCTGCTGTAGAGCCTTGGCACATTCTTGCCACCCTTTTAGTCCCTCACTTGGGAATTCTGTCACTGCCACCCCATGTGAGTGAGCTCTGCACAACACTGCACCCCACGTGAGCCCTGTGCACCTGGCAAGTTCTGTCATGGGTACCATGTTTTAGGGTTCGGGAATACTTAGGCCTGAATTTCAGAAAAGGACCATGACTACTCCAGCATGAGATGCAGAAGCCTCGGGGCCAGGGAGACAGTGCAGCAGGACTGAGTGCCTGCCTGGCAAGCACAACGTCCCGAGTTCACTCCTCAGTACCGCAAAAAAAAAAAAACAGAACAAACCCAAAACAGAAACCTGGAAACACTGAACACAAAAGGGCAAAACCCAAATTCTAGAAAGATTTGTCACCTCCAAGTGCAAAAGTACGCCCAGCTGAATCATGGGAGTTCAGTAAGCACCAGCATTTGCAGAGGAAGCCTGCGTGCTGGCGGCCAGCCTCCACCAGGCTCCCCAGCAGGACAGCACTGTCTCGTTTTGTTTTGTTTCTGGGATTGACAACAGACAGAGCAGAGGGAGCTACTGTCACCACACTCCTGTAATCCCAGCATGCAGGAGACTGAGGCAGGATGATCATAAATTCAAGGATAGCTGGGGGCAACTGAGCAAGACCCTGTTTCCCCTCAAAAAGTATCTGTCTCCTTGAGGGTGAAAATGCTAATCCTTGTGCCATTCCTATCTGGTTGAGGGAAACACAAAAAGTACTCAGCAGGCTGGCCTGATAGCTCAGCGGGTTACAGCACCTGCTTAGGCAGAGTGCAGCAGTGGGGTTCCATCCCCAGCATGCTGTGCCGGCCACCGCTAGGGCGAGCTGAAATCTCAACTGAGACTGGGCATGGTGGACGCGCCTGTAATCCTAGCACTTGGGAGGCTGACAACATTCGGATCACTATGAGTCCAATCTACGTAGTGAGACCCTGTAGACTCTGCACTAAATACATTTTAAAAAAAGTACTCAGCAAATGGAAAGTACTGGGACCTTGATGCAAACTTGTCTGAACAGACATTAACATTTTAAAATACATGTATGAGCTGGGTACAGTGGCCCAAACTTGCAGCCTCAGCTGCTCAGTGAGATGCAGCAGGCCACTCGCAGGGACAGCCTGGGGAAAGACCTGCTCTCAAAACAAAGAGTGAAGGATGTAGCTGAGCAGCCAGCACGTCTGGGTCTTCCAGTCTGTCTCTCTGACCCCACCCCCATCCAGAGCTGGCGCATGCGTCACAGTGAAGACGGCTGGCTGCCTATGCCTGTAACCAGTCCGCTCACTCACTGACAGGTAAAGGCTGCTGTCTCCAGGATCCAGATTTTGTTTTTCTGGCTGCTTTGAAAGCTCGCCCTCCCATGGAATCAGTCAAGCTCATTCCTTTTGGTTTAAAAACACACTGCAGCAGTTTACTGCCTAGCACTGCTCCCTCATCAAACCGCGCTTTATTTTTTTGAGTTGTCAGAGTTTACCAAGAATGAGTCAACTGGGTGAGTTCACACCACTGGGCTCCCGGTCAGGTGCGGGCCCCCACCCTTGCTCGAACCCACTGGGTCTTCCCAGGGTCAATCTGGGCTGGGCAAGAATGGGAATGCGCTTTGGTCTGGCTGCCAGTTACCCCAAACAGCACACAGTAAATGGTGCTTTAATTTGAATTTAAAAGGTTTTTCTAGACTAGGAAACATCAGCTCCTAACGAAGGAGAAAGGCTGCTGCACCCTGCTGCAAGGGCTGAAATGTGCAAGGGAGGAACAGACACTAACAAAGCTGCCGGCCGCAGCAGCGGACAGGGCCCTCCAGAGTTGCTCTGCATGAGGGAGGCCCAAAGTTACCCCAGCCGCCTGTGGCTCCGAGCTGCGCGCCACACAGAAAGGACCCGCCCTTACCCAGACCCACGGCCAGTAACTGTCCAGGCAGGGCACCAGATGTCCTCAAAGGGGTCACAGGTCAGCCCCGGGTAGGGAAGGCAGAAGGCCTTGTGCTGGTGAAGCGAGCAATCTGGGGGGAGCTTTAGTCACTACAGCGAACAAGGCTCCCTGGAACCAAAACAAGACTGGACACAACCAAAGAGCAGCCTCCAGCTCCACCCTCGCTGTGGCCAGCAGAGCCCTGATGGGTCGCGCATGGTCTGCCAGCACACAGGCATCTGTCTGGTGTGTGTGGCTCTCGGCGAGTGCTGGGGAGCCTTTGGAGCCTGGGGCCGACACCGCAGCCCCAAGCCCACGGACTCACGGCAGCACGCCCACGCTGCGACCCGCGTGCAGCTGCAGGGAGCTGCCAAGCATCCATGCCACGGGCTCACCCCACTGCTCCCACCGGGTGAACACCCCGCACTCCTGCTCTCCCCGTACTACTTCATTCCTTCTTGTAGCGCAGGCTGGCCCTGGATGCACAGCAATCCTCCTGCCTCAGCCTTCTGAGTGCTGGGATCACAAGGGTACCCCCTCATGCGGCAGGCACAGTACTACTTCAGCCATCCCTGTAAAGGCCCCTCTTCGACAGCAGGAAGGTCACGCAGGGCCATGGGCTTTGCTCCTAAAGGAATCAGCTGTGGTCCTCCTGCCTGCTTTACCATGTCTTTCTTCCCAACCGCGGAGGACCACCTGGGCGACTCTCCTTGGAGGAGGAGCAGTGGTCTCCACTGGGCCTGAGCCGGGCCCTATTTCCATGCACAGAGCTGGCTAGGACTTTTCCTTATCCGTTCAGTTGGCCTTACGCAGTGATACTGGTCTGGCCAAGGTGCTGGCGGTACTCTTTGAAGACGGCAGGCGCCTTTCCCCCAACACTCCCCCCTCCTCGCTGCTCCCTAGCGTGAGCTGAGTCCAGACGGGATGCAGAGCCAGTGCTCCACACTGCCGGCTGGGATCCAGCCTCGAGATAAGGCTATGACTTCCTGGGGCTCGGAAGAGCACAGCAGAGCTGAAGCACCGATCCCAAAGCATTAGATACTAGCTCAATAATATAACGCAAATTACTTTTTCTGCGTGTCCTTCTCCTGCACACCGCTGAGGCGACTGCAGGCCTCCTGCCCGGCTCAGCTCACAGCGCTCACCTGCCTCCCGCCACTCTCACAGTCACTCATCCTCCAGCCGCTCCTTTCTTCTTGAATGAGCAAAACCCGGGTTCGGCCCTGGCCCAAGGCCTTTGTTCTGGATAGCCGTCACCATGGCCGGACTTAGGGCCCCTTGGCTCCCCAAAACTACAGATATGCCTCAGTGCTTTTATTCTCACCGTGGGTTGCACTGGGATTGGTAGATTGGAATAAATCTGACAGGACTCCAATAACTATAGGATTACAAACACAAACTTTCCGGACTGAGACGAGGACCAGAAGGGCTCTCTGTACTCACCCTTTCTCATTTCTCCAAGGCCCACATTAGCCACCACAAAGTCCCTTCCGCATGGCCTCCTTGCCGCACGCGTGGACCACGTATTCACACACAGCAGCTGCCCTCTGCTATGACTAGAACGCTTCCTCCTGTGGAGGGAACATGCTCTGCACCTCCCGCGGGCTGCCTGCGGGTTGTTCCAGCACTGTAATCACCTACAGGCAACACTACGAATGCAAAGACACAGCTGCTCTGACAGAACAAAAAGAAAGGTAATGGGGTTGGGGGTTAGCTCAGTGGCACAACGCCTGCCTGGCAAGTGTGAGGTCCTGAGTTTGACTCCTGGTACCCAAAAAAAGGAAGGGAAAAGACATACCTAAGCCCACAACAACAGCTTCCTGGACACAGACAGAACTGTACATACAGAAGGCATTTCCTCAGGGAGCACTTCCTGGACACTGCTGATCTGGACAGCCGGCTGACGCTCTGCTCTTACTGATTAGCTCAGAAAAGGTGTTTTGGAAGGTGTGGAAAAATACCACACACACACACACACACACACACACACACACACACATCAACATTCCAGGGAACTATCTTTCCAGATGCAGAAGCCAATACGTAAATACACTAGATCTAAGAAAACCACATGCAGATAACATTTTCAGCAGCATTTTTTCCTAACACAATCTTAAGAACTTAAATCAAGGGCATTTTTTATTTGCAGTCCATAATGTTTACACTCCTTGTACGGAGCTGATGCATGCATGTAACACATCTTCATTCCTTACAAGGAGATTCTGCCCAAGCAGAAATTATCCCCGTTCTTGTTTTTTGGTTTTGAGAATGGAGGTGGTGCCTCCTCCCCACCTTCCCGAGCAAGAAAGCACCTACTCCCTCCCTCCAATCTTGTACCTACTCTTATTTAGGAGAGCAGGTTTCCGCCATTGAGAATCCTCCCCCCAAGGAACTTCTCCAGAGCCTCAGCGTGGAGCACACCTTCCAGGCTGGGCTCCACCTCCGCCCCAAGGAAATTCTTCACACCTTCCAGGACACACACAGCACTTGAGGGGCTTCGTGCCAAAGGGCCCCTCCTACCCTGACCCATTTAGCAGACCATGGGGTGGAGGCTTGCTGCTGCAGAAAACTACTATCATAAAGGTGCCAGTTTAATTTTCACATAAAACCAAAGAACAGGAACTGGGGATAATTTCTGCTGGAACAAAGCGTGTTCTGTCTCTGGGAAGGAGACAGTGACCACCGACACAGAAGCCTCCTTGCTGCTGGTGAGGGAAGTAGGCAGGCACAGAGGGATGCAGAAAGTGACTGTCTCAAGCAACTCTACCTAGGAACCAGCTAATGCTGCCGGCTGCAGTGAGGTGAGGGTGCAGTTCCTCTCAGGGCAGCAATCCAGTTGTTCCTGCCCGCTCTTCCAGCTCCCAGCGATGTGAAAGGCAGCTGGCTCAAGTTAACAAATGTTTAATGAGTGGCTATTATGCGCGGGCAGCATACTGCTTGTTAGGAAAGGACTCTGATGGGCAGGCCTGACCCCCGCCTTCCTGACACTTAGGTAGAGACTGATGTGCAGAGGGGCCTGGGGGTCAGCTGTGTTCTGCTAGCAGTGGCTCAGGACAACCGCGCAGTGGTGGTGACCCACAGTACGTGTGGGCCGGCTGTCCTCACTGAGAGCTCTAGAAGGTCTGCCAGCACTGCCCCAGGGCCAACCTAGTCTGGGTTCAAATCCCAGCCCTACCACCAGTTGGGAGGTCCCTGGCCAAGTTCCTTATCCTTTCTGTGCCTGCTTCCCAGTGTGTACAGTGAGTGAGTGAGTGTCATTACAGCACCATCCCCTTGTGACTGGGAGCAGCACGCAGCTCAGAGCTGTGAGAGGAGACTGGGCGCCGCCGGAACTCAGGCTCAGGCTCTCTCACTTATGCTCGGCCTTCGCCAAAGGTCGCTCAGGGCCTCTCCACTCCGGGCGAATCACATGCTCATCACCGTAGCAGCACCTGGGATCTGGGATCTGTAAGATCTGAGGCAAGTTTCCTTGCTGGTCATCAGCTTCTCTGGAAGTGGAAGTACCAATCAGTGTCTGATGCGTAGTATAAAAAGGAAGTAAATTAATAAATTTATTTTTGTACTCTTGGCAACTAGCAAAGGGTGGGTGCCCAACAATTTTATTATTTATTCTGTAGGTGGTCCCCAACTTACAATTTTTCTAACATATGATGGTGTGAAAACAACAAGCCTGCTTGGACTCCTAATCTTTGGCCAGCCAGTGATACTCGGGGCATGCAGCGCCATGAGGCTGGAGTTCAGAGCCCGTCTTCCACAGTGTGCCACGCTAGGACAGGTTCATGTGCACACAGATGGAGAGGTGGCGGAGCTGCCAACATCGTAGAGCACTGGTAAAGCCTGACCTGAAACCCAGGACTCCCGCCGTGTGGCCTTCTGCTCTCACAGCACCCTTTGCAGACTCTCCAGGGAGCACCTTCTCTACTTCCTGTTTAGAAGACAGAGAGGGACCACGCACTAGTACTGTGCCGATACACACAGCTTGGTCTATGAGAGTAAGATACAGAATTAATGCAATTTCAAATAGCATCACTGAGTGAAAATGCACGCACGCGCGTACACACACACACACATCCCAAGGGCGCTGACAATGGAGGCAGGGGAAACTGCAGTCTGGCTCCAGATGGGAGAAGTGGGGGTCCCTGTTGGCCTCGTTTTCACACTCCCCGTCACGTCCACTGCACCCCCAGCAGGAAGGACGTGGCAGCCCTGTTTGCTTCAGAGCTGTGATTATCACTTAGCCATGTAACTACGCACTTGACCCCAACCCCGCCAGGCTCCTGGCATTCCAAGGGGGCAGCTCTCCTGTTCCCATCCGCACCTCCAAGCCTGGCACTGCGTGGCACCCAGAGAGAATGAGTGCGAGACAAATCACTTCACGCCTGAGAGGCTCCCACACAAGGACTCTCCGGTCGGACTGTGTCCCAGAATCGCACTGAACTTTAGAAAACGCAGATGCCTCCCACCCAACCCTAGAGATTTTGGTTCAACACACTAGGAGGAGACAGGTTTGTCTGTTCACAGTTCCTACTGCAATTCCACTTTTGGAGCTCTCCAAGTGTAGTCCTTCAGACAGAATCCAAACTACACTCTGCTAACAGAGGCAGGACAGCAGTCTGAAGGAAAGGCTATTTTTTATTTCAACAAATTTCCTTACAGTGTCTTGCTCGTCCTAACTACACCAGCGGAAAGCAGGGAGGAAACCGCAGGCCCTCAAGCCATCTTGGAATTCGAACCCCGCAGGATTGGTGCTCAGGGCCTCCAAGCACTGCACCACAACGCAGCATGTGCTCCACAGCACACGCTGTTCTCCGAGCCTGGAAGGCACAAAAATACCACTGCCGGGAAGGAAGTCCCTACACCTGACACCGCTCTGGGCAGCAGGTGGCCAGGACCAGGTGCGTGCAGCTGGGCGAGGGTGGGAACTCACCCATCCCCTTCCCGTAACCTCTAACTGCAGCGTCTCCTGATGGAAGGACTTTAACTACCACTTGTTTAACCTCACTGAACCGACGCTGCCACCAACCCAATTATGGCATGCACGTGACCAGTCAACTGGGCACCTCCCTGGAAGAAGGCACGGAGGGCGACGGGTGAGCCTGGACGCCCACCGCAGATGTGCTCTGGCTCTGCTGCTGCCCGTCCTCAGCGGAGCCACTTCCCACCTCGTTACCTGGAGTAGTCGCTGCCAGCTTTCTTCAAGAGAATGTGGCATCTGTGAGAAGCTGCCAAGTCACGTCTGCCAGCCAGCACTGTAACCCCAGCACTAGGGAGGCTGAGGAGGAGGGTCACTGAGAGTTCAAGACCAGTCGGGGCTACCAGCCTGAACTAAAGAGAGAGACCCTGCCTCAAGCAAATGAACGAAGGAAGCAACACAGACTGCCTGTGAGCCCTCCTGGTACACACTCTTACGTTGCGCCCTTCTGTACTAACCAGCGTTCTGTGCACGTTCAAGTACACAGTAAACGGCAGGATACTATATTTCCTATCTTGGTCAGCTGCCATATTTTGGGCCCGGTGTCCTCATCGCTTGCTTTGGGAGATGTCCACTGCCACGACGTGAGCAATCCTACAGAGGCCAAGGGCCAGGACCTAGGCCTTCCGCCCGTGCCAGCTGGATGAGCTCAGAAGCAGACCCCGGGGCAGATCTCGACTGGCTGCAGATGCACCTGCGCCTGCACGAAGCCCCTCTGCCACAGCAATCCAGCTTGCTCAGCCCCCTGGAATGCCTGATCCTCAGAAACTGTGACGGTAAAGGGCCGACCAGATAGCTCAGCAGACTGAAGTGCCTGCTTAGGCAGAGTACAGCAGCCGGGGTTCCGCCCCAGCCTGCCATGCTGGGCCCACCCTCAGGGCGCACTGACAGGTGATTGAGGCGATTGAGACTGGGCTTGGTGGCACATGCCTGTAATCCCAGCGCTTGGAAGGCTGAAAACAGGAGAATCACTAAGAGTCTGATCTATGTAGGGAGACCCTGTAGACCTTGCACCACATACATTTAAAAAAGAAAGAAAAGAAACTGTGAAGGTGGGCACAGTGGCCCATGATGCCAGCCATCTGGAAGGCTAAGGCAGGCAGACTCCAAGTTTGAACCCTGGCCAGGTAACTTAGCAAGCCCTTGCTGCAAAAAAAGTGGGGGTGGAGTAGGGATAGTGAATGAATGTGGGGCTTAAATTCTGCATTCTGGAGTAATCTGTTACTCAGTAACAGAGTGAAGGCTCAGAAACACTGTAGTCAGGGAGTGGGACGAGGACCCTAAAGGTCGGCTCTCCTCTGGCTCCTGGTCCCTGATAAGGAAGGCTGAACACCCCTGCACCACTAGGGATGGCCACAGGAAGATGAGAGGGTGGGCTACCCGAGTACAAAAGGTGTTACAACAGCAGGGCAGCACTCGCCGCTGGCTTAAGACGAGGGACCAAACATGTGTTATCAATAATCCCAGGGTTATCTGAGACTGGCCAGTGACAGGTTGCTGACAGGCCTGGTTTTCTGGGCTTCCCAGCAGACTTTCAGTGTTAAAGCCAGGAGTTTCCAGGCACCACAGGAAGTACTTAGCGGTGCCGGGGAGATGGCTCAGTAGAATAAGTGCTTCCCTGGCAAGCGCAAAGGCCTGAGTTCAATCCCTGGTTCCACCACAAAAACAAACAAACAAAAAAAGTACTTAGCACTTTACTCACTGCTCAGAAGTTCACAAAGTTGTTCTTCAACTGTGGAGTTGGTCCAAAGCTGTGCTATTTGCAAACCACCAATTTTTAAAAGTACATTACAGAGCCACAGGTAGCTTATGTTGTGCAACAAATTCTGATTTATTTACTTATTTTCTGTTGTAGGGAAGGGTCTACTGGGTGTTCAGGGTTTCACTACTAGATCGGACTCATAGTGATCCACCTATTTACAGCCTCCCAAGAGCTGGGATTACAGGTGCGCACCACCACGCCCAGTCTCAATTCCCATCTCAGCACGCCGGGGGGCAGGGCCAGCACGGCAGGCTCAGAGAAGAAACCCGCAGTCCCTGTGCCTGCTTGCAGGCACTTGAATCCACTGAGCTACTTGGCTGACCCTCATGTAACAAATTTCGAAATGTCACCTCTTAAAATGAAAATCACAAACCTCTATCTCAGAGTTCCCAAGAAAAAGACTGTTGAACCCTTTATCCTCTCTGTTAAAAGTAAGAAAGGTTGCTGCTCTTATGATACAGATTAACATGGAAAATTTTCAGCTTCATGTTCTGTAAATTTGTTTCAGCCCTTTGTTGTAGATCTTTGCTGTAGTTATAACCTTCACACGTACTGAAGTTCAGGTGGAGCTCTACAGATTTTGGACTTATCCAGCTGCGTCTG
>NW_004524781.1:965487-976105 GCF_000260255.1 Octodon degus
GGACCTGGGCTAGGACTGTAAATTTGTTTCAAAATAGCAGCCAAGTCTCAAAGGACATGGTCCCTTCCCAGGGACTTAGCGGGCCCTCCAGTGAGGTGAAAGGGCAGGCAGGTGAGTGGGTGGACTCGCAGAACTTCACACCAGGCAGGTGCTCTGGCAGGACAGGCCGGCAGTTACAGAACTTTCTCTTTTGCCTAACCCTAGAGATAGCCAAGAAACACAGCTGACAGCTACAACCTAAGCAGAAACCCACGTAACAGCCACTCCCATGGCCACACTCACAAAGACCAGCAGTAACAAATGGCAGCAACAATAAGAAGAAAATGCAGTAGTCATGCACGCGCCACCCGTGGGCATGTCCAGTGGTACACCTGCCGTGGAGAACAGCCCGGGAGGCGCTCCAGAAGCGAAAGCGCCTTCACACAGGGGCACACGCGAGAGAAATGAAGGCCTGTCCATTAGAACACAGCAAACATTCACAGCGGCATCGTCTGGGAAAAACCCAAGCCTACCAATTAATCAATGGATAAATGTAGTGCAACCTCATAAAGGAATGTTATTCCGCCATAAAAAAGAGTGGGCACTGAGAGAACAAACAGAGCGGACGAACCAACACACATGAGCTCATGATCTGCAGGATTTCATTCGGGAAAATGTCTCGAGGGCAAATCTCCACAGACAGAGCAGACCGTCACGGAGCAAGGCAAGAGAGAGCCGCTGCCACAGGCGGTCGGTCTCCCTTCCTCAGAAGTTCACGTGCTCTGAAGGGAGAAACACACCAAGAGTGAACTTGAAGGAGGCACTTTTTAAACAGCTCATGAAAAGGCCACTCTGGAGAATGTCTCTGAGGGCAGCTGGGCAACGGGCCTGAGGATCTCGGCGTTACTTCACAGCTGTGGATGAATCGACAGGTCTCTCAAAAAGCTTAATTTAAAAAAAAGCCACAACCGTGAGAGAAACCAACCAACAAAATAAGCTAAGTATCTGAATTTTAAAACCTCTCCACCAGCACCTGAAGCTAGGCCCATGGGCCGGCCTTCTGGCCCCACAGCTGCCGGCCACAGTGAAGGAAGCTGGCCTCTGCCAGCCCCCGCAGCGCTGCCTATTACCTTCCGAGCAGCCCAACGCAGCCTCCCCAGAAACACTAACCACGCGGCCACCACGGTGATGGAGACTGCTTCCATCAGCCCGTTTTCTGACTCCACTCAAGCGATCATGCATCTCATTCAGAAGCCAGTCTTCAAAGCCTAGGAAAATCACAGAAAATGCCATTTGGAATAAAATGCCCTCTGACAATTCAGAGGTATTCTGGGGCCCTGAAACAGCCTGCAGCGGAATGGCGGTTGCCCTGCCCAGGCTCGCTCTCTGGGGCTGGAGGGACAGCGCAGACGCGGGTGCTGCCAGCAGACGCGGCTTCCACACCAGGCCCTGTGTCTCTCCTCCCACTTCACACCCGTGAATGGGACACACAGCTCTGCGGCGGCTTTAGATTTCAGACCGCAGATGTTTCTGATAATGAAAACTAGTAACAAAACATTACACCTCTTGAAAAGTACAGAACAGGGCTTTCTTCTCTTTTTGATCATTTTCTCCTTAATCCTGAGAGCTGGATCTGGGTCTGCTGCAAGGAGCACCCTCTCTCAGCCTCCGGGGCAGCTGCACTCCCGCCACCAGAGCCACGCGGCTGCCCCTGCAGCCCCCTCTGCAGATTCCCGTCTGGCAAGGCTTTTCCTCGCTCACTTGTGGGCGCTGCACTGCACAAATGGGCCCGTGGTGGAGCCGCCAGCTATCAAAGGCGAAACACCGAGCACGCGGGCTGAAGGAGATCAGGCCTTGGTGCAACTGCAAGGGCTTCCGGCAAGCACAGCACTGTACCTCGACATTCTGACAGGTCAAGATTTTTTTTCTTCATTTCAGTTCTCCCCAAGTACTAATATTCAACTTTAGGTCAGCATAAAAGCCATTATGTTGTAATGAAATGAAGACAGGAAAGCTGGTGATCAAATTAACATGAAGCCAGCTACAGCCCAATCACTGCCAGAACGACAAGCAAGGGACACCAGCAGGTCTCAAATGAAAACCGAGAGGGGGCCTGCCCCTTAGTTCAGTTCTTTAAGTGGCTGCTTCAACAAAGCAGTCAGGCTCAGGTTGCTGTGGTTCGATCCCCACAACTCAAGCCAGCCAAACCTGCCCTGAAGGCATTGGGAGAAAAAAAAATTCAAATGAAAACCAAGAACTTCACTGAAAGGGGGGGGGGACCATGTCAATTTGTATACAGACGCTTTATAATTTGTATACAGAAGCCGTATAATTTCTTTCCTAGAGAAATCAATAACATGAGACTGTAAGACACGAACTCAGATCTGTCAGACGGTTTCACGAAATGCCTTCCCCGAGTGCCCAACGTGCGTGAGGCCCCGGGCAGGCGGGGGCAGCTCAGGGCTGTGGCCTCCCTTGCAGCCCGGGCACTGGCCGATCCCGTGGGTCTCCTACAGAACTCTCCTCTCACCCAGCAACGAAACCCCACACAGCCTACCAACGGCCCACCGCCTGCCCCGCCCCCGCCCGACTACTCAAAAGGTGGGAGTCGCGAAATGGGACACACAAAGCTTCCTCTGGCTTGGAAGAGCCACCACACTATCTCCTAGGCAGCGGCAGATGAAAACAGTAACGGGAGCAAGTGGGACCCCAGAAGCAGGGACATGCTGCGACACGCCAGCTTCCCACGCAGTTTAAGAAATAATCAAAGTAGCTGGGGCTGGAGAGATGGCTCAGTGGTCTAAAGCACCTACTTAGAACAAGCTTGGCAAAAGCATCAGGGACCGCGGTTCAATCCCCCAGCACCACATGCCAGCCAGCCCCGCCCCCTGGTGGGCTGAGCTGGCCACACACACACACTACTGTCTGTCTGTCTGTCTGTCTGTCTCTCTCTCTCTCTCTCTCTCTCTCTCTCTCTCTCTCTCTCTCTCTCTCTCAAATAAATAAAAAATAAAAAAAAATTAAAAAAAAAAAAAAGAAATAATCAAAGTAGCTGCTTCTCCCGTGAGAAAGGGAAGAGAAGGGCGCCTTGGAGGGCGCTGGCTGCTCTAGCGAGTCACTGAGGCTTGCGGGCCTCCACAGCCACAGCGGGAGTTTCTCACCAGCAGGCCAGGCACAGCCGGGGCGTGCGACGCCCCCCGCTGGCTGCGTCTCTGCTCCTCCGGATGAGGACACTAATTGTCTCCTGGGGCCGCAGCCTCCTGAGCCGGTGCACATCTAACCCCTCCCAGACACGCAGGGGAGGGAGGGCACGTGCGCGCAGGCCACGCAGACAAGCGGCTCTGGCCTGAGCAGGGCAAGCCCTGGCTCCCACAGCATCGCAAGGGAGCTGCTGCGTGTTGCCCAAGAGGTGGCTCTACTCCTGCACGCACTCACGTTAGCGCTATCACCTCACCTCCTCTATGCGCTGATGCTCTTTAATGGACGCACTGGCCTCTGGAAAACAATTTTTCTATAGACATAATGTTGCTAGTTCTCAACCTCTTATGGGTCTCACACCAACGGTGAAAATCTGATTAGAATGCAAAGGAGACTTGCTCCCTGTCTCCACAGAACTGGGACCAAAGTGAGATTTACAGTCTCCTAGCAGACCTCATTGCCTGAGGAGGACAAGAACCCCAGCTGTCTGTGGCTGACAGATCTCCAGACCAGCCCTACATCACGAACCTCACAGTGGACGGAGCTGACAGGTTAGATTCTCATTCTGCTAACAGAAAACGCAACCTGCAGCATGTACCATCTGAGGTAGGCACTCTGGGCTCTAACACCGTCTGTGACAGTGTACTCTGACATTCGGCCAGGCAAGCTGCAGGCGCTGTACAGAGTTAACCTGGCTCACGACACGAGAAGGGTAACACCTCACACCAGCACTGCAGGAGGTACCAGGGACCCTTGGCACCACGTATATGCGCTATATTCATAGCAGCTACTTTAACTTGTCAGTAACGTACAGCACACATTTAATGCACTATCACAGCAGAGGAAAAATAACTCACAAGAAAATAAAATCAGTAGAAAATAAACCTGTTTTCAGAGAGGTCAGAGTTCTGCAAGGGCGAATGATATTATGACATAAACACTGTTTCTATCCACAGCCTTAGTTATTGCCTAATGACCAGAATAACAAGCATATCTTTTCTTAACATATATTCTGGAGCCAGCCACATAGCTCAGTGGACTAAAACAGGTGCTTAGGCAGAGCACAGCAGCCGGGGTTCAATCCTCAGCGTGCCATGCCGGCCCCACCCCCGGGTGCACTAAGACGCCAACTGAGACTAGACGTGGTGGTGTGCACCTGTAATCCCAGCCTTGGGAGGCTGAAAACAGAAGAATCACTACGAGTCTGATCTACATAGTGAGACCCTGTACAAAATACACTATATATATAATCTCCTGTCCCATTAAGCTTTAGTTCTTTAAGCAGCTTGAGAACAGCTCCAGAGTGACAAAGGTGGGACAGTCTTCTCTTAGAAGAGGTCCTCTACTGCAGAAGCAGTCCTCAGGAGACCTCTACTGCAGAAGCAGTCTTGCTCTATACTAGGGAGGGAGGGAGGAAGAGAGGAAGGACAAGAAGAGTCTAAACATACAGGCCCTGCTAGGCGTCCCAACCCAGTCCCCTGTCCCACACTCACACCCTGATGCCCAAGCCCGAGTCTACACAGCTGTCTGCACCAACTGTGCCTCGGCAGCGTGGTCTCCACGAAAACCAAAGCTCCGGCTCCCAAGAGCACCCGGCCAGCAAAGCACACGGCTGGGCACATTCAGGAGCTTGGGGAGGGGTGCTGTGGGCGGGGAGCTCCACAGGGACTGCAGTGTCCATGCTGGGGACTTTTGCTCTCTTTCCCATGTACCTTTCACCTGGCTATTCATCTGCATCCTTTAAAACTGCCTGTCTAAGAATCTGTTAGTGCCTGCGAGTCCTGTGAGTGGCTCTAGGGAACTCATGAAAGCCAAGAAGGGTACCATGGGAACCCCAACTGGCATCTGGTTAGCCAGCAGCTGCAGAGGCCTTTCCCACGAGTGTCTGAAGGGACACAGTCGTGTGGACCAAGCCCAGAGCCGCGGGCTCCGGCTCTATGATTCAGGAAGACAGTGCTAGAATTTTACAGAAAAAGGCCACTCGACTAGTATCTACTGCAGAACTAATCGCCCACTTGTTGGTGGGGAGTAGATCCCCCAAGTCTGGGGTCACAGACTGGTGTTTTATGAGCACACAATAAAGCTGAGCCTCAGTGGGGGAGAAACACCAAGGCAGAGGGGTCATGATTGAACACATGCAGGAAGGGGTGCTAGGAGAAACTGTACCCAGGGCCAGCAGGTCAGGAGGGAAGAATGAAAGACAACACAGGAGGCAGGTGAGGAGGAAAGGGCTGCAGCGCTGGTCCCCACCACCCTGGGCAAGGCAGTGAGGGGCCTCGTGCAAGCATCAGGGTGGCCGAGCTGCAGGACAGGAGGCATTCTGTCCTCTGGCTTCACCTCTGTACTTGGGATGGGGCGCTGAGCAGGTCGACTGCACGTTCTGCACGCTATTCATTAATTTTTTTTAATATTTATTTATTTTTATTTATTACATTTATTTATTGTGTGTGTGTGTGGCCAGCTCAGCCCACCAGGGGGCGGGTCTGGCTGGCATGTGGTGCTGGGGATCGAACCGCGGTCCCTGTGCTTTGCCAAGCTTGTTTCAAGTAGGTGCTTTAGACCACTGAGCCATCTCTCCAGCCCCTAATTTTTTAAATTTATTTTTATTTATTTTTTGGTGATACCAGGGATTGAACTTGAGACCTTGTACTTGCCTGGCAGGTGATTATGCTGCTGAGCTATATCCCTGGCCCTAATCATAACTGATTATATAGTTTCATTTGCCTGTTTTATAAAGCCTGCTGAGTTAGAATACACGCTATGCACTGTGAATTAGAGACAGCAAACCAATGAACATACACTGCACTGGCACGTTCACCGCCGGGGAGAAAACACAGAGGCCGAGAGCACTTGGCTCACAGTGCTCGCAGCGAGAGGTCCAAGGGAAGGCTGGGGCCTTGGCTGCTTCTGTGCTCTGGCCTATCATCCAGCCGGGCCTCTGTACCTGTGGAGGACAGGCTCTGGGCCCCCAGATTCCGAATCCAGGATGCTCAACAGTTTTGAAAGCACAGTGTTTGCGTATAGCCTACCATCCTCCCATGCATGTACTTTAAACCTGCTACAGATTACTCACAATACCTAAGACAACAGAGACTGGGTGTTAAGCTGTACTGTTCAGGGACTATCACAAGAAAAATTTCTCTGTAAATTCAGTGAGCATACAGATTACTGAGTATTTTCAATCCACAGGGGCTTAATCTAAGCATGAACCCATGAACACGGCGTGCTGACCTGGCTGGGGCGCAAACAACTACCTCAGGCTAGCGGCACACCAGCATGAACTGCACGCTCTGGAGGCTCAAGTACTTAGCAATTCGCTGTCTCCTTCACTACATGGCCTGCTGAGGACTGATGCTTACAGAGAAGCTTCCCAAAGTGCCTTCTCTGTTTTACGAGCAAACATCACTCCAGGAGACTGAAACCACTTAAAACCTAACCCAAATCACCATGGCACGCGACGATTTCATTTTCCTTATTTCCAGGTCTTTTTCTCTGAAAGTCACAGTGATTACAATAGCAACACTTGGTGCTTCCTGCACGCCAGCCCACTCGCCACCCAGCTCCAGGGGAGTCAAAGATCACCTCATTCAGCCCCCTCACGGCCCTGCCCCCCCCAGCAATAAAGCCGTTTTTCCAAGGTTACACTGAGAGCAGGCGAACCTGATTCTTGACTCTGTTCAACTACTGTTCCGTGCGTGCTAGTCAGCTTTTGTCACTGCAACAAAATACCTGGGATGACAGCTTACAAAGAGGAAGCGTGCAGCTGCGGCTCTCGGTTTCTGGCTTTAGCCTGTGCGCACGGGGCTGTTTCCTTTCAGCCTGTGGTGATGCAGCACACGTGGGAGGAGGTTTAGCAAAGAGCGCAGCTCCCCTCACAGCCAGGGTCCCTGTGTCTCCTTCTAGGGCACAGGTCCACTCCGTCCATGAGGCCCAAAGGGTCCAGACCTCCAACAGCACTAAAGGCTCTCCTGGACACCCTGAGTTATATAAACAGAAGGGATTTACTTCGTAAAGTTTGGAAATGAATGCCTGGCAAGCACAGGGTCCTGAATTCCATCCCTAGCACCACACAAAAAAAAGGACATGAGGAAAAAACGGTTTCATTTTGAAGCCAGAACAACAATCAACCAGTGTCACAGTCTGGGTATTTGCAAGGGAAGCAATACAATACAGGGCACATTTATAATAAATTGCCCAAAGAACCATATAAAAAGGGTACAGGGAATCTGCCCACACAATAAGGACCAAAGAATCCAGCTGAAGGCCTGGATCCTAATATCCTGCTGAGTCCAGCTGAAGACCTAGAGCCCACAACAATGTCTCATGCAGGCCTGCTTCATGGATCTGTGCTGGGAAGGCCTATAGGTCAGGGGTGGAAGCTAGGAAGTGTGCGCCAGCGGGACGAAGGCTCTGTGCCAGCAGCTGAGGGGTCTGCACTGAGCCAGGAAGCGACACTCAAGGCAGCACCAGAGCTCCTCAAGAAGTACCACGGCCATCCTCAGCGGCAGTGAGTCCCGAGCTCCTCCCGCAATGAGGAAAGCTAGTTCCCATCAGGAAAGCCAACGCAACAAGCTTCTCCAGGAGGCTGAGCAGGGCACCATCTTCCCCTCTGGAGACAGAAGTGATGCTCAGTGAGGACCAGAGCTCCCCCAAAGTGAACTGCAGGCCTTCTCAGTGACAAGGTCCTGAGCTCCTCCTTCAGCAGCAAGCACAGCAAGTTCACCAGAAAAGCCAGCATGACAAGGTCCCCCAGCAGAATGGCCCAGGAGAGCCAGCATCTCCCAGCTCCCCCCACTCTACCTCTTATGCTGCTGGCAACAGCCCTCAGGTGGGCATACCATACCCAGTACCTCGCTAGTTCAGTACAGCTGATATAACAAGCTGGCCACCAGTTACTGATCCAGTAGCACCAGAAGACAGCAGAAAGCACAACACCCGCCTACCAGAGTCCCTGTGGACCAGTAAACGCCTCAGTCTTGGTCTCCTCACCTGGACAGTCCCCTCATATGGAAATACAGGAATGTGGACTTATTCAGATGAGCTGGCTCATAATGAGCATTTAGCATGGGGCTAAGCTGTTCCTAAATCAAAAATAAAATACACCTCATTTCTTTCTTTTTTTTTTTTTCAAGTTTCAGCAAAATAATTTTATTTTCTAACACATGGTAACATATACATCCAGTATGTGTTCACCTGCACATGTACCTATTCACAAATGACTTCCAAACCACAAGCACTCTGATCCTTAAGTATGAACTACTGAAAGTTACCTTCACTGAGATGGGAAAAATGGTTTCAGACAGATCACATTCTGAATGTATTGGACTGGTCACAGCAAAATGGCTTTAGTCAGATGACATCTCTACATCTAGAGCTTTGGAAAGCTACTACTTTTGTATCTAATAATTCCAGATGAGCAGGATGCAGCAATATCAGTTTGTCTTTTTTTTCTTTTTTCTTTGAGGCAGGGTCTTGCTTATAGCTCAGGCTGCCCCTAAACTCACTGTATAGCCTAGGCTGGCCCCGAACTTTGGGCAATCCTCCTGCCTCAGCCTCCCAAGTACTGGGATTACAGGCATGCGCCACCATGCCCGGCTCTCAGCTGTCTTCTAAAGAAGTTTCATCAGTTTTTCTGGTGATGGAACCACTTATCCACATCTGTTGGTACGGTGCAGGCAGAGTCACATGGTGGTGGTAATGCGTCCACGATGGCCTTGGCAGCGTCAGGGTCACATTTGAAAGGGCTCTCAGACACTGTTGTGTTCATGCAACTGATTCCTTTCCCATCCGTTTTCTTAGTTACTAATGCTTTCCAGTACTCATGAGTGCTTTTAATGATATCAACTGCAAAGTCCTTATCTTTAAATTCCGCATTGAAAGCAAACTCATTTTCTGGTTTTCCATCAGGAACCTTGTACCTTCTAAACCAGTCCACAGTAGCTTCTAGGTAGCCAGGTTTCAACCGTTCGACATCACTGATATCATTGTAGTTGGCTGCATCAGGATCGTCCACACTAATGGCAATGACTTTCCAATCAGTCTCCCCTTCGTCAATCATAGCCAGGATGCCCAGGACTTTCACCCGGATGATCTCGCCTCTTGTACACACCTTGCTTCCAATTTCACAAACATCAATTAGGTCATTGTCACCACTACAGCCAGTATGTTTGTCACTGTGTCCTGGGTCTTCCCAAGTCTGAGGGATGGCACCATAGTTCCAGATATACCCTTTATAAGGGAACAGATTTGCAACATAACGGAGTTTGCCCTTTTTCACATCTTGCTTAATTGGATTCAGAGGGTCCTTTGCAGCAATCTCCATTTTTGCATTAGACCAGCGTGGAACTTAAACTACCATGTGGAACACGTCCTTATCTGCATAAATCGGAATATCGTGAAATGGAGATACATACTGTCCTTTTTCATTTTTGAGGAAGACGCGGTACTCGAGGGTGAAAGGCGCCGCGCGCTCCTTGCTGGTGAAGCTGCTCATGGTGCTGACGACCGCCGCCACCGCCACCGACGAGCCACCAACCCGCACGCCACGGAGTGACAAGGAGGGAGCCCGCGCCTGCGCACCGCGACAGTCGCGCCGGGAGCGGGCGGAGCGGCCTTTAACGCGGCGGGCTCGCCCCCTACACCTCATTTCTATGCTTTAATAAAAGCATACATTTATAACATCAAGTCTCATAGCAGCAATAATTTTCTCTATCAGTTTTAGAGCAATAATTTTTTAAACTTTTAGTCATCTTCCACCATTAATCATATAATGTTTCCATGCTTTTATGATTCTTAATGTTAAAACAAACATCTCTGCATATAAAACTTCAATTGTATATCGTTCCCACAGGTGAACTCAGAAACGGGCCGATTATGTCAAAGATTCCTTATATACAGTACAAAAGTCGTTTCCAAAACAGTTTTGCCTATTAATCTTCCCATCAGCAGTCTTTTAACCCTCACACATAACTGTACCATAGCCAGAACTGGGTGATTTCATGAAGGAAAACATTTTTTCACTAATTTGGTCTAAGATACAATGCTGTACAGGTATACTAAAATATGAATCATGCAGAAATCCCAATGGCCGAACAAATACATTCTGGGGAAAGACCCTGAAAATCTGCGCAAATAAAGAGTAATTCTGACTACACTCATAACAAAAATATGAAAATTCTGTGTCCTCTGCTTTCTAGAGGATTAACTGTAAATACAAACTGGTAATTGTGCATTGGTCATTTTAAAGTTACTGCTAACGTTATCTCAGGTGATTGCTAAGTAGTAAACATAATTGTCTGCATTCCACTAAGAATCGCCCTCAAGCCAAGCAGCTAAATCTGGCTATTTTTTTTTTCATAATTTTATTGATAAACAAATAGCAATGAGACAGTTTCAAATCAAATCGCTAGGACAGTTTCAATAATTAACACACTGCATACAT
>NW_004524781.1:983105-1009624 GCF_000260255.1 Octodon degus
TGCTCAGCTCCTTCCCGCTGCTGCCCTTGAGGGTGAACCTGTTGTGCCCCTGTGGCAAGATGTTCTGCTCCAGGACTAGCTGGGTGGTTCTATCCTCTACACTCTCTGCAGGGATTGCAGCTGCAGGGTTACACCCTAGGCATGTATGCCAGGCCTGAGCTGCGCCTGAAGGGGGCATGGTAGAGTAGGGGGGAGAGGAAGCTCTCCCACACACTCACTGGGTCTAGGCTAGGACTGGGTCTGGGTGTTCCCGGAATGTGGCAGAAATTCCTACTCGGCAGGCGGGGTGGGGGAGGTGCTGCGGATGGGGGGGGGCGTCCCAAGGAGGTGGGAGAGGGTCTCGCCCGCGCTGCGCCTGGGCTGGGACCGGTATTTGGTCCCACTGGCGCAGGGTAGCAGGAAGCTCTCCCACACACTCACAGGACCTGGGCTAGGACTGGGTCTGGGTGTTCCCGGAACACGGCAGAAAATCCTACTCGGTGGGTGGGGTGGGGGAGGTGCTGCGGAGTGGTGGGGGGCATCCCAAAGGGGTGGGAGAGGGTCTCGCCCACGCTGCGCCTGGGCTGGGACTGGTATTTGGTCCCGCCAGCGCAGGGTAGCAGGAAGGATACCCTAGTTGGCTTTTTAGTGGTGCACATGACAGCCTGCAGTAGCCAGGACGTCTTCTGTACTCCTCAGTGGCTGCGTTGCCAACTTGGTTCGGCACTTGTGCTGTACACCGATTGCCTGGCCTCTCAGACTCCAAGGGCCACTGCTCGGGCAGTGCGACCAGGTTCAGACTCACAGCACAGTTCACACACAGTCAGAGGGCATGAGGAGTCCTCGGCCCGCCCAGCCTAGCTCACAGCTGTAGCTAGAGTAAGCAAGAGCCCAGGGCCCAGGATCACTCAGGAGCAGCAGCCTACTACCTGGGTCTTCAAAATCTCATGAGGAGCTGGGGAGATAGCTCAGCAGCATAAGCACCTGCCTGGCAAGCACAAGGTCCTGAATTCGATCCCCAGTACTACAAAAACAAAAACAAACCTCATGAGGACAACGGCCCATGACCTGAGAATGAAGTCACACTGAAAGGACACCATCATCAGCACAATTTGTGGCAAGCTGCCAAAAGATGGACAAGATGAGATGGTATGAACTCTTGCCTCATCCATCATAGCATTCAACAAGTTGTGCACACATCATTACCGATCACCGTGCCTCATCAGTAAGGTAAGAGGATTTCATCAGGAGACCACAGCATTCTTCCTCTGTGACTTCCTAGTTTCCAGATAGTACCATCACTAGTACGGGAGCACACCCATAGTAACAGCCGATACTAATCATTAATAGCAATGAGGTAAGCACTCAGCAGATCCCAAGCATCAGGCTACGAGCTACTTGATCTTAACACCACCAAGGGCTACTTCTCATATCTGCAGCCAGGCAAGTCTACATAGAGACTTCTGGTCTACAACATGGGGGCTGCATCACATGGAGGGAGAAATGTCTGCTGCTCAGTGTGGTAGCTTCTACACAAGCAATGAGCTCTCTCACATCCCTTTACAACATGGATATTTCAGGGCCGGCGAGATAGCTCGTGGACTAAGCACTTACCTGGCAAGTGCACAGCCCGTGTTCGATCCCTGGCACCACAGGCTGCACTGAGCCGGCCACTAAACCGGGCATGGTGGTGCACACCTGTAAAACCAGAGCTGGGGAGGCTGAGACAGGAGGATCACTATGAGTCTGAGCTACATAGTGAAACCCTGTATCAGACCCTGAATATATATATGTATATATATATATATAATATATGCATGCACATATTCTATTACATATATATTCCATTATATAGATATTCATATATATTTTTTTTCATTCCACAGTAAATTGCTCAGCCACAGTGACCTATGGATGCCAATTAGTAAGTCTATATAATTAAAATACATTTTAAAACATGCATTAAGTAAAATTATCAGAAAAGATACAGCCCAAGGGCAGTTAGAGATAACTACTCAGTCCCAGACTAACACAGAAAGCAAAGAAATGAATTATTACAATTTTTTTAAAATTTAAACTTCATCTCCAAAATGGAACAAGATGAGGACTGGCATGAAGTCTGACATAAGGAGGAACTTTTAGAAACATGCAAACATTTAAAAAAAAAAAAAAAAAAAAAAAGCCTGTGGAGTTGCTACATAAACATACCCCTACCTTTCTCCAGCAGCTGGGAGTACAGATTAACCTGAGGACAGGGATTTTTTTGGACCCTGGTATCTTTGTCCACGTTGCCCAAATAAGGTAGAAAAGCACTGTGTTAAAGGTCACTAGGCCCCGGGCTTTGGCCCTGCACCATACGCCCTGTGGCTAACGGGAACATCCCATGTAGTGGCAACTTCTTGCAGAAAGGGGTGTACATAATTTATCATCAAAAAGTTGCATCTCACACCATTTTTCACCCACCAACTTCACATGTGTTTAGGGGGCTACATCCCAGGACAGGACAACTAATCGAAAAATCCAGCAAAAGAGAATCATTTGGACATTATTTATACATTCAAACCATAAATACTATCTAAGCTAAGACACCGGTACAATGCTCTTAGTGAAATGAATGATGTAATGTCTTTTTTTTTTTTTTTTTAATTTTTTGAGGCAGGGGCTCCCCCTACTCACTATGTAGCCCAGGCCAGCCTCAAAATCACAGTGATCTTCCTGCCTCAGTCTCCAGAGTGCTGGGATTACAGGCGTGCGCCACCATGCCAGGCCCAATGTCTTCTTTAAAAACAGCTCACATCTGAACTATCACTCTGAGAAAATCACACAGCTGGGGTGCCACAGCAGCCATTCATGCACATTACCTATTCACAGGTGTCTTCCGGCTGCAGTGGGCCTCAGAGTTTAAGGGCTCCATGCAGCTGGAGTTCACCTGGAGGGAGGCTCACGGCAACACCTGCACCTGGCAGGAAAGAGGAGGAGCCACAGTTGGAGGGGCTTCCCCGCAAATGGGGCTCTGCTCGCCACTAAAGATGCTGGCAGTGTGGCCAGGCCAAGAAGAGACTGGGAGCTGGCTGCACTGCTTGGGAAGTGGGCCACTCTGCCCCAGATTCTACCTCGACTGCACACAGCAGCCATGTAACAGCCGGGCACATGTCAGCATGATGCTTCCCAGAAAACCATGCCAGCAACAATTTAAAGCGCATTAAAACATGTGGACGCTCCATAAATGTTTGTTCAGTAAATTAATTCCACACAGAGAGCCCAAGGAGGCTTCACAGCACTGGCCTCTGGCCAGGTTACTAAGGGCTTTGCAAGGCATAGGGCCTGGGAGGCAGAACGCTGGTAGACACTGGAAGCCGGCAGCAATACATGGAGAGGGGGAGGCAAGAAAGGGCAGGGCCAGAAATCTCAGCCCAACCGCCTGCCCTGCTGGCCTGACTTCTGGCACCTACACACACCACCTGCTTCCGGCCCACATTGCTGCCTGGACCCCCAGGCAGAGGCCGGCTCCTTTCTCAGCTCCCAGCCTCCTCTGCAGTCACACACCAGCCCAGCGCTGCACTGTGCTCTCTGTTCTTGGGGCCCTGGCTAAGAGGATGTTCCACGTCAGGATCCAGGCAGCCTCGAGGCCTGCTGCCCAACCCCAGGACCCCTGGGCTCCGACAGGTCCCTGCAGGGAAGAGTGCTTCCGTGCCCCCACACTACCTCCCCGAGTCCTGCGGGTCACCCTAGCCACACCTCCCAACTATCTACAGAGCCTGGGTGGAGGGGACTTGTGGGCAGGGCTGTGGTCCGCTGCACTTGCGCCACTGGCGCCACGTGGCACACAGAAGATGGACCACCCACCTTCAGGGCAGACTCTGAGCTGGGGTCCAATCATGGAGGGCCATGAAGGCTGAAGGACCTGACCTTCTGTGACCTCTATCCTGCGGTGGCCTCACCCTAGGTGCCTGCCAAAACTGCTGACTCAGCCTCCTAGCTTCCTGGAGGAAGAAGCAGAGAGAAACTCAAGCCAGCAGGGCAGGGACCAGCACTCCCTCCTCCCCACCTCCTCAGGCACTGCCAGCTGTGCACCGTCACAGGGGCTCTGATGACATCTAGAGACGAGAGCCCACTGCATGCACTCCAACCAGGACCCCAGCCCACCGGGGCACAGCCCTTGCCAGACAGAAAGGAGTCATTAAAAAGGCAGCTAGGGCCAACCAGCCATGGGAAGCAGTATTTACAAGCTATTCATCTGACAAAGGATTAATACTCAGAGTATAAGAAATGCAACAATGAAATCTGATTAAAATTTGAATAACTGATCTGAACTGATACTTCTCAAAAACAAAAGGCTGCCAAGTCTACACACAGTGCCTACTGTCACTGACTAACCACCAAGGAGACCGTCAGAAGGCATCATCCCACCACAGCTAGAAGAGCTGTTATCAAGGAAAGAAAGAAGTCCTCCAAATGGTGGAGAGGAAAGAGGACGAGGTTACACTGAAAGTGAACCAGTGTACCGCTAACAGGAGCCAGTCTGGGGGCTCCCCAAAGCTAAAACTAGAGCCACAGCCGGAGCCTGCAAGCCAGCAATCCTACTACTGGGTGCCTGCATCAAAAGGAAATGAACTCAGTTTGTCACAGGGAGTTTGGGGACACAGCCCGGTAACAGAGCACCTACTGAGCACTGGGGGGTCCCTATCTGATCCCCAGCAGCACCCGCAAAATGAAAGCCAGTGAGAGGGCCAGCCAAATAGCTCAGTGGATTAAAGCGCTTGCAAGCAGGCACAGGTGCCAAGGGTTTGATCCCCCAGCCTGCGGAGCTGACTCAACCTCAGGGCGCACTGAGATAGCAATTGAGACTAGGGGTGGTGGCACGCGCCTGTAATCCCCGCACTCGGGAGGCTGTAAATAGGAGAATCACTGTGAGTCCAATCTAGTAGTGAGACCCTGAACACCCTGTAGACCCTTTCCTAAAATACAGAAAAAAAATCATGAAAGCCAGTGACATTCCTAACACGGTAGCCAATGTAGCACAAACACACGCTTACCAGCAGACAAATGAACAGACAGACAGACATACGATGGACTATTATGGAGCCCTTAAAATGAATGAAATACTGTCCCACGTGGCCGCATGGACAGAATAGAAGACATTACGTACAATAAGGCAGAAAAGGACAAATAGTCATGTTCTCAATCATCTACGGGAACCACAGAAGTTCATGTCATCTAAGTAGAAAATGGGGCTGGGCAGAGGGGGAGGTAAGGGGGACTGAGTCAGGGTCACAGGTACCAGCACACATCAGAGAAGAAATGTCTTCTAGTGCTCGACAGCACAGCAGCATGACTACACTGCACAATATATTACAGATTTCTAAGTGACGAGAAAAGAGTTTAAAAGTTCCCAACATAAAGAAATGCAAATCCCCCGGATTTGGTCACTCCACAAGCAACGCATGCAGTCACCACACTGCCCCCCCAGGAGCATGTGCAATTATTATGGGCCAAAAGTTTAAAAAAGGATTTGTCAGGTGCCCTTGGTGCTGGACTACTGAATGTGACCGACACAGGCCACAGATGCCTATTTAAATTCATTAAAGTAAAACCCACTTCACTTCAGCTACTTGAAGAACAAACTATATCCCACAGAAAGAAACCGATCAGGATCTGGAAATAGCAATGCCCTTTGCTGGCTGCACATGACTCAGTCTGCCTAGAACCTCAAGGTCAGGAAGGCCTCGAAAGACTTCTCTGGGGCCAAGTCAAGGAGAGACTGATGCTGCGCTCGCTGGACCCACTAGAGTGCCACTGCCGGGTGATGCAGGAGAAGGGGCTGGAGGGATCTTGTGTGACACAGGGAACAGGGGTAAATGGCAAAGCCAAACAGGACACGATGTCCTGTCCAGACAGGCAGCAGCAGCTATCACTAAAACCACGTTGCTTTCCAGTCTCAGGTGTAAAGAAAAAGGCCAAGCAGCATGCAACCAAACCCAGAGGTGAGTGAGAAAGAGCTCAGCTACGTTTAATACCTTGGGAAACATCAGACAGCATAAAGGCCAAATATCACGAAGCAGTAGAGACTGCAAAGGAGTAAACAATAAGGTGCACATCTAACGAGCTATTAACACCACACCGACGATCTCGTTTATTCCTTCCATCATGCTTGAAACTCTTCTTTTGAAAACCAACCACCACGGTCTCCCACTCAGCCAAGCAACTGGTGCTGGGGAGGCATAAACCCACCTCCCCTCTTACCCTGTCCATGCAGGTGGCCTGCAGATCTACTCCCCAGATCAAAGGACCTACGCCCGGGGCCTGGGGACGCAGCTCAGAGTTCCCCGGTGAAGTTCAAACATGAAGCTGACCCGTGCATATCCTGCAGCACAAATTAAGAAACTTAGGCAAAAGGTAACACAAGACCACAGCTGCTGAAACAAGAAGAGCTAAGCATTTTCCAAGCCAAGTCGAGCATGTGGCGGCAGCCACCACTGCGCAGGCTCTCACAACAGGAACTCGGCACATCTTAAGGACCAGCCTCCCGGAGGGTCAAAGATACAACTACTTGGGAACACGGAAGACCCCTCACGCTCGCCCTCGCCAGCCCTCCAGAGGCTGCACGACGTGACACACGGGAGCGCAGACACGTGCAGGGGGACGACTGCCTTTCACCAGGCAGGCACTTGAGAGAGTGATGAAAAAGTCAAGTGCGGCCTGTCTTCACTACATCTGTGTTTAGTAACGTCTATCTTTCATAAAGATAGTTTGTGTTATCCGGTAATAAACATTATTTTTGCATGTACTGGTAAATATTTTTACGTTTGTATTTAAAAATAACTTCAGGGTTGGCCAAATAGCTCAGCAGATTAAAGCACCTGCAAGCAGGCACAGGGGCTGGGGGGTTTGATCCCCGGGCCTGGTGCTCAGTGATTGAGATTGGGAGTGGTGGCGCATATCTGTAATCCCAGCACTTTGGAGGCGGTAAACGGGAGAATCAGTATGAGTCCGATCTAATAGTGAGACACTGAACACCCTGTAGACCCTTTCCTAAAATACAGGAAAAAATAAATAAAAATAACTTCACATTAATTTTCAATAGGTAAATAACAATAGATATAATCTACACTGAAAAAAATCTGTGAGGCTCTCAGTAATTTTACGAAATGTAAGTCATAATACCAAAAGTTTGACGCCTGTACTAACACCTGTGCACAGAATCTAACCTCCCGGAGGCTTTTCTCTCTCAAAGGGCACTGTAAATTTGTCATTCAAACTTAAGGACACAATTCAAGTCTACCTCAGAAAGAAGTGAGTCTTTATACTTGACTCCAGGACTTAAATGTGAAACACAGAGCTTATAAACTGAATACTCAACCACTTGGAGTTCACATACATCATCATTTGGAAAATGACCCAACAATAATGAGTAAAACTTACAGTGTCTATCACAATTAAAAGCAGGTGAGAGATCACTGTGTTCTCACCAGTTCTTTGCTAACTCATGACAATATACATGTTAAGGGAAGTTCTACATGACTAATCCAGCATGATTGGACTTTTGTTTATTCATTTTTTTTTTCCTTTGGCCGGCTCAGCTCACCCTGAGGATGGGGGTGGTGCAGCATGTAGTGCTGGGGATCAAACCTCGGTCCCCTGTGCCTGCCTGTGCTTGCCTGAGCAGGCGCTTTAGACCACTAAGCTATCTCACTGGCCTGAGCAGACTTTTCTAGCACTGTGTGGGCATGAAAATGGCAGTCTCTTTAGCCACAGTCTGAAAATAACTCTTTCAAATGAGGATTCTCCTCAGGGCAAGTTTCCTGTGGCTGAATCACATCAGGTATTACTGTGAAGAGAATACATTTAATTACCCATCTCTGCATAAAGGCTAAACATTCACAGGGGCAGAGGGGGAGAAGGGAGGGGAGACAGATGGAAAGAGGGGAGCAGAGAGGAGGGGAGGGCATGCAGAGAGGGAGAGAAGGGCAGAGGAGAGCGAGAAAGAGAGGGTGGAAGGGAGAGAAGGGAAAGAGCAAGGAAGACAGGGAGGACACGAAGGACTGAGCAAGGAGGGAGGAAACCACAGCACGCTGCCTCCTCCCAAATGCGCCGGAGTGCGCACGCCTTGCCGAGCCAGCAAAGCAGAGCCCGTGAGCACAACTCCCTCCCATGCAAAGCAGCTCTTTGCTCCCCTTGTGTCCTCTTAAGCTTCAGCACAGAGCAGGCACCTACCTGTGCAGGTTTCTTCCTGCAGGGAAATGCCTGTGACCTGGCAGAGAGCCTTACAGAGGGACGACAACCTGAAGAGAGAACCAGAGCAAGGTCGCGGGTGACCCTCCTCCCCACAGTGTGGCTGCACTCTGCCCCAGGCTGGGCTTTCTGCAGCCCTGGGGCTCCGTCTTGCAGGGGTACTGACACACAGAAATTCTCCTTTGATCAAACCGAAAGGCAACAGCAAAAGAGAACAGAACATTTAGCCGGCTGACTCAGCATGAACAAGAGCTCTTGTTTTAATCTTTCCCTTTCTGGAAAACAGCATATGATAATAGTAATTGAAGTGGTTTTTATGTGTGGCTTCTGGAAGTCATTAGTTTTCCATGAGTCCTATCACACATCTTTATAGGATTTAAAATTTTCAGTGGGTGCAGGAGTCTTCACTGAGAGCTCTTGCCTGGTAAGCTCACCTCCCACAGAACGATGCACCAGGCTGGACAGCCACCAAACAGAGACAGCAGAGCCACACACACACAAGAGATGACATGTTCGGCCACGTGGGGAGAAATCTTTGGTGCTAAACATTTTACACTGGTTCCTTTGCCATTTCTCAGGAAACAGAAATTTAGTCACTAAAGTTAACTAAGAACAAAGGAACTCAGGAACCAAGAATTTTAAAACAGATGTAACAATGTCACAGCAGCATCCTGTCCTCTTTACAGCAAAATCCATTCAGGTGCTTCTTTTGGGGAGTGGCTGTCCACACCCCAACTCAACTGATAAACTCTGACACAGCGCTGGCCCAGAGTGGCAGCGTCTTGTGACCTGGAGTGAGCAGGAGACAGAGAGAACAACCAGAGCCAGAGGGGCCGGGAGAAAATACACACTGCAGGCCACTGTGCGTTTTAACCATCTACTTAATTAGCATTACTTTTAAAAAATATTTAGGGGTCCACAAATTACAACTGCAGCAAAACTAGGCTAAACACAAAGAAGAAAAGCAGGTGTGGAATTCTGGCGCAGTCACGTGGCCACGCACCCCTGCGGGGAGCGATGCGCACACCCCCACGGTGAGCCCTTCTGGACCCTGACACAGCGGGAAACTTAGAGACAGCAGGGCTGCCTGAAGTCGGCGCTGACACTGGTGTCAACGAGCTTTTGGCGGTGCCAGTCCTACACAAGCAGCCTGCACACGACCGCATTCCGTACTCAATACTTGGTAACAGATGAGGATGACACTGGCTTACCATTAACCATGCTGTGCTTGTTATTTGTTTAGAATGTATTTCATTTATTAAAAAAGAGAGAGTTTCCTCTGAACCTACACGCTGAATTAATAGGGCAGGTCTCCGGACCCCTTCAGGAGAGCACAGGGGTAGCACAGCGTGTGGCTGTGTAGGACAGCAATCCCCGGCGGCGCGAAGGCCCAGTCTGACCCCAGCATCCCTAGAGCATTAAAGTACTGGGCTTTCTGTCTGGCTCTTGAAGCAGCTCGGGAACTGAGCCAAGGCATAGGGACGAGAGTCTGCTAATCACAGGGGTGCCTGAGGATTCAGTCTCTCCCTCTGACCTACTCCTGACCCTTCTTACCTGCTCCTTTTTCTGCCCAAGGAAGCCCACACAAACTGTAATTTCTCTTCTCCAAGTTGTAAAAACACACTATCCCTGAGCCTTTGTCTTGTAGCTAACTGTAAGGGAATTCCGACCTGCCCGATTGATACTGAATGGGGAGACAGATGGTAAGACCCCTGCTGCAGGCTGCAGGCGCCCTTGCCCAGGCCTGGGAGGAAGGGCTGCTGCACAGATGCCACAGGAGAGTCTAAACTCACAGGCCCTGCTAGGCGTCCCAACCCAGTCCCCTGTCCCACATTCACACCCTGATGCCCAAGCCCGAGTCTACATAGCTGTCTGCACCAACTGCGCCTCGGCAGCGTGGTCTCCACGAAAACCAAAGCTCCGGCTCCCAAGAGCACCCGGCCAGCAAAGCACACGGCTGGGCACATTCAGGAGCTTGGGGAGGGGTGCTGTGGGCGGGGAGCTCCACAGGGACTGCAGTGTCCATGCTGGGGACTTTTGCTCTCTTTCCCATGTACCTTTCACCTGGCTATTCATCTGCATCCTTTAAAACTGCCTAAGAATCTGTTAGTGCCTACGAGTCCTGTGAGTGGCTCTAGGGAACTCATGAAAGCCAAGGAGGGTACCATGGGAACCCCAATTGGCATCTGGTTAGCCAGCAGCTGCAGAGGCCTTTCCCATGAGTGTCTGAAGGGACACAGTCGTGTGGACCAAGCCCAGAGCCGCGGGATCTGGTGCTAACGACCTCCAGGTACTGTGTCAGACTTAAGCTGGGTTGAGTTAGAGGACACCCATCGAGCACCCGATGCAGAAGTGGTTTTCGCTTGGTTTGCGGGAGACCCTGTTCAATCTGGTTTCAAGGGTGACCTATGTTGCAAGAGTACAGTAAGAAACACCGGTTTTGGGTTTTCCTTCTGTATCTGGAGCAGGCGACACTCTGGACTCTTCCGTCAGCGTGCACCCGCAGTACACGGTATGCGCGCTCTCCAGGGCTGGTACGCGTGCGCAGCACTCCTAGTGCTTCCATCGTCGCCCCCATCCATCTCCTTCCCACTGGGGAAAGATCTGGTTATCTACTTGCTATTACTGTATCCTTTATTTTGTACTTTATATGCTGGGTTTCTCATATAAAAGAAACCACGTGAGAGCGCGCTGGATTTTTAAAGGGTTACTCCAGGGTATTCGCTGGAGAAATTTATCCAAAAAGCACGAACATGATCATCACACCCACTGCACACCTCGTCTGGCCCCTGGGGCCAGCTCCCACCTGACGCCTCTCCACCAGTACTTAGTACTCCAAAGTCAGCCTGAGCACCTCCCGCCCCACCACCCTCCTCCTGGAACCTTCCCAGGCACTCAGCCAAAGCAGTGCAGACGCCTGTCCTCCCTAGATGCCAGCCTACCGCTGCTGCAGCTGGCTCTGCTACCACAGTCCACCTCCCCAGCCTCAACCTCCACCTCTTTCCTAGAGCAATCTTCTGTGGGCTCAAGACCCTGCTGTCACCTAAGCCACCCGGTAACAGATTAATCTCTAGCGTGCAAGCAGTGACCACTTGTCTTCGGGTGCAGCGGCTGGGGGACCAACAGTGAGCCTCACTGGGCTACAGCTGAGTCCCAGCAAGGCCATCTTCCTCGCTGGAGGCTCCACAGAAACCTTTCCTTTTCCTTTCCAGCTTCTGAAACAACCTGCACTGTTTTTTCTCAGTGCCTTCCTCCACCCTCCTCAAGCAGCACCAAGGGCAAGTCTCCTCATACGGCGTCTACTGGTCGTCTTCTCTCTTCCTGTAGTGTGGTTAGGACCCAGTGCGGTCACAGGGTCCCATGGGTAATCTAGGTTACTCCTCCAGGCCAAAAATCAGATTCTGAGCAACTAATTCTACTGCAGCCTCACGTTCCCCTGCATGCAGCTGAACACATTCACAAGGACATGCCCAGACCATGGTGTGCCATGGGCCGCCTCTCTAGGGCTCACTTGGAAACTGTCCCTGGCGTGTGGATGTGAGAGGTGGTGGAAAGGAACAGAAGGGGATTAGGACCCTGGGCCCTGTCTTGAAGAATGAACAGACTGCTCCTGGGACCTGTGAGTGCGGTGGTCATGAAGTGCCAGGCGGCTCCCCACTGCCTGCAGCCTCCCGTCCTGCAGTGCTCCCTCATGATGTCAAGCATACGGTGGGGCCAATCAAGAGGTGACCAACCACGCAATGCCCAGCTCGAAACCACGGGTTACAGAAACCCCCTCTACTTCTCTAGTACCTAAGCTCAGGTACTTTGTTACAGCCACAGAAAACAGACTAATAAAACTTCTTTGGAGGGCTTTATTCTGATAAGCACAACCACCTGTAAAAGGCATGCTCATCCTCTGTGTTAGCTGGTTCCCTGTGCTTGAAGAATTAAGCTTAAACCACTCTTTCTCTTTTTTTCTTTGGTGCTGGGGATCAAAGCCAAAGTCTTACACATGCTAGGCAAGTGCCCTACCACTGAGTACACCCCGGCCCCCTGAACCACGTGGTCTTTTCTGGGGGTGCCTTTATGGGGCACATGATGGTAACTTGATATGCATGCATAGTGAGCGTGATCAAATCATGCTCATTAGCATTTCCATCTCTTCAGCCAATTTCTACATGTTGGGAATTTCATATTCTTTTCTAGTCATGCTGAAATACAACCGGCTATTTCAGCAACAGCTGTACTTGGTGCAGAAAGAACAGGAGAGCTCCTCCGTGCCCTTTCCCCATCCCACCCTCTCTTCCCACTCTCTGCTGACCCTCTTCCATTCTCTTCTGCCAAAAGGCTGACTTACCAAAACGCCTGCAAGCCCCATCCTCCTGGCTGGCTCACTCAACAGAGACAACGGGAGGGGCAAAGCCAAAGCCACTGACCCAACCAAGCCCCTTGGGGCTCACAGCCTGGCTTCATCACGTGGGGCAGAGCAGCTTCTTCCTAGTCCTGTGCTGGAGGGTCCCAGGCTCTGCATCTACTTCCGTCCCCAAGCCACTGTCTGGCTGAAGTTCCCACTCGCTCGCCCTAAAGGAGCTTCAGAGCCCCTGTCCGTGGCCTGCCTGCTCACACCAGGCAGACTTGGGAAACACGGACCGCTCTGCAGGACTCCCTCTGTGGCTTTCCCACCACTCTCAGGTTCTTCACATGATGCTCCAACCTGGCAGTCTCTTCTTTCCACTGGTCAGATTCCTGCTTAGACTTGTTTTCCCAGCCTGACCAGAACGTCCCCCACCCGTAGCCCACGTAGGGCCACATCCTCCCACTACTGGCCGAATCCAGTACTGCTGGCTCTGTCAGGACCTTCTGCCAGCATCCAAGGGGCAGGTGGGTGGGGACTGTCACTCTCGTCAGCCTCTGGGGCTCACTGGGGGCTGCTTTCCAACACGGCGCCCAGCAGGACTGTGGCTGCACAGGACCGCTAAGAAATAGGTCCAGACTCCTTGGTCTAGGGCAGGTTCGGGTGGCTGATTTTAAGTTCTCACCAGTAAGACACAGCAAATTGTCACAAGTTTCCAGGAATGTCCCAGAGAAAGCACCCATCCTGCTTCCAGTGTCTCCTCTTCCACCATGAACCTGGTCACTACGGCAACCTACTAGGTGTCAGAAGGAGCTCATAATCTTACGAGCCCAGAGTCAACTCTATATCTGTCTTGGGCTAGTACCACCAGGTTACTCCCACTGACTTCGAAAAAAGAACAGACTTCTCCAAGGACCTATGAAGTCCCTAACTAATAGGCCCCTAACTAAAACCTAACTGGGCCAGGGCAATCACAGCTCTGACTTAGGAAGAACAGGGCTTTATGTTGCTACTTCTTGTTCAGTACCTATGTTGCCAGAGTGAGTGGCAGGTGTGGGTGAGGAAGCCACAAGGGGCCCCCTTCGGAGCATAAGGTGCAGGGGGTCGCTGGACTAGAGGTGGCCCTCGAGAGACAGCACACACAGGATGCCCTCCAGGAGGACTGAAACGATCCTAGCAACATGCCAGGAGGCTGCTCTAACACACAGCAGGGCAGGATGACAGAGAGCTGAAAAGGAGCCAGAAAGATACGCTGTCATGAGGAAGGAACTGATGCACCCAGAGGGACTGAGAGCCCAAGTGGATGGCACTCAGCAGGGACACTTGGAGTGGAAGAACAAAACTGCTGACAAAAGGAGCAAAAGAACTGCTTCTGCTGGACTGCTCGGCAGGTCAGTAGGCAGCGGTGCCCCGAAGACGCTGGCCAACAGGAGCCTCTTGTGGGCACCCATTCAAGCCTAATCCATGAGAGCACGGGGGCCTGGCGCTCTGGAGAAAGAGGGTAATAAGAAGTATCAAAAGGACAGCAGGGGCTGGTGAGATGCTCAGTGGTCTAAAACGCCTACTTAGAACGAGCTTAGCAAAGCACAGGGACTGCGGTTCAATCCCCCAGCACCACATGCCAGCCAGCCCGCCCCCTGGTGGGCTGAGCTGGCCACACACACACATAAATAAATAAATAAATAAATAAAAAAAAAAAAGGACAGCAAAAGCCTCAGTCAGGCAGGCAGGTCAGCCAGCGAGACTCGGTCTTCCGACAGCACTTGCAACTACCTACCCTAAGTGTGAACCCTGGGAAGTCCCTTCCACTATGCCAGGCCCACCTTGCAAAAAGACAGGAAACGCAGGCTGGAGCTCTACAGAGTGCCTCAGTGCAAAGCTGGCCTCAGATGTAGCTAGTGGCGGAGTACTGCAGAGCACACACAGGTCCTAGGCTTGACCCCACTACAGACAGAAAGGAAGAGAAGCGAAAGCTGGTACTACTTCTCCACATCCACAGCCAGCCTTGTTGCAGTCAGCACCCTTAGCATTCCAAACCAACTGCCCCTTGAAAAGAAAACAAAAAGGAGCTGCTCTGAAGAGCAGCCACCGCAGCATGTGAAGCCTGTCCTGGAGGACACGGACACCCTGAGCTCCTGTGTGAACGGGGCTATGCAGAGCACCTTTCCTGATCCCCAGGGCAACACGTCTAGAGAGAAGACAGCCACCAGCCACTGCACACTGTAGGCACCGACATACTGCACGTGCCCCAAAAGGGTCCCTAAAGACCAGGCTCCAAGAGGTGGATCCACTCTGGGCACATTCTAAATAGCTAAACAAACTGGCACAATTGTACTTGGCCGGGAGACAAATATTCAGGAGGCCTTTAAGCAACATTCTCTTCTACGGGCAGCTACTTATAATTCTTATCTCACTGCAGTTTCATAACTGATGCTATTACTTGAATATCCAAAACAAATTATCATGTTCTCCAAACTAATTTGTACAAAATGTACAAAGGCAGTATCACAGCCTCAGCTGAAATTAAGAGGGTAGTTATACAAGAGGAAATTTCATGATTTTAATTCAAACCTGTGTACAACGCATGTACATGAAAACATTTCTTGTTGTAAAACTCAGTCCAAACACCTACATTTAATAGTTACTGTTTGGGAACAAGGGTGAGGGAGGAGGAAGGGTTACAGTTAAGATGCTTTTGGAGGGGCTGTTACAATGCGGCTTTTGTCTGAGGCAGGATCTTGCTAAGCAGCTCAGGCTGGCCTCAACATTGCAGTGACCCTCCTGTCTCTGCCTCCTAAATGTGGGGATTACAGGCATGTAGTGTACCACCATGCACAGACTCGGGCCATTTTTTTTAAAGTAAGCATAATCCAGTAATTTTGCATTCATCTTTCCTATAGCATATAGCTAACAGAAGGTCAAATTCCATTCTAACATATAAGCCATCACACAAACTTGGCTGACTTTATTTCAAGAATTATATTTTTAACCATCACAATCCTGTAAGATATAGTAACTTTCGGGGGGGGGGGGTTAATTCTGAAAGGGCCTAAGAATCCCAAGAGACTTGAGGGTGGCTGGGAAAGCGTTCACAGCCTGCACACTGTGGCCAGAGGCATACCCCCAAATGCGCTTGCATCAGAACAGCTGAAAGTGTTTTCGAAAAACTCATGACTTCCACCTCCACCTAAGGGAAATCAGACCATCTGGAGAGCGGGAGGTGGAGCTCCCAAGGGACCTGGTATCCTTCCTGCCCGACCTACACCTGTAAATCAAGCCAGATGGGGCTGGGGCATCTGGGGTTAAGGACACCAATACGCGGTACCCTAGGTCAGCGCATCAGGCCGGGCTCTTCACTCCACCTGCCAGCACAGCGGCGTGCATCTAGCCTCCGCCCCAGGTGCTGTGCATGTCTGGCAAGAACTCCGCTGCTGGGCCAGCTGTGCATCCCCTGATCCATACTTCTGATTTCCAAAAGAGAGGAGGTTTAAGCTCCAACTCTGAGAATATCTAAAAAAAGGACAAGAGACAAAAGGTCACCCTTTCAAGGACTAATAAAAAATATTACTTCCTATCAGCTGTTGCTTAAACCTTCATACACTGTCACCAAAAGCCCTATCAACCACCCAGAGTGTAATGACCAGAAACTCGGCTGTTTCCTCTGGCCTCTGAAGCCAGAGCTGCACCCGCAGAGGACAACGGGCTACAGCAACTCGGGGTGACTAGGTGCAGCCACGCAGCAGCCTGCCTGGGTCTGAACACTGCCTCTGCCACCTCCCACCTACAGGACAAGGGAGGTCATTTTTCTGCCCGTTAAGTTTCCCCATCTATAAAACTGGCGTTCCTACTTCATGGGTTTCTGGGAGCCCAGGGGAGCTCATCTATGTCCGGCGCTTCAAAACAAAGTGCCCGTATGCGGTGCAGCTCGCTCTTCTGAAGCTTTGTGGCACTAGCTATTTTGACTGCTTGCTTCGATTACCATCTTGGGTAAGAGGGACCTTTTACCCTGTTAACCAAGCTAGTCAGTGCCCCAAACTGAAGCAGGCACAGGTACTATCAGTCACCTACCTGCCAACACGCAGAGGCCCAGACGGAAGCCCGTGCAGGTGCAAATGAGGGGCAACCTGCTTCCCACACCCCCTTACTTGCAGCACAGAGGAGCACATCCAAACGCAACTCGGATCCATGACAAGCAAATATTCAGGGGTTGTGTCAGAAGCAAATTCAACTTTTCACAAAAGTATTCACATTAACTAGCAAATACAGCCAATGGCGGTGTCAACAACTTCTGTAAATGTTAAATTGCTTTCCCCCACCAAAAACTGAAGAAGAGGCACCCTGAACGTCACCCTAGGGACAGGCACCACACGGCCAAGCTCCAGGGAAGCAAACGAGCAATTACTGAATTGGTGTCATGAGAACTGTTCTGTGGGGAAGGAGAAATTCCTAATTATCACTTTGTTGCAGCATTTGCTATGCAAAGACAGAGGGAAACAGCACTTGGGGGCTCAGAACTCAGATAAAACGTACACCTGAGGGGCCAGCTCTCCAGCAGGACTTCCCTTAGGTCTGCCTAGCGCGGGCTTAGAGATTAGCTCTGACAGGACGAAACTGCTGACATTGGAAAGAGAAAGGGACAAAGGTGGAACTGACAGACACAGAGCCTGCAAGCAGCGTGTGCCAGCAGGGCTGCCCATCCAGCAGAGCAGAGTCTTAGTTCAAACTGAAAGGTGCCAAGAAAATGGCTATTCTCCCAATTAAAAAGACCATGGCAGTATCAGTCCTAACGACCTGTACTTTTTCCTAAATCCTAGATGGTAAAGACATCAAACAAAAATACAAAAATACAAGGTAAAATACGAGTAATGTAAAGCTGTTCCCTCAGCCTGAGCGCAGCCGCAGCTGTCCTTCAGACAGCAATGGCAGGGAGCGGGTACTCTTTCTAAAACTCGTCGAGTCGGAATACTAAAACCCAGGGGCCACACAATGCTGGAAGCGAAAGAGGCAAGGTGAACTAAGAGTGCTGCGGCGCAGGTAGCACGGCCGTGGGAGCCCAGAGAGCTAAGAGCTGGCGACAGTGACACTCAGACCAAGCGTGAGAGGCCTACGCAGAAACGCAAGGCCGAGTCAAGTCAGCTTCCCGAGCAAGCAATCTGCTTGGCTAGGTCAGAACACCTCCAGCAGTTATATTTTAACTTTTTAAAAGACAAAACCAGCAGCAGCTTCCTTCTTCTACTTAAATCTCCATCTGATTCAGTGCTCATAATCGGTCTCAACTTTCTGTCACTGGCCCAAAAAAAAAAAAGAGGAGGGGTTGTTATTTGGCAAAAAAGAAAATAAGAAATTTCTTCTTTCATTTTAAAAAAGGGAGGAAGGGTTGAAGGCAGGCTAGGGGAAGGGGGGAAAACAAGTTGTATCATGTACAGGAACAAATTCCCTATGATGCAGGTAATCATATATATATATCTAAAAAGTTGCAATAAAATCTAATTAAAAATTTTTGAAAGGTGGGGTATGGGATATAGCCCCCTGAAAATGACCTGGGCTCATTAAAAAAAAAAAAAAAGGGAGAAAGAGAGACTAATGTCCAGAGTTGATTTTCTCATGGTGGGGGCAAGTTAGGACAAGACACCACGACAGCAAGTTCCCGTGCAAGGACAGGACTCCCCTTCAACCAGCACACCTCCTGTTGGTCTCCCCAAGCCAGCTCAGCCTCCAGAGCACAGAGCAGCATGTGCCGCCCTACACCCCAGCAAGAGGCTCTGCACACGTTTTGGCTGTGTGAGCCGCAGCCAGGCAAGGAGGCTCCTCTCCTCACCCCACCATGTGGGGAAGCACCTAATTTAAGGAGTGCTCAAAGGCGGCCAAGTGCCTACTACATACCATGAGCCTGACGGCAGCACTGCCATGTGCTCAGCTGTGAGAACCGTCTAGGAATGGGCAGGACACAGCAGCGACACCAGTTACCAGGGCTGGAGCTGCGGAGGAGGAACCTGGACTCATCTCCCACTCCACGTGAGCAGGGTCGCGTCAGCACGCTCTTCCCAGTCTACACGGACAGCCATGGCTCCAGGACGGGCTGTCACTCCGATCCTTCTGGCCGCCGCTCAGCCCTCTCCAAGCCGTCCCACACGTGCATAAAGCACGCCTCTAGTCCCAAGCACAACGACAGCTCCTCACCAAACACCTCGGCAGGACAGGCTGAGAGTCAAGAGGTCTGGGCTGGAACGCCCGTGCACGTGGTTAAGGATGACTCCTCTGAACCCCTGGTGTTTCACCTAAGGAGGTGGGAATGCTTTGGGGCCAATTAACGCTGAGATAAGCCCCCACACAGGGCAATCACTCCATAAGATAGCTATCATCCTTGAGTCACTGTTCCGCCTACCTAGCCTTTGGGCTTCTGCCCCCTCTACCAACTGGCTACTTGCTTCTTGCCCAAGGATCCTACAGGCTTAGCTCTCCAAATTCCCTCTCTTTATGATGCAAATCCTCCTATCATTGCCTGCCAACTCCTGTGACATACAGGCTAAGTGTCACTTTGTTTCAGGTTAGTTTAATCCAATCACCTGTGCAATGCCACACTGGGGTCCTGAGGAGACCCTCTGGCTGACTTTCTGCTGTTTGCAGGACTTCCCTACAGAAGGTGGGCAGCTAAGTGAGGGAGACTTATTTCATCTCTGGTCCACTGTCAGATTTCTATTGTTCCAGGCACTGCTTCAAGTAAACAAGGCCTGGGTCAACCACCCGAGGCCAAAGACTCTCTCTGAACAAGTGAAATCCTCTCACTGTAGTGACGGCTGCAAAAATCTAAAAACAAATGCTGTCTGTAAGAGGACTTGAGTGGAAAACAGCAAAAAATTCTGCCCTCAAGGATTTGTCAGGGCACTGAGGCAGTTACATCTATCTGAAACGGGCTTTCTGCTTCTTGCACCAAAAGCATCCTGATCAATTCAGTGGCAGCAGGCACTAACTGAACATGGACAGCTTTACCACAAAGCTTTCCCAGACCCGTGGTGCTCAGCGCTGGCTCAAATCTGCTGCAGTAAATCAGGAAGCCCTTTGGAATCAGGAATTGCTTCCTACCATGCATATGTTAAATAACTACTCCAAAACTAATAAATAAACAAATAAAAAGAATGTAGCAAGTGCAGGCTTTAAAAAGAAAAGCCCCAAAGACTGTGGGCACAGAAGAAAGCCCTGTCGCTCCTGGATGGTTTCAGACAAAGCTTCAAGCACACACTAGACTTGTAAGCTAAGGAGTAACAGTTACATAGACATGCAGTCAGCTGGGCGGAATCCTAGCAGTACTGAGACAGGAGGAGCAGATAAGCAGCAGGAGAGAGAACTTAGTGAGCTGGGAAGTCACTTGATGTTATTAGGCCTCAGTTCTCAAAAAGAAAAAAAAGGAAAGGGAGAGAGAAAGGAGAGCGAAACTTCCCACAGGAATGTTAGGAGGACTGTGTGGAAAGCAGCCAGTTAGTAAGCAGTCTTGTATCAGTAGTACCTGAAACAATCTATCCAAGGAGAAACTTGCAAGTAACTAAGGGAGAGCTACAGAGGAGCTGAACAGTTAAAGGCTCAGAAAGGAATCCAAAAAACTTACAAATTAAGGAAAGGAGAAGTATGTGACCAGGACAGGAAGAGGTGAAACAACCTAGTCACACTGTGCTCTTTCTTGTTTACCCTAACTGAAGGGAAAGTTTTGCCTTGGTTTAATTAATTTGGAAATAAAACACCCAAGGATGAGTGCTCACCCTCAAAAACAGGCGAACAAGCAAAAACCATGGTAAGCCAAAAAGAAAGTAGTGCAGCAAGAGACCTCTGCCAACGTTGCTCGTCCAAAAAGATCTCTCCTAAAAACTGCTGTTAACCTTTAGAATAAAAAGTAAAACATATGAAGTAAACCACTTGGCAGGTTTCATGCTGGGTGCTTTGATTTGTATCTTTTCTTGAAATCTGTAAAATAAATCAGCAACACAAACTCCACATGTGGACAAGAAAATTGAGTTGAGGGAGCCAGGGCACTAAGTTGATGCACTTTTCTTAAAAAATCCGACAATCTTTAATATACTTTCGACTTCACATTTCAGCAAGATTTTACCCCATGTTTTGTAAAATTATCCATTTGTAACCATCAGTAGTGTTTCCCCTTTTATTCTCAATTAAAAATGAAAGAGAAAGAGAAAATTCAGACATACAGTGCAAAAAGTTCCCAGCAATAATATATAGTCCCGGGTGTGAATTTAAAACAAAAACAAAACTAGCAACACATCTCTTTCAAGGGCAGAGCTTTGCTGGAGAATCCCAGGCAGTGTCTGAGTTAATTACAAAAGTGATCCACCTGTCCCCCACCCGCAGATGGAACCCTAAGGGTTCCCGGACAGCTCCCTAACGCAAAAACGGTTGTCTCTTCTTCTAGAACTTGCTCCAAACGCTGCTGGTTGAGAAGTGCGAGCAAAACAAGTGCAGACCAACAGGTTATCCGCCAAACGATTAGGGGACAAATTACAGAGCCTAAGAAGCAACACCGCTAGCTCTTCCGTACAGTCCTACAAAACACTTCCTGCCACGGATCCCGCTATTTAAAAAAAAAAAAAAAAAAGGCTGATCACTCCCCAAAAATACCCTCTAGTACCCGATGGGACTCCCCATTCTCATGCTACCCTTCGCAAAACTCGGCCAAATATATTTTTTAAATTTGCAATCAGGGAGCCAGGAGATGAGTTTAACTCACAGACGTGAGGAGGGCAAACTACGCATCAAGCGCAACGACCGCGAGGCCGCCGGAAGGACAGCCCGCCGGGACCGGCCGCGGAGACGGCGCGGGCGGGCTCCCGGCGCAGCAGCTCTTCCGTCCGCCCCGCCTGCTCCCAAGGGCGCCCGCCCGCGGTCCCGCCGTCGGGTCGGAGCTGGCGGGCTCGCGGGAAGGAGCGCGGGCGCCGCCCGGACCCACAGCCCAGACCGTTCGTGCGGGCTCGTGCCCCGCGCGGGCGCTCCGACGGCGCGACCCACCCTCCGCCCGGGCCCGCGAGCCCGCGGCGCGGTCGGCGCACGGCCCACCCGCGAGCAGGTGCGCGGCGCCGGGACGGGCGACCCGCCGCTCGGACCCACGGCCGCGGCCCCGGCCCGGCGGGCGGACGGCTCACCTCCTCCGAGGCGGCAGCGGCTCCGAGGGCAGCGCGGCGGCGGCGGCGGAGGCAGCGGCGGCGGCCAGCTGGAGCCGAGGAGGATGAGGAGGCGGGAGCAGCGCCGGCCGCGGGGAAGAGGAAGGCGCCGCTGTCCACAGCCGGAGCGTGGGCTGACCGTGACGTCACAGTGGCGCGGCCAGCCAATCCGGGCAACGAGCAGGGATCAAGCGCTATGACGTCACGCGGCCCGGGAGCCAATCCGCGGGCGGTCGAACTTTCGTGATCGTAAATTCGGGGCTGGGATGCAGCGGGGCGCGGAGGCCCGGTTGGTCCCCACGCGTTCACGTGCCTCCGGGTAATTTTGCCCTTGTTCTTCCTAATAAGCCTGCGTGGAACGCAGAGTCTGCGCAATAGCAGCAGTGAAGCCCCAGTGCCCGGAGCTGCGGCGGCTGGATGCTGGGCCCACCCGGCGGCCCCACCCCGCGAGCGGCTTCCGTCTCCGCAAAGGGTCAAGTGGCCGCGGCGACTCCCATGGGGGCGCGGGCGGTCGGGAGGGCCTGGCCGCCGTCGCGCCCCGGCGCTGGGACCCTGCTCCCTTTGCGCTAGACTGCTCACGCGTTTTTCTTAGCCTAAGTTTTGGCTAGAGGTTACTACTACACTCTGTTTCTATGCAAGAAAATTATCCCAAGGGCTTGCCAAGAACGGATGGTGGCGCCTCACAGGGGGGCGGATACAAGAACGTCATCACAGTAGCCTCCCGTTTTCCCCCTTCCGAGCCCTAGAAACTAGCCTGTTTTTTAGTACCCTTCTTTCTCTGTACTACTATGTATCCAACATCCCAACCCAGTCAACCCATTAATGTAGGCAAATAACACTGTCTTACATATTTGTAGTATAGTGCTTATCATGTGCTAGCTTGTCCCACTACAGGCCATGGAAACAGGAGTCCTAGTGAAATGCGGAGAACTACTGATCTGGTGGGTGACCTCCAAACGACACACGGAGAAAGGATCGCCCAACCTGACCTGGACAAGCTTGTGTTCTCTAAAACCGAAGAATGAATTTTAGGAACAAACGGAGGTTATGAGCCAAATATAGTTATTGAGGGAAAGAAGGCTCCTGTCCGAGAGGAGGACAGGAGGGGGGCCGAGCGGGTAGTTCCCCGGGAAGCTGTTTCTTCCAGCAACTTTTATAGTGTAAAACCATGCGGGGCTAAGGTAGAGAGGGGGGTCTCGCTTAGGCAGGTGCAAGGTCGGACAAAACCATGGTCAGCCAATGGGATTACAAGCACCATTGCTCAGGTAAAATTGATTAGGCCCAGGACCAAATGGGGTAGCGAGTCACATAGTAAGCGGGCATGAATGTAAAACAGGACCTTATCTGGTGGCCTTCAGACAGTAATTCTTCCTGAGTGATGAGCAATCCTGGATGCCAGTCTTTAGGGAGGTTAGCATTTGTTTACTCGTTAGGTCTGGCTCACAGCAGGAGCATCCGTCCCTCCCGCAGTTGTAAGGTGTCCGGCTGTTGCTGTTTCCTTCCAGGGCCTGACCCTGTCTGACTGCCTACAATATTTCTATCTAACTCGGCTGCTTGTAACACAAGTACACAAACGACATGCAAATTAGGTAACTTATACACAAATAGTTGAGACCTAATAGTCAACTGTCATTCATCTGCACCACACTGAACTACGTCAGCTCGTCAGCTGCTGGGTGCCACGTGTTAGAAATACAGACAGCGAATGCCGAGACCCCTCCACCTACAAAGCGACACCGTGCGGGAAATGCTGTCATAAAATAGGAAACGCAGAAGTTTCTTTCAAGGGACATCCAAAAAGCATTTTCGGTGGCGTACAAGATCTTGGCACAGCATCTGCTTTCCTTTTGCTGTCTTGCCAACATTCCAGGCTGGAGCTGGTGCAGTTCCCTGTCACTCTAAGTTCTGTCTTTCTGAATTTATTTATTTATGACTTTTGGTTTTCTGAGACAAGTTCTTGCCATGTAGTCCAGACTGGCCTTGGACTCATACTGCTTGCCCAGGCTGGCCTTGAACTCTTGGTGACCTGCCTGCCTCAGCCTCCCACGTGCTAGGATCACAGGCATGTGCCAGCACAACCAGCTGTTTTTCTGATTTTAAAAGTTTATAGGTAACCCGATCTCAAAAATCTCAAGTTTTACACCACACGATTGTATTTGTCGTCCTCACCAATGACAGTTTTCAGCCCATTCTACCAAAATTTCTATTTTTTTGGAATGATAGACACAGAACTGTCAAAGTATACCTTAAAGGTTAAGTGATTTTCTTACTTTAAAAGTTTCCTCCCATCCTCTAAACAATGCCTTTCACATGCCCCTTGATTAGTAATCCTTAGCCCTTTAGGTATATCTCCACTTCGCTATTATTGTCTTTCTTTTTTTATTTAGCACAGGGTCTACAGGGTCTCACTACACAGATTGGACTCATAGTGATCCTCCTGTTTTCAGCCTCCCAAGTGCTGGGATCACAGGCATGTGCCACCACGCCCAGTCTTGATTGCCGTCTCAGTGTGCCCCGGGGTGGGGCCGGCACGGCATGTGGAGTTGGGGATCGAACCGTAGTCCCCGCATCTGCTAAGCAAGTGCCTAATCCACTGAGCTATCTGGCCAGCCCTGCCTCGCTATTTTCTGCTTACACGTTCTCAATAGTTCCTGGGACACATGCCAGTGCTTCGGTTTGGAAGCTCCACTGGAGGGGATGTGTTAGACTTTGCTCATGCTTTACCTGCACGATTAGTGCAGGCCTGCGTGTGCAGCAAGACTTTGTAAGCACGCGTCAGATGAAGAAGCACTCTGCCCCGCCTCCAGGGTCCCACCGCAGCTTCCAGCCCTTCTCCAGGCATTCCATCATAACTCTTTCAAACACGAGTTAGTTGGGTCATGGGTGCCTTGTCCCAAAGACTTAGGGTTCTCCCCAAAATGTAATTTCAGGGCAGCTACCCTTACCCCAACAGCTAATCTTACCCTCCAGGTGTGCAACAAACTGGCTGTGGTAAGACTGGATGGAAAAGTAGGAGTGATCTGTTAAGCCGGAACATTGCATAGAACAGTTCCCAAAGCCCTGCCACAGTCTTCTCAGGATGCCAGCAGGCGTTGATGGTGGCATGGAAAATATAAGAGGGACTGTCACTGTCACACATTTGATGTCCTGTCTCTTCATGATATCCTGTCCCGTTTTTTCCTATGTGAACCAAACACACTCTTCAGAGCCTGTTTTTCTCTGCCTTTAATAAATGTAAAACTTACTATCACTTACTTGATCAATTCCTTGTTCAGGACAGAGAAAACCTGGAAATCACCTCTAACAGGGTGCTTCAGCTCCCCAAAGCCTGGTGATGTGATGTAGCTACTCCGTTTTGGTAACGGCTCACGGCTTCCACCAGGTAGAGCCCCCCTCCCCAGCCATTGTTGAATCAACTTCATTAAATGTTCTTTTTTTCTTTATACTTACTTTAAATTCTGGTTGCATTTTCCCCTTTCTCTTGGTTAACATTAGTTGGTTCAAATCGCTTCCAACACACTTCCTAGTGTATTGAAAATTTGCTCCAGAATTATTTTTGCAAAAGAAAGTGTTTAGGGCCGGGGAGATGGCTCAGTAGAATAAGTGCTTCCCTAGCAAGCGCAAGGGCCTGAGTTCCATCTCCAGTTCCACCAAAAAAAAAAAAAAAAAGTGTTTAACATACTGGGCAATTTGTTTTATTGTTAGAGCAGCTGCAGTTGAATTTAAAAACAAATGAAAGTATTAGAATACAATTCTAATTAGTGAAACTTGATTCATTAGGAGATATTTGCATAACACAATTAAATCTTGTTTAAGGTAAGATAAAGCCTGTGTTTGTCTCTGAACATTTCAAAGTTGACTAAAATATAGGCCAAGTATAAACAGTCTTTGTTGGTCCACAGCTTTGTGTTCTCTCTCTTCCTCTAATTTTTTTTTAATTTGTGTATTTGGTACAGGGTCTCATGATGAGGGCCCCCATACCCACCTGCTCAGCACGCCTGTGGGCAGGGCTGGCGTAGCTTGTGGTACTGGGATTGAACCCTAGTCCCATGCCTACCTCCCGGTCCCTGTGCTTGCCTAGACGGGCACTTAGTCCGCTGAGCTATCTCGCCTATCCTCCTCCCGCTCACCTTTCTTCTCTTACAATTTGCTTTTTATCTCGCTTCCTGGAATTTCCACCAACTGGGCTTATCGTTTCGGGAGTCACATGGAGATGAGAGTTTCCTTTGCTCTTCAGACCTCGGGGCCCCACTGTGGCTGCGCTATTCCTTGTCCCCACGGTTCAGCAATGTGCTTAGCAGCGTCTCTCAGTCCCTGTTGGGCCACGACAACTGTGAACTGGTGGAGGTACTGTCCTGTCTGCCATGTCGGTTGCTTGCTGGCTAGCGCACTTTCTGGCAGATGGACAGATCCAACAGCTGCCTCGCTTTGGATTCTCTAGGCAGTGAAGAAGACCCTTTCAGAGCTTTCACTGATGACAAAGCGCGGGCCTGTGGCAGCCGTGCATAGGTTCACAACTGCTGCCTCAGCTTCCGATTCTGCTCTTTAGCTGTCTTGGGAAGTGCCCGGGCAGGGCGAGGGTCTGCTTCCACAGTCTTCTCTGTCTACCTTTGCTTCTAGAGTAGTGGTGGGAACTTATGGCACATGCGTTAATGTGTTTTCTTTTCAGACAACAGATGTTCATGTCCAAGTTGTTCTTTCTAAACTAAAACCTCAGGGGCTGGAGAGATGGCTCAGTGGTCTAAAGCACCTACTTGAAACAAGCTTGGCAAAGCATAGGGACCTCGGTTCGATCCCCCAGCACCACA
>NW_004524781.1:1009724-1014817 GCF_000260255.1 Octodon degus
AATAAATAAATGTAATAAATAAAAATGAATAAATATTAAAAAAAAATAAACTAAAACCTCAGTGCTCAGGCTTACCTGCTGTGTTGGCACCTGGAGCTAAATGCATTGTGGGTTGTGGGTTGCACCTGCCACTGCTGCAGGTGACAGCCTGCTTGCAGGGTGGGCACCTGCCGCTGCTGCAGGTGATAGCCTGCTTTCGTGGTCCCAGCTGGACCCTATCTGAACTCTGCTGATTCCCAAATGTGCTTCCGCAGCCCACACCATTCCCCTGAATTTCAGACTTCGATATCAATGATCTTTCTTCTTAGATCTAAAATGCATCTCAAACTTAGCATAACCAAAAATGGACTGATTTGCCCCAGATCTGATCCTTCTATACTCTTCCCCAAATTACATAAGTGACAACTCTCTGGATCTAGATTCTCAGGCCAAACACCTACAATTACATTTGGTTCTTTTTTTTCTTTTTCCACCTCCTGTAGCCAATGCATCAACAAAACCTTGCTGCTCAACCATTAAATTATATCAAGAACCTGTGCACTTCTCACCAATCTCCACTGTGATCAGCTGGAGGGTCACTATCAACTGCTGCCCGGAAGTTTCTAACGGCCTCCTATTGTAGTCCATTTTCTGTGGTTGGAACACAATTCGTGAGCACAGGTGATTTGTAAAGAATAGATTTACCTACTCAGGATTCTGGGAGGAGGAAGATCGGGCATCTGGGGGAGCCTCGTGTGTATCACACATGGCAGACAAGCAAGCAGACACAGCTGGGAGAGGGACAAGGGCGAAGGCCCAGCACGGCTCGAGTGACAGCAACCTATTCTTGTGACCACAGGATTGATGCCTGGTAACGAGCCTGTGTCCACCAACAGACCCCACCACACGACCCCAGCACGGCGGCAGTCACAGTTCCACAAGAGTATCCAAGAAGACAGGCACATTCAAGCTACAGGGCCTCCTAGCTGGACCTCTGTTCTCTTTGCCTCCTACACCACTCTCAATCCTGCCGTCAGATTGAGCCTTTTCAAACCAAAGCTAAATCATACCATGTGTCTGTTCCATAGGTCTTTTGTTTTAAATTTAAAGAAATTTATTTATTTGGTTTGGGGTCTTGCTACACAGCTCACACTCATAGCGATCCTCCTGTTTCAGCCTCCCCAGCACTGGAACTATAGGTGTGCGCCAACATGCCTGGTTATAGTGGCTGGCACAGTGCAACTGGAGATTTGGGGATCAAACTCGAGTCCTTGTACTTGCCAGGAGGCGCTTAAACCACTGAGCTATCTCCGTGGCCCTGTTCTACAGGTCTTCAACTTCACTAGATGGTAAAAGTCCAGTCGTGGCCGTGACCTATAACGCCCCTGATGACTCAGCACACGCCATCTCCCTGACCTTCGCAGCTCTTTGCCAACCAGCAGGCTGGGCCCTGGCCTCTTGCACCCCGCCCCTCCGGGCCCCACAGGGCTAACCCCTCACCTGCAGGCTCACCGCTGGTCCTGCTGCGCTCCACACGAGCCTGTCTCCAAGTGTGCAGCACCTTCACTTCTGTCTCCTGCAGCCTGGAGCCCCTTTGCTCGGCACAGTCCTCCTCAGCATTCACTGCCACTGGACACACCGCACATTTCCTCTGTGACAGCTGTGCGCTGCTCCTTTCCCCAGAGCCGTTCTGAGCGCTCAGACAGTTCCCTGCTCTATCTCCAGCACTCTGAGTGCTGCCCAGGACCCGGGAGAGGCTAAATACTTATTGAATGGATAAAGGAACAAACGAGTGAATGGAAACTGAAGCACTAATCAGTAAAATATGCTTTAACCAATAAAATCTGCTTTTGTTCTCCATTACAGGAAAAATTTTTACTATCTCAGAGAAATATCAAAATCTGAAAAAATCATGTTTCAAAAGAATATTTAACATTTAAAAAATTCATTTCTCATACAAGCTCTTGCTAGGTCAGGCATGGTGGTGCATGTCTGTAATGCCAGCATGCAGGAGGCTGAGGCAGGAGGATCAACACAAGTTTACAGCCAGCCTAGGTTCCATAGTGAGTTTAAAGGCAGCCTGAACTACAGTGAAACCCTGTCTCAAAAACAATAACAAGGGCAGGGATATAGCTCAGCAGCATAAGGGCCTGCCTGGCAAGCACAAGGTCCCGAGTTCAATCCCTGGTACCAACACAACACCACCCAATAACAAAACACCAAGCTCTTGCTATGTTGCCCAGGTTGGTCTCAAATTGCTGAGCCCAAGCAGTTCTCCCACCTCAGCCTCTTGAATAGCTGGAACCATAGGCACAGGCCACCACATGCCGCTCATGTCTAGCATTGTAGAAGTGCTATAAAGAAAGCCTGACAAGCCAGGTGTGCCTGTAATCCCACCACTCTGGAGACTGAAGCAGGAGGATTGAGGTAAGTTCAAGACTAGCCTGGACTACAAGTTCAAGACCAACTCGAACTACATGATAAGACCGGTCTAAAAAAGGCGGGGAGGAATATAGCTCAGTAGAATAAGCGCTTGCCTGGCAAGTGCAAGGGCCTGAGTTCAATCCCTGGTTCTGAAAAAAACAAAACAAAACAAAACAAAAAAAAACATAACTACAGTTACAATAGCATCAAACTATAGTTAGAAAATGAAATAGCATCAAATCATAAATTGACATTAATTTTTAATATTGCACTCTCTATAAATGCTTTCATTATTTTGAAGATGGAGTGCTTTTGAAATAGAAACAGCTATATTTATTTCAGACAAGAGAAAAATCCGGTTAGTACCAATTCTTGCCTTTCCATTATTTATCAATTGCTCAGGCCTCTCCTAACACACTCATTGTATTCTTTCAACATCATGAGATGAGAAAACTTGAGCTCCGGATTCTAGCTGACCCAGTACAAAGCTAGTCAGTACATAATTAAGCTCTGAATTAGCTTCCGGTCTCCTTCTGAAATACTAAGATAAGATTATAAAATACTAATAAGATTTTTAATGAGGACAGATTCTCATTGTGACCTTTACTTGGCTGGTTATCAAAAATAATAAATTTCATGATTTGTTTCATTCTATTAAAGAGCTAAGGATTTCAAAAATATAGACAAAGGCAGATGAAAACCAAACTTTTAGCCAAAATCTAGCTCTGTGGCTGGCAAAAGGTGCCGATACAGCTTGTTGCCAGAGAATACATTCTGGTCAAGTGGCATGAACTCAAGGTTGTTTACAAGGCTTCAGGGCTGGTGATAGAGTACAAAGTCTTTGCTCTAACCTTACCACTTAGAATTAGGTTTTCTAAATATTAGCCACAGTAGTGTAGTCACTGTGGGCCATACAGCATCCGCGTAAGGAGACAACATGGCCTTGTGTTCTCGCTCCTGCAACTTGTCAGAAACTCACACTTCCACTTCCTTCCCGTCTCAGGTTCCCTTCTTACAAAGAGTTAACGTGCCATTTTAAAAGCAAGTGAACCAGGTGTGGTGGCACATGCCTGCAACCCCAGCGCTTGGGAGGCTGAGGCAGGAGGACTGCGGTGAGCTTGAGGTCAGACTCAGTTACATGGTGAGTTCAAGGCCAACCTGAACTACATTGTTGTTTTGAGAACCTGTCTCAAAACAACATCAACCACCACAAATCAAATTCTAAAGTTTACATTGCTCATGTGTGGTGATGTATTTGAATCTATTTCTTGGCATTTACTTGAGAAGGACTTTTTCCATTTTATATATTCCCTTCTGTGGGCTCGACCGTGCTGTCCTCTACTCTGTGTGGTTTGACATGCCACCTTCTCTCAGATACCTTTCAAAGGCATGAATGGCTACAGAACTACAAACTTGTCAGAGATGCAGTATGACCACCAAACGGGAGCAACTTTAGACCCTCAAACGCCTAGAAAATATAAAACACAAAAATGTGGTTACTTTTGTTGATGCGTAAGACTCACTTCTACTTAGTCTTAATCTCTATATAATCCTTTTCTTCCTGCTTCACTTTTCCCTACCCTGCAGACTTCCCTAACCATGACCTAGAACAACACGTTTCTCTGCTCTTTTCCCAGGAGCAGAGCCCTGTGCAGACTCTTATCACTTACACCAGTGAGACAACAGCTATCTACTCGGAGCGCTCTTCCTTAAGGACGAAAATGTCATTCAACTCAACAGCCTATGACTAAAACATCATGGAACTAGACTCTCAGAATAATTCTATCTTCTTTGTGATAAAGATGGTACACAAGACATAGACTGTTTCAAGTTATACAAGATTTTTGGAGCCTCGAATTCCTATCATCCCTTTATTGTGCCTTGACCCAGTTGGCAGCTTCTGACACGGTGCCCAACAGTCTCTGCTGGACCCGGCCACTTGCTTCTAACAGGCAGAACAAGGTCAAAAAAAAAAAAGGAGTCTCACGTTGTACTCTGGTTAAAACTGAAGGTAATCTAACTCAGTCCTGGTACTCTTCCACTATCTTCTTTGCTCAACAAGGTGTCTGTCGCAAGGAGAGCCACAACAGCACCAGGAGCAAGGGCTGGCCCCGGAGGACGAGGACCACTCATCTGGAAGTGAACCTGTCCCAGGAAGGCCTGGGCGGGCGCTGGCTGAAACCTTGATCACGCTTTGTGAGGAAACGGAGGCAGAGATCCGGGCTAGGCCAGTAATGCCCTGATACCTCCTGCGCAGAAACGTGGGGGCTCAACGTGGTCGGGCCACCACATTTCGGGATAAGCTATGTAGGAGTAGGGAACATGGACACCTTTACCCTTTAAGAGAGTACGATACAGAGGAATTAACGGCTTACTTATCGGAACACCCAAGGTCTGGCCAACCTCCCACAGCTGTCACTGGAAGCCTGCCCTTTCCGGGGCTGCTCCCCGCTCCGCTCCGCGCGCCCTCGGGAGGCCAGGCGCGGCCGCCTTCGCGCTCGCCCTGCGCAGAGCCGTTCGGTTTACTGGCCCGGCCACCACGGGGGGCGTCGGCCCCGAGAGCCGAGACCCGGACCGTTGGGGGAAGCCAAACGTTAAAACTAAACAAAAACAGTGCGGCGAAGCGGGAGGCGCGGGCGGGCCGGGATCCTCCGGGAAGGCGCCGCGGGCAGCCCTCCGCCCCGCGCCGG
>NW_004524781.1:1015217-1020125 GCF_000260255.1 Octodon degus
GGCTCGGGCCTCGGGCCTCGGGCCTCTGTCCTCGCGCCCTGGAGCCTCCCGGAGGCTGCGTCCTGCGCCCGCGGCCCGAGCCAGTTCCTCTCGCAGACCGAACTGCACCGTGGAAGACGTTAAGGGACGCTTTCTGTTAGCCCGTCACGCCCGCTGAGGCTTGTCCTTTACCGGCGACTCCCGACCCATCCTCAGGAGGGGTGCTAGGCCCAGTCTGGGTGACCTGCGGCCGGGGCCGGTTCGGTTCAGTCCCTGTCCGTGCCGGACAAGCGTGCGGAGCAGCGGGCCGAGTCGGCACCTCTTGGCAGGGGCTTCACGCTCACAGGTTCCTGCCAGAGCTGGAAGCCGAGTAGGGCGCGACCTCCCGCGCCTCAGTGTCCCCGCCGTGCAGGGGCCGGCGCAGGTCAACCGCAGGCTGACCTAGAGTAGACCCAGGGTTGTGGAGGATCGCCGGCCCTGGGACCCCGGGTGCGGGTTTGCGCCGGAAGGCCCTCCTGCCCCCCAAACCCTCAGCCGACTGCAGCTGGGCTGAGACTCCAAAGCTAGTGTAAAGGCAGGCTGTGTGCACGGAGTGACAGTGGCCCAGGGCAAGAATTAGGGCGCAGAAGTCTTAATGGAGCAGCGAGGGCCAAAATGCAGAGCGAAGAATCAGATCCCTTAAGCGTCCAGGTTGAGCAGTTGGGATCTTTCTCCATCAAACAAACCAACTGGTCTTTAAAAAGCAATGCCAGCTCAGCATTATAAAGGTTTCCTGTTGCACCTGATAGCAAGTCTCAGAGGCCTACCCTGGCGTGAAGGCCTGCGTGGTGGGGCCCTTCTTGCCTGCTCACCACGCCCTATTCCAGCACCCACTCTGCTTCTGAGGTCCAGGCTAGTTACTTGCCTTCCCCACTGCTTGATCACGTCACAGCCTGATCCCCTCTACCCCTTTCCCATCTCACCTGACATTTTCAGCTTCAAACTGTTTCCTCTGAGATTTCCTTCTAAACCAGGTGCACTATGACAAGTCTTTGTAGCCCACTATTATAAGTCTTATCAGATCCTTTGGTGGTCCTTGCCAAAATGTGTGCTACTGTTATGCATGTGTTCTCACCCCCCCCCCCAGAACTGGGGCTTGAACTCAGGTCCTTGCGCTTGCCAGGGAAGCACTTATTCCACTGAACCATCTTCCCGGCCCTACTCACCTCTCTTTTTATCTTCCTGCCCTATCATCACATTTGGTACTTAAGAGCACAGGAAAATATACCTAGATGTCGAGATTGTGGGGAAGACTAGATTTTTTATTTTTGTTTTGTATTTTAGGGAAGGGGCTACAGGGTGTTTCACTTCTAGATCAGACTCAGTGATCTGCCTGTTTACAGCCTCTCAAGAGCTAGCTGGGATTACAGGTGCGCGCCACCACGCCCAGTCTCAGTTGCCATCTCAGTGTGTCCCGGAGGTGGGGCTGGCATGGCAGGCCCGGAGACGGAAGCCCCGGCCCCTGCGTCTGCTTGCAGGTGCTTTAATCCTCTGAGCTATTTGGCCAGCCCTGGGAAGACTAGATTTAATTCCCTTCTACGTACAGGCAGGCTGAAATTGGAGTGATAGCAGTGAATTTCTGGAGGGAGGCTAAATACATATGCAGTTTGGGTGGGGTGGGGTCATAGTCCCAAGGAATCAGGACGGAATGTTGTGGGTCAAAGCCGCAAGGTCAGTTGCACAGGTGTGCGTCTAAAGCTGGGTCTCCTAGGACCAGGGAGACGTCAGGTCCGGTGCTGACTCTCACTATGACCATCAGTTCTTATTTGCAGAGGGCAGCAGGGATTCCTGTAGTTCATGGAGGGCAGCATGCAGGCCTCTATCAGGTCAGGCCTGACATTCCCATCTCTCTGTTGTTACATACAGAGAGGGGAGGGATAGAGGGCGAGGTTTCTCACAGATACTTTGGGCTGACATGGGGTGGAGTGGGCAGCCTAACTGGGAGAGAAACGGTGGGCAGGGCTCTATTGAGTGGTCAGAGCCAGCACCTGCCTGTTGGGAATTGCCTGCACACAACCCTGTAAAACTGTGAGAAAAGTCTGAGGAGACATGGCCCAAAGAGAAAAGGTGGATTGTACAGACAAGAGGCACAGCTAGTGGAAGAGGCCACAAGGCCCAGCGCCAAAGGTCAGTCCAGGAATCAAAAGGTGCTGTCTACTTTCTGAAGCCTTTTCTGTCAGTCTTTCAGCTGCATCCTGCGCTATGCAGGATGTAGAAGCAACATTTCACATGCCCCACGAAAGGTGCATCACCCACCCTTTTCCACAGTGAGGAGGTCTAAGCCTCTACCATTTTGAAGGGTCACAGCTGCCAGGGAAGTCTGTCTGGTTTTGTAAGGTGAGAATGGAGTCAGCTATTTGAGGCTTCAGAAAGATCTTGAGAGAGGAACAGTAGGTGGTCAGGAAGGTAGTCAGACCTGTTATGCCTGTCCCTGTGGTGATTCCCAAACTGATAAGCAGGGGCATTAAATGTATGGCCCCATGTCGCTGGGCCTGGGTTTTAATGGTGACTAGCACGTTCTGGTCTCTTGGGGCAATGTCTGTTTTGAGGTGAGGTACGTCAGTGTGCAGGTGCCAGTTTATTTACTGGGGAGGCATGAGTAGGTGGAAGGTCCCACAGAGGAAGAAAACACCTCTGGGTAAACAGAATTGGTTGGGAATGTTCAATTGGTGTGTGATTTTTTATTCTCTCTTTCTTAGACACCCAGGGTGCCGTCTAGGGCAGCACCTGTGAAAGGGTCCCTGACGTGGGATTTGCCTGGTGCCCACCCTTTTCCCAGTGGAGGAAGAGTCTTTTAGTACCTGTTAGGAGCTATTGTGGGATGGTTAAGGTGGGCAAGAGTCTGGGTGAGTGGGACAAAGGTCCCTTATGGGACATGACATCAGCTGGAGAACTTTGACTGTCGAGCAGTGATGGGTCCCAGCTTGGGAGGACTGGAATGTGGACAGTCTGAGCGAATGGGGCCTCCTGAGTAGCCTGGTGGCTGGCACGGCCGTACAAAGCCAGGAACAGAGTGTATAGCCGCATTGATGGGGAAGTAGACGTCCCATGCTGTGCCAGGGGACAGGTTACGCTGAATGCAAACTGGAGTTGGAAAGTCAGGTGCATTGGTGGTTGTGGGGCTGTGTGGGCTTAGCTGAGCTCTCCTACGTACAATGGAGGGGCCAGGGCATGCATCCTGCCTGGGCGGTTGTTGTTCTGTCAGTGCTAGGAAGAGGGGCTACAGACATGTTGTCAACTCAAAGCAGGTCCTTCATGTCACACCATGGGCAGTATGTGACCTTGGCAGAGAACCAGACCTGGGACCAGAGGGGACTGAGATGGTCATGTAGGTTGCTGTAGGTACAGAAATACAAAGCCTGCAGTCTTTGGCCAGGTAGGGTTGGAGCGGCTCGACGAGAAGCGAGTTAACAGTCAGTTTTCTAAAGTTAACTGGGAAAATAAAATAAAGTTACCTGGGAATTCCAGGAGAAGCTTCCAGAGAGCAGCCTGGGTGAGGGCAGAAGAGCGGTAACGGGGTCAAAGGTGGTGGCTGGGTGGGGAACCTTGCTAGGGCAGAAATTAATGTGAACAAAGGCTGAGTTCATCCCTGTGGTAAAAGATGATTGAGCCGGAATTCTGGCAGAATTGAGAGTAAAACACAAAATAAAGATAGAGGATATTCAACATCCTTCTTTTCACCGAGCAGGAGGAGAGCAAGAAGAAAGGGGAGCAGTGTGACCACCTCTGGGGAGAAATTGCAGGCGAGCCCTGCTAAAGGCGATCTTCTGTCCAGGCGCAGAAAGGCGGGGGGCAGAAGCCGAGGATGAAACCAGGTCAGGCCAGCAGACCGGACAGCACAGCTGCCGCCGAAGGACAGACAGCAGGGCAGACGGCGGCAGGGCACTTAGGTGTTTCCGGGCTTCTGGTCGGCCTGCGGGCTGTAGGGGGATCAGCTGCGACTTCCACGAAGAGGAGGAGTGGGCCAGCAGATGGTCTGCGGGGCCCAGCCTTGTTCTGGAGAGGTGAGGCCTCACGGGGTCCTGAAGTTGAGCTGCTGTGGAGCGCTAGAGATGACTCAGCAATTGGGCTGCAGTGGCCGGGGGATAAATCTTTAGTCAAAGCCAACTTTCTAATCATATCCTCCTGTTGCAGGCAGCCGAGTTAGACAGAAATATTATAGGCAGTCAGACAGGGCCAGGCCCTCAAGGAGACAAGATGGAAGACAAGGTGACTTTGCAACTTGGAAGAGACAGACACTCCCATATGGGCCACACCTGAAGACCAAGACAAAAGAGGAAGCACAGCTACATACTTCTCTAGGGATGGGCATTAGGGATTGATATTCTAAATAATATCAATCAACTTGAAAGAGCCCAAATGAGTCACTAGCCCAACCCCCAACAGGAAGAGACCCTGTCCTGTTTTTGTGCCCACTTGCTACGTGACTCGCTTTCCCATTTGATACTGGACTTAATCACTTTTACCAGAGTAATGGTGCTTGTAATCCCATTGGTTGACCATAGTTTTGTCCCACCTCCTGGCCACCTAAGCGAGTTCCCATCCCCTCTACCTTTGCCCCAAATGGCTTTGCACTATAAAAGTCCCTGGAGGAGACAGCTTCCCGGGGAACCACCCGCTCGGGGCCCCCCTCCTGTCCCTCTCTTGGACAGGAGCTTTCTTTCTCTCAATAAATACATTCTGCTCATAACCTCCGTTTCTTCCTAAAATTCATTCTTCGGTTTTAGAGAATACAAACTCATGCAGGTCAGGTCCAGAGATCGTTTTTCTCTATGTCATTTGGAGGTTCCCTATATGGTTTGGAGGTCACCCACCCGAGACCAGTTTTTCCTCCCTGTATCACTCCTAAGGACACTAAGACTGGGGATCATGAGAAGGTTACTGTTATAG
>NW_004524781.1:1026948-1028732 GCF_000260255.1 Octodon degus
TAATGTATTTCGTACAGAATCTACAGAGTATCACTACACAGATTGGACTCACTGTGATTCTCCTGTTTTTTAGCCTCCCAAGCGCTGAGATTACAGGTGCGCCACCACACCCAGTCTCATTCACGGTCTCAGAATGCCCCTGGGGTGGGGCCAGCACTGCACACCAGGATGGAACCCACCCCTTGTGTCTGCCGAAGCAGGCGCTTTAATCTGCTGAGCTATCTGGCCGGCCCTCTGGGAGGTAATCTTGAATAGGGCTGGGCTGAAAAGCATAGGTGTATCAGATCTCCACAGGGCTGCATCTAGGGGGCTCTCTAGGAGTAGCCTAGATTCGAAGAAGCACACTGGAGGAGAGAAACCCAGTCTTTGTGAAGTGGACGTGAATGGGTACTGAAATGGGCCTGGGGAGGCCATTGGCCCTTTCTACCTCACTGGCCAGCTGAGGTCCATGGGGGTTTGTAAATATCACTGGATCCTTAGCAACTTAGGTTCCTGTTAGGTGATGTGACTAATGAAAGCTGGGCTGGGAGGTAGAAGACCAAACCTTGGCATACTGTCGGCTAAAAGAGAGTAGATACCACCTGAGGCCTTTTCTAAAGCTGCAGGGAAACCTTGCACCATCTGGCAAAGGTGTCTATCCAAACCATGAGGTATCTTAACCTTTGCACTCAAGCAAGTGGGTGAAGTAAGTGTTCCGGGACCAAGACGGAGAAATTTGGTGGGTAGGAAAGGGGGTGGGCCTCAGACAGCCGAGGTGTGGTCCTGTGGCAGAAAGAGTTTGGAGCCGTGGTAACTTTAAGAAGAGTTTTCCAAGCGGGAGAGCAAATAAGAGACTCAAAAAGTCTGGTCACGGGTCTGTAACCTGCACACAAATCATGGTGAGCCAATGAGAGAGTGACGTGGCCTGTGAAACCAAGGAGGAGCTCTCCCTACTTAGGAACCAACCATCTTCTGTGGGAAAGGCCTCGATGTCGGCATTGAGAAGGGGAGAAGGCTGGAGTCATGGCAGAAGGCGAGAAATACTGACCCTTGGGGCATAGTGGTGTGGTTGGTAGGGGAGGCTGGCTGCCTCTGTAGTTGTATCTGCAAAGGGGCTTCCGGCAGCTATGGGGTCAGAAAATCTCTGATGCCTGCAGCAGTGAAGCGCTCCAACATTGGTCACCAATAGGACAGTCCGAAGAAGGGCTGTAACGAGTGGGATGTTGATGACTGAAGGCCCTTGGGAGGTGAGAAACCCCCTTTCTGCCCAGATGGCAGGGTGATTATGTAATTGTTTCTTTGTACCGGGAATTGAACTCAGGACCTTGTGCTTGCCACTGAGCTATAGTCCTTGCCTTTTGAACCTGTATAGATAAGAACTCGTAAGTCCTTAGCTGGTGTGAAGGGGTGGGTTGGCATGAGTAGCTCAGCCTACTGAGAAGTAGCGGTGGGGGGCTGCAGCTTCTGTGGTAGAGTCCTGGGGGATTATAACATACCCCACCCTGGCGAAGGAGCTGGGGTGGGCGTGTAGGAACTTCTGTCAGTGAAGCAAGTGTGGCCAAGACTGGGAAGGGGGGAGATATGTGGGAAAGGGAATAGAGAGCCCTTCCTGGTCCTCGTCTCAGTCCAGAAAGTTTATATTTGTAATCCTATAGTTATTGGAGTCCTGTCAGATTTATTCCAATCTACCAATCCCAGTGCAACCCACGGTGAGAATAAAAGCACTGAGGCATATCTGTAGTTTTGGGGAGCCAAGGGGCCCTAAGTCCGGCCATGGTGACGGCTATCCAGAACAAAGGCCTTGG
>NW_004524781.1:1029452-1031809 GCF_000260255.1 Octodon degus
GAGGTGAGTCCCTAAACATCACGGGGCGAGCGAAGGGTGAGGGAGAATATCTAGTGATTTCAGTGCTTTTGAAAGCGTCAGTCCTGCCACAGCAGCAGCAGATAGGCCCAAATCAAGTAATTTAGACAGGAAAATGATGGGCCTGGTGTGGACTCTGTGACAGACCCCTGCCTCACAGCCCCTGTGTTCGGCCACATGCAGATGGGAGGGGTGGCTGGGTCTGTGAGGGGTCAGCAGGGGCTATTTCCAGGGCATCCTTTCAAAGCACGCATGAGGAAATGTGAGCTAAGGGCTCAGCAGGGTCCCTTTGTGTAAGTTTATTAGAGGGGTTCAGCTCACGCTGGCTGGAGGCGTGTCTTGGGTATGTGTGTGGAGAATGAGGCCCAAATAAGTGACAGATGGGGCAGAGATTTGGGCCTTGGAGGGAGAGGCACGCTATCCCCCAGAGCCTAGATGCTGTAGTAATGAAAGTGTCCTTATGGGCTGACTCCCAGGAGGGGCTGCACAGGGGGCCATCTGCACACTGTATCTGGTGAGAGGACGGGGAGGAAAGGAAAGTAAACCACACACAAGAGGGCCCAGCCACTTCACTGGGGCTGTCCCAGAAGCCCTGGGACAGGATGGTCCAGCTTAACTAGCTGCTGGGCCGTCTGGTGCAGGTCTGGGTCTGTCCAGGTGAAGGTGAAGAGGCTGTGGGTAGGGGTGCGAGGGGATATTGCAGAAGGCATCTTTTAAATCTAAGGCAGAGTAATGAGTAGTAGATTGGGGGTTAGAGGATAAAAAATAGGAGTTTGATACCATGGAGTGTGTAGGAAGGATCTATAGCACATGGAGAGATCTTGTGCCCGCCTATGGGCGCCATCCGTGTTCCGTACTGAGGGAGTGGGGTGATGAAAGAGAGTTGACAGGAATTAAAAGGCTGTGTATCAGTAAAGGCAAGAAATAACATGCTGCAGTCCCCAGAAAGCTGGCCAGAGATGGGGTATTGCTTGGGGCGGGATGGGGGTGATCAGGCTTGAGGGTCATATTGAGCGGTTGCTGGGATGAAGCCAGGGGTGGGGTGAAAATGTCCTGGACTCCAGTTGAGATGAGGGGAAATGGTGGAAGATGGGGGCAGGGCAGGGCAGGGGTCATTAGGGTGGCCATCAGGGCTGGCTGTGTCCCTGGGATGGTCAGAGGAGCTGACAACTTGGTTAAGAGGTCTTGCCCTAAAAGGGTAAAGGGATAGGTAGGGATGACTAAAAATGAGTGTGGGAAAAAGTGCTGGCCAGATGGTGCCAGACTGTGGGAGGTGGAGGGTGCAGACACTTCGCTGTCAGGACTCCCAGCAGCATCTGAGGCCAAGAGGCCTGGTCTTCGGGAGGAAGGCAAAGTGGCATGACAAGCACCTGTTTCAGTTAGGAACAGGCAGACCTGCTAGCTACTGTATGAGTCACCTGGAGCCTGGCATCCAGGATACTCCGGGGCCTCTGCAGCTTTCAGGCCTGGTCCATTCTCAGAGGCCAGGCCATGAAGGTCTGGGAAAGAGCTGGGGAGGAGGTTCTGGGGCCGCATAGCCCGGAGATGGCAGGGGCATCTACAGGTGGTGCGCAGTCCAGCTTCTAGTAGATGCCAGCAGAAAGGACATGGCTTAAGGGGACTCCCAGGCTGTGGGCATTCCCTAGGCCGGTGACCATTCTGGCGCGTTTGAAGCATAGCCTTGAAGGATGCCCTTGGGCCCCTTTTAGCCCTAGGTTGGGGGTCTGGCCTTGCCTGAAGGTTTCTTTTTTTGTTGTCATTTGTTTTTTAATTTTTTTTTAATAGTTTGCAAATTGAAAATAATTTACAAACATAAATGAATATAACAATAAAAGTTGTCCAAAATAAAAATGAAGAAAGAATTTACAGATCTGTTCTAATAGTTCACTGTGTCAAAACCAAGAAACTTATATTCATATAATTAGAATTCTCAAAATAAAAAGGAGTAGGGAATACATATTTAAAGATTTAATATTTCTGAATTTATTTCAACTTGTAATACTGCATTTCCAAGAAAAGTGAACCTTTTGCACAAGAAATTTAAATAAAATCATACTGGGGCTGGGGAGATGGCTCAGTAGGATAAGCACTTGACTGGCAAATGCAAGGATCTGAGTTCAATCCCTGGTTCTGCAATAAATAAATAAATAAATAAATAAATAAATAAATAGAATAAAATCATACCAAGATACACAAAAATGAAATTCTTCAAAACTTATTGTAAAGAAGAAATCATTAAAGCATATGCATAAAAAATATTAGCTATGGAAGAACAAAATTAAATAGCATCTTATTCCACATTAGTAAAAAAAAAGGACGAAGTGTGTAAAAAACTAGAC
>NW_004524781.1:1036044-1038638 GCF_000260255.1 Octodon degus
GCCCTATACCACTGTCTTCTGACCTTTGGTGTAGAGCTTAGATAGAGTTATTACCTTAGCACCAGGTCTGGATCTTAGGAAGTTCTGATTCCTCCAGGTGGGTGTTGCTTGAATCTGGCTGGGGTCTGGCTGCTGTGCTCCACTTCTTGCTGCAGCTGTTGGAGTTGAACCCTTTGTGTCACTCTGGAAAGATGTTCTGCTCTTGAATCAGCTGGGTGGGTCTTGCCTCTAGCCTCTTAGCAGGGAGTTCTGCTGAAGGGTTCCACGCTGGGCCTGTGCTCTGGGTCTATTCAGGATCCGGCAGCCCGGGTGGTCTCACTCACACCCCAGGCCTGTGCTCTGGGTTGATTCAGAATCCGGCCGCATGGGTGGTCTCACTCACACCCTGGGCCTGTGCTCTGGGTCTCCTGACGGTTTCTTACAGCAGAGGCTAAGACCTGCAGCTCAGAAATAACTGTTCCGAAACGCTTTCATCTGTATTATAAAAAACTTTGGAAGCTGAGTTGGTGAGTCCGTGTTGTAGAGTCTGAGCCTGCCTCTAGTTTCTACAGTTTGGTTTTTTCTTTGTTATTGTTTTTTAAACCAAAGTCTGATGCTGATTAAATAATAAAATGCACCGTTAGGATGAGTTGTCCTCCTTTCTAGGTCAAGTGGTGCGCAGCACTAGTGCGAACTAATGACAAACTGAGCTGGATTTTCATTCCTGTTCTGGGTGGTTTGCGCAAGCCTGAGAAGGGAAGACCACACATTCCCGCCCTCCTGAGGAGAGCGGCACTCAGCAGCACAGGGAGGCAAGTCCAGGGTAGCTGGGCCGGGTGGCGCGCACCTGCACTCCCAGCACCTGGGAGGAGGGAGGATCGCTTCGCGTTTGAGGCTGGCCTGGGCTACGGAGTGTGCTCAAGGCCAACCTGAGCTGCGTAGTGAAACCTTGTCTCCAAAACCCACAAATAAACAAGTAAATCCAAGTTAGGTTATATGACTGAGTTAGGTATTGAAACTTTTTTTTTTCACAAGTAGGACTTTATTTATCGCTATTAAAAATCTGGATCTTAAGTGGACTCTTGCACTGGTGGTTCACATCCATCAGCTCGTTCAACTCTAGCTCCCGTCTCATCCCCAGTAGCCTTTCCAGAGCTGCTACCTTCACCATGAAGCTCCGTGAGTTTTCCCAATTCAAACGTGGGCTTCTTCAGCATTTTTACTTTTCTGACGAAGACATCATGAAGAGGGTAGACTGGCAAGCCTTTTCTGTGTCTTTCCCAGTGCTGCCTGGAGTCAGTTTATTGACCACTTCCTTCAGGTCATCTGTCTGTACCTCCCGGGTCATGATTTCCATCATCTTCTTCTGGATCTGGTGGACCTGTTGGTGCTGCGTGTAAGAGGTCTTCTGCACCTGATTATTGCGTTTTTTAGTAAAGCTAACACAGAACAGTCGAAGCAAATAACCATCAGTAATCTTGACATCAACATGAACTTCGATCATGGTCTGCCATGTTTTGACCACAGAACACATTTTGTCCCGGGTGAGGTCCATGTCCTGGGAGTTAGTCAGGCAGTGTTTGCCCTGAACCTTCAGTAATTAGCTTAAATTTTCTAAAGGCAACTTCGTCATTCTGCAGGTCAGCAAGGCTCACTTCCAACACACGACCTGTGAGCCCATCAGATGCAATTTTGGTTCCTTGGGTTCTGGTGGCGAGTATTTTTCCAATATTCCTTATGTTGAACATAGCCGGTGCCTTCACATCCTACCAGGCTTTCTTAGAAAATGGATCAACCACTTTCTTCTTGGCTCCTTTTTTTGCCCCCTTTCATAAGGCGCTTGTTCTTGCCTACCACCATGGTGCTGCTCAGAGAGCCAAAAGGGCGGTATTGAAACTTTTTGATGTATTGGGTGGTATCTGAGAGAAAGAGCCTAGACACTGGTTAATTTGCGAGATGTATGTCAAAGAGAAAGAACCGTGAACCCCACTCCCCACCCCCCACAGGGGGATCCAGTGGGCAGAGGGCAAGGTTTGCGGCCAAAATGCAATGTAGGTCGGGTGTGGGCGGAGCAGGGTCAGATGTAGCATGTGGGGGAGAATTAAGTTGGAGGGGAAAAGCCTGATAAGTAGAGGGAGCAGGTGCTTGATCAGCAGGAGGTCCTCCAGGAGGGCAGCCAGGGGCTGCAGCAGCAGGAGGACCCGGAGGAGGAGCCCCACCAGGAGGAGGCTCTGGATGCTGCTTGGGAGGAGCAAGATCAGGGGGTCTGTTGACAGACTTGAGTGGTGCGTGTGACGTGGGTGTGGACGGGAGAGGCCGGAGTGCACAGAGGGCCTGAGGGGGTCGGGCGAGGCGCACCAATGGCACTGTTAAGGGCGCAAGGAGTGCCTGTCCATCAGAGACTCCTGAGCCTTTCTTAGCCTTCGGCAGTAACTGCCGGTGTCCCACAGAATGGAGGGATCCGAAGTCCAATTTTCTGGCCACCTTGAGCCATTTTCTACTTTGTGCCCTGGCCACGCAGTGTTAGAGACATTAGCCTCTTGAGCTTCAGATTGGGGGAAGTGGAGATGCGTCAGATTTCTCGACACAAGCTAAGGAGAAGTGGGAGGAGGAGG
>NW_004524781.1:1038738-1054744 GCF_000260255.1 Octodon degus
AGGAGGAGGAGGAGGAGGAGGAGGAGGAGGAGGAGGAGGGTTCCCCGCAGGAGCCTGTATGGCGAGAGGAGAGCAGCGCAGGGCCTGCGCTGAGTGGCTGAAGGGAGCATGGGCGCTTGAGTAGAGCACTCGTCACCAAAACTGGCCAGTCACCAAGGAGTGGCTGTGACCAGCTCTGGGTTCAGAGGCAAGGAGGAGTGAGCCTTTCTCTGTCCTAAGGGGCCAGGGGAGAGAGTGGAACCAGGAAGAAGCCAGCAGCAGGGGGCGCGCGCAGGGGCAGAGATGGTTAAAGGTGTAGAGTTGAGGTGGTGGTGGTGGGCGGCAGCCAGATGAGGCCCCAAAGGGGTGAGTGCTAGAACCCCCCGGAGGCGCGAGAGCTTACCCGGTCAGAAGCAGCCAGCGTGGTGGGAGCTGGGGCAGCGTGGAGCACGAGGACAAAGTCCAAATCAATGTCACCAGATGGCTCAGTGGAAAACAGGCTCAAGAGAGGGTCTAGTGCCCAATCAAGAGGGACATCCCTGTTGTCCTGGGTTTCAGCTCCAAATGTTAGGGGTGTGAGAGGAAACAGACACTGAGATGGTGGGAAAGACTGGATTTGATTCTGTCTACATGGAGGCAGGGTGACATCAGAGTGCCGTCAGTGGGTGTCGGGAGGGGAGGCTGAGTATATGTACCATTTAGGGTTGGGGATCACAGTCCCAAGAAATCTGGGTGCAATGTTTGAAGTCAAATGTTGGGACTTGGTCTCTCAGTCCTCAGCAGAAGATGGCAAAGGGATTTAGAAAATAAAGCCAAGAGACAAAAACTGGGTCAGGTGGAAGCCCCTTTCCCAGATGGGCAAGAAGACCTAACAATAGCAGTAGGGGCGTTTATTTATACTCCTGCACAGTTAGCATCATGAGACACAAGGTGGCCTAGTGACTGATGGCTGGAATCGTCTAGGCAGGACGCTCTTCTCAGGACGGAAACAGCTTCACTGCTGCAGGCATGAGGCCTTGTCTTGCCTCCGTGCCTGTCCCCACTTTCCAGCTTCTCTGCTCCCAGCAGCCAAAGCTGCAAGGATGATCAGCACAGGTCCACGCAGAGAGCTTGCCTTCCGGGTCAGGGAGACTGGAGGTCCAGGCCTACATTTTTAAAGTCTTATTTATTTGGTACAGGGTCTCACTGTGCAGCTCAGACTCATAGTGATCCTCCTGTCTCAGCTTCCCCAGCGCCGGCAGTGCAGATGTGCACCACCACACCTGGTCTCAGTGGCCAGCACGGTGTGCCCAGGGTTCTGGGGCCAGCATGGCATGTGGTACTGGGTATCAAACCCGGATTCTTGTGCCTGCACTTGCCAGGCAGGTGCTTAGACTGCTGAGCTACCTCCCCAGCCCCTACCCTAAATTTCTTCATGGTCATCAGCGCTTGTTTGCTGAGGGCAGGCTGGATTTCTGTCGTTTGCAGGGGGCAGCATGAGGGCCTCGCACGAAAGGCCTGACAGTGTCCTTTTCCTCCAAGGGCTTGGGATGACTTATGTCTGTGCGTTGTATCTATCTCTGTGTTGTCACTGTCTACATCTGCTGCCCGCCTGTGTCTGTGGCCCGGGAGAGCGTAGCGCTGTTGCCCACTATGCCCAGGGTTCAGCTCAGTGCCTGTGGGGTGCTCGGTGCACAGGCGGTGCTTTTGGAGTTAGCATCGTGGCCAGCTGGCCTCGGATGCATGCTGGGAAGCCATGCGGAGGTGGGGAGGGTGAAGCGAGCTGCAGCAACTGGGTAGAGGCATTCCTTCCCGCTGCCTGCATCTGCACCGCTCCACACGGAAGCCACCAGCCGCATGAGGCTGCTGAGCGTGTGACGTGTAGCCGTGGCGAGCAGGGGGCTGAGTTTTAAATCTGTTTGCTTACTTTGTGTTTTTGAGTCAGTCTCGCTGTGTAGCTCAGGCTGCCTTTAACCCACGCTCTTCCTGCCTTGGCCTCCAGCGTGCTGGAATTACTGAATTTTGATTATGTATTATAAAAAGTGCTTGGAACAAGTTCAATATATGAATCTATGCTTTCAACTATAGGTTTTATGAAATCTAAATATGGATTAAGCATTTCTGGTGAAAATTTAGGGTTCAAGTTACACCGCAAATGCACTAGATTTTGAGAACCTACACAAAAAAACAAGTATGACACGCCAGTTTTTCTACCGATGACATCTCAAAATGGTAATATTTTATAAATATTCAGAAATGTAAAACCAATAGCTAATTCAGCTCTTCTAGGTGTAGGTTAAAGACTGAGAGACAGACAGAAGGAAACCTGCACACCTTGCTTGCGGCAGTATTACCCCAAGAGCACGAGGGTGGTGATGTGTGGGGAAGTGGACACGTGAAAACGTGGTGCTCACAGACGGGCACCCGGCGAGGACACCCGGGAGAGCTGAGTATCCCTTACCTAAAATATCTGGGGCCAGAAATGCTTTAGATTCTGGAGGTTTTGATTTTGAGATATTTGCCTGTATGTGAAATATCCTGGGGATAGGACCCAATTCTGAACATGAAATACATTTATGTTCGTGTACACCTTATAGACATAACCTAAAGGTGACTTTGGTAAATATTTTAAATAATTTCATGCAAGAAACTGAGTTTCATGATAAGGAATTTTCCACTTGTGGTATCCTATTATTATTCAAATACTTTCTGACTTGGGAGCATTTCCAGCTTCAGATCTTCAGACTCAGAGACGCTCAACCTGCACGTGGTGTAGTGCGGGCAGAGCAGAAGCCTTGTGATGGGAGAAGCAAGCCAGCTGCAAAGGCCACGTCGTTGTGGTGCGAGGGCCGAGCCAGGGCCTTTGCACGGAGCTGCCTCCCCAGCTCCGCACTGCTGTTTTCAGTACCAGGGATCAAACTCAGAACTTTGTGCTTGCCAGGCAGCCGCTGACGCTGCTGAGCTGTCTCCCCGGGCCTGATGCAGATACTGTGATTCTACATGTGTGAGGTACCCAGATTAGGCAAGTGCTTAGGAAAAGAGAGAGCAGTCGTGGTGGGGCCATCGGATAACGGGTGTGAAGTGTCCATTTGTTTTCTGGGAGTGAATAGAGTGGGGCATAATGTCATGCACATGCATTACCAGTGAATTATGCACTTAAAAGGGTTAACATGGAGCCGGACATGGTGGACACGCCTGTAATCCCAGCACACAGGAGGGTCACTGGGGGTTCAGGACCAGCCTGAACTACAAAGTGAACTTAAGGCCAGCCTAAACTGCATAGCAAGAACCTGTCTCATAAAATAAAACAAAATGGTTAAATGGCAAATTTGTTATGCGTATTTACTGCAATGAAAATTTAATTTCATGCAGTGTGTGCTTAGTAAACATGCTGCCCAGCAGGTAGAGAGGCTTGGACGTTTGCCCTCAGGTAATGGGATCTCCAGGTGTGTGCATTAAACTTTGGAAAGCTGTGTGGGCCAGAGGAATAAGGAAAGTCCCATGCCACATCCGTGTGAAATTGTTTAAAATGAAGAAGTCCTGAGGCTGGAAATTTGCCAAACAAATTCTGTGCTTGGTCACCTATGTACCTATTGTCACCTTAAAAATTGATGGTCAGTTGGATGATGCCTTGTTGTCAACATTATAAATCCACAAAGAGTAAGTAGGTAAGTTAAAAGTGTGTCCCCTGTAATGTATTTCTACTGGACAGTGCTGCATAGAATTAGAAATGTGTTGGGCTGGCGAAATCGCTCAGTGGTCTAAGCACATGCCTGGCAAGCGCAGGGACCAGGCTTTGATCCCCAGCACCGCATGCTGCACTGGCCAGCCCCTGGCTTGTTGAGCTACCCCAAAGCCAGGCTTGGTGGCACACTCCTGTAATCCCAGGGCTGGGGAGGCCAAAAACAGGAGGATCACTAGGAGTCCAAGCTGTGTAGTGAGACCCTGTACCAAATACATTAGAAGAAAAAAGAGCCAGAAATGCTTTGAGAAGATGAGTAAATTCTTGTAATGAAGGGTTCACTCAAGGCTGCTGCGGCACCAGGAAGGCTGGGCAAGAGGGGGGCAGAGGGTAGCTACTAGTGCTGAGTGGTGAGGTCAGGGCTTGGGAGGCTGTGTCAGGGCAGAGTGGCTCATGTGGAAGCCTGGTGGGCAGGGGAGCCCTGTAGGGTGGAACATGGAAAGGGTTTTGCTGGTGGCTTAGGTGACAACCTGCTAGAGATGCTGTGTTCTCCGACTAACATGACAGCTTGGCCTTAAGCCCAGGGTAGTCTTACTGCAGGATTAGATGGGCTAACTTGTGTGAAAGGCTCCCTAATCTGACTCAGCTAAGCCGCACAGAACAGGCATCAGGGAAGGCGAGGCAGCGGCATGAGATTACTTCAGTGTGTTCAAGGTGGGCTTCCTCCTGTACCCTTCCTCAGAGAGCCTCTGGCTTTGGGTCTTTGCTTCCCGTGACATGCATTTTACCTTTGACATGTGGAAGTCTTTGAAGGATTGTCTATGACAACTGCCTGATATTTCAACTACAGAAACCCACTCTTGCCCAATGACACCAGAGGCGACTTTAAGGACATTGCCCTGTGAGAAGTTGCCCCAGTGTTCACGGTGGTCTGGCTGTTTGTGAAGTTTGTATCCACCCAGAAGCCAGGCAAGTACTGAGTCAAATTCAAGAGTGAGCAGGGGTCCAGGGGCAGACGGCCTATGAACAAGCCGCGAGACAGTGCTTCAAGGCAAATTCAGTCGTCCGGCCTAGCCTGCCTCGGAGGGAAGCCTTGGAGAGGAGTGACACGGGAGGGTCGCGGGGCTCATCTTGTGGCTCTGTGGGGCTTGAGCCAGCTGGACTTCTAAACCTAGTTTTCACACATCCTCGCAGCCATTTGCACAGTTCACAGTTCAGCAAGCGTTACAGGTGTTGGCGTCTGTCTCAGTAAAAATGGCCGTCCCTGGGCTGTCACACCTGTTCCAACCCATTCAGAGCAACTTAGGCTTTTCTGGAATTAAAAGCTCGTGCGAGTCAGCTTAAACTTGGTGTGACTCTTGGACCACAGGGAGAAATCAGTGAGGCTGACTGGACCCAAATTATGGTGCCCAGAATGAGTTTTATGTGCTATGAAACAGTGGTGGGGTGTCCCCTGCCTACATGGAGGTCGGAGCATAGTAGGACTGTGGAAAAGCTTGCTCAGGTAAGGTTCCATTTCCATCTCTGTGTCTGCCATCTTTGTTTGTGGATTTTATGATTTATTTGGTACAGGGCCTCACTACCCAGTTCGGACTCCTAGTGATCCTCCTGTCTCAGCCTCCCCAGCACTGGGATTACAGGCGTGCACCACCATACCTGGTTTTGGGGCCAGCATGATGCACCTGGGTTCTGGGGCTGGCACAGCTTGTAGTACTGGGCATTGAACTTGGGTCCTTGCGCTTGCCAGGCAGGCACTAATACCACTGAGCTACATCCCCAGGCCCTGATTATAGTTTTAGGTTAGTGAAATATACCTGACTTCTTTTGAAATATCCCTGAAAAGCTTGAGACTGTCTCAGGAATGGACTGGCCATTCTGACAGGTAGCAACAGTCAGTCCTACACCAGCGCATTTACAGCACTGTGGCTGGTCTGTGAGAAGGGAAGTGCGCACTTAGGCTGTCCAAGTTCCTTTGCGCTGCCCCCTACTGGTTGAACGGTATCCTTCCCTGTGGCTCCTCCTGCGGTGGCCCAGCGTGGCCAAGACTTTGCACTGTGTTGCTAGCTCTCACAGGACTGCTGGAGTAAATGCCAGGTTGTGCCCGTCCTGAGGAGGAAGACCGTGCTCTGCTGTGTCTATGGCATTGCATGACTTTATTCTTGGCAACGAAAGGAGCTAGGACTAGGTATCTGAAGATCGTAAGAGGGCCCGCTCAGTCGCTTGGCCTCGCCTGGTAATGATTCCAGCATCTGCAGAGCCCACTTTAAGGGGAGATGTGAGCACTGCAGTTTTCTAGATAAACAAAGAGCAGGAAGAAAACCTCTTCCCTTAAATGCTTTGATTGCCCAAGATTAACCGCTAAATTTGGCTCCAAACACAAGCCTAGTATAAGTAGCTATTTTATATACTAGCAAGCTGTTTGATTCATTCCTTTTTATCTATAATGTTGGACAACACACTTGCGCTGATGGTGACAGGGAATTGTAATATACTGATGCTTTTAATCCAGGAATATTTAGATAAATACTAAAGTTCTTTCATCTTTGGGATGTTATTGGGAGAATGTCATTACTATTACACATAAAAGTATAAGCTGTGGTGGTGTGAACACTTCTGGGTTCTACATTTGTTGTGACGGTTACTCTACTCTGTTTATGGGAGTGGTTAATTTTGACTCTAGATGTTTTGTCCTATTGACAAATATCAACTATTTTCCTAAGCCCAGTACTATTCCATGACAGTAACTACAAGACTCTATGGGAAGGACAAAAAGTACTATCTATGAGCTCTTTTCTTCTGAAAAGTGCAGGAAATCTAGTCTACCTGTTCTTTGGTATGAAAGAATACAGATTTTGAAATCCTCTGAACAATAATACAGAACCATAACACATAGTCCTTGAAATTAAAGGGAGGCAATAATTCACTTTAAATGTTTTAGGTTAACTTCTGAAAAATAAAATTTGAAACATGTCTTATACCTTTCTTGTCCTCTTGCAAATAGATCTTTTACACGGTTGCTGAACTTTGTTTTATTCTTTTGAACTTAATAGTTGTTATACTTTTCCATGTTGTTCCATATCCATTGCTTAAGGCCTTTGTGCTTTGTGCAAATTTTAGGTCTTCAAACAAACCTACTGAGTAAACTCCCAGAGTTGCAGGAACTAAGTGATAGGTTTTTCGATGGCATTGCAGCAGAGAAACAGGCAGAAGGAAAAAAGGAGAGGGGCGTTATTATCTCTGAGGACCCAGAGGGCCTCTGGGGGAGATAAGGGCTTCTCTGAGTTGGAATGAAGGGAGGCTGAGGCTTCTATGGCCTTTTTCCGGGGTGGAGTTTGAGGGGAATGTTTAGGTAGACCTGAGGAGCTGAGTGGGGCCTTCCCTGAGGTGGCGGGAAGGGTGAAAGGAAACTGCACCCTGGGCTGAGCTGGAGAAGAAGCGGAGAGGTGGCCTCTGGGAAGATGCGTTGTTGTTTAAGGGCTTCAGCCGACTGGGATGGCCACCATAATAATTCAGCAGTTCATACCAGGGCCAGAGCCTATCACTAAGCTGTCCTATCTTAGCAAGGCGAAGCCTGGCCCCCTGGGGCCGGGGGGCTCGGGAGGGCCCTGCTGCTGAGTGCCCGGCCAGCACTTTCCGCTGTTGTAAGCCATACTGCAGGGAATCCGTATGGTTTTCTTTTTTGGATACTTTTCTTATTTTTTTGCGAGATCGTACTTCTTTCTAAATATACCAAAAATATACAGACTTTTTATCTACTTTCTGATTTTCTTTTCCCTGACTAATCAATAATTATTCTCACTAGTTTTGAACCTGATTTTAGCTACATTCTAAGTTGCAGGTTTGAGGCTGCCAACAGTTTCAGTTTAGGGAAGTTAACAAACTAGGTCAAGTTCTTGCACACCCTGCCAGTTGGCTCACCAGCTGCGGAAGAAGGTGGAGGTGTAGCTGGCTGCTCGGCAGCAACCCCAGGAGGACTGAGGAGTGGGAGTGGCACTGGCACTGGCTAGTGGGGGCTGCTTCGTCCTTTGGGCGGACTGGTCCTCTTGCACCGTGAGGAAGCCGGTGCTCAGGCGTGCCAGCCAGTCAGCCTGGAGCAGCTAGGAGCTGTCGCAGCGGAGAGGGGGTTACGCCAATAACACAGACAGCTATCTGAAGGTGGGCGTGACAGTGCATGCCCGGAATCCCAGAACTCAGAAGCCTGAGGCAGGAGGAGCACCACAAGTTCAAGGCCAGCCTGGGCTACCTGGTGCGTGCAAGGCCAGCCTGAACCACAGAGCAAGACTCACACTCACACACACTCACGCACACTCACACACACTCACGCATAAACACCCCTTTCTGAAGATTCAGAAGACTCTGCTTTTGCCTCGATCCCTGAAAGAATTGGCCAAAAGCATGGCTGGGTGAAAGCATGACGTCAGCAACCACGGCCACCAAATCCATACTTGATGTCACTTCAATCGCCAGTTACCGGCAACATGTACTTTGAGAGTTAAATTTAGGCAGAAGATTTTTGTTTAAAGTTTTTTTCCTTTTTTAAATCACTTTTGGTTGGATGTGTTGCCTTGGCTCAAAAGTGCTTCAACTTCTGACAGGAAAATATTATAATGGAGCCAAGCACACACGATTTTCCAAATTTGGGTGTGTATGTGGACATGTGTGCGTCTTTGTGGTGCTTGGCACTGAGCTTTTTAAAATGTATTTGTTACAGGGTCTCACTACACAGCTAGGACTTGTGGTCATCCTCCTGTCTCAGCCTCCCCAGTGCTGGGATTACAGGTGTGCGACACCACGCCTGGTCTCAGTGGCCAGCTCAGTGTGCTGTGATCAGGGTAGTTTGGCATGTGGCGCCACGGGTCGAACCCTGTTCCCTGCACTTGCCTAAGCAGACATTTAGTCCACTGAGCTATCTCACCGGCCTTCTGTTCTTACCCTTGTAATTTTTTTTTTTTTTTTTTTTAGATAGTCTTGCTAAATTGCCCTGCTGGGCCTGAACTTGAGATCCTCCCACCTCAGTCTGCACAGTGCTGGGGTTGCGGGTCCAGACAGCAGGCCTGGCTCCAATTTGCACGCTTTCTCAGTCGGAACCTCTCACTGAAGGCTGACCTCTCACTGACGGCTGACTTGCTCCTTGTGCCCCCCACAGTTAGCCAAGATGAGGCAGGGAAGAAGGGCGTCCACTTTCGTCCCAGAAGCAGCTGCTCCTACCTAGATGCGAAAGCAGTTCAGAGCCCTTGAGCGGAGCAGCGGGCAGGTGACTGGCTCCTTCCTGCTGGTGGGTACTGCAGAGGAAGTGTTGTCGCTGCTCTGCCGACCACGTGTGTCTAAGTCAGAGTCTGAAGCTCTTCACAGAAGGGCTGAGCTCAGAGACGACTGATGAGAGTCTGGAAAGCCACTGGGAGCAATGGGGACACTCGCTGGCAATGACAGACCCCAGCGGGGACACTCGCTGGCAATGACAGACCCCAGCACCACGCTCTCCAGGGACTCTGGTTTTCCACTTCTGCCACTGTGGAGGAGGTGGCTGTAGCCATGAAGGCAGGGCCGTACAAAGTGGATGGGGAGTTGTGGAACCGACACAGCTGTCTCAAGAGAAGGTTCTCAGAGACCAAGTGCCACTCAACAGAGCAGAAGGCCTTTGCTGCTGGCACTAAAGAAGATACTGAAAACATCACCTGCAAGATTACTGAGCAATGTGGAAAGGTCGCAGTGATTGCACTTATGATGACTGAGGCAGTGGACAGAAGAGGGGCTTTGCTTTTGTAACCTCTGATGACCATGATTCTGTGGATAAGACTGTCATTCGGAAATACCACAGTGTGAAGGGCCACAGCTGTGAAGTGAGGAAAGCCGTGTTGAAGCAGGAGATGGCTAGTGACTCATCTAGCCAAAGAGGTCTGAGTGGCTCTGGAAATTTTGGTGGCGTTTTGAGTGGTTTTGTTGGCAATGACAGTTTTGGTTGCAGAGGAAACTTCAGTGGTCAAGGTAGCTTTGGTGGCAGCTGTGGTGGAGGTAGATAGGGTGGCAGCGGAGATGGCTACAATGGGTTCAATAATGATGGAAGGAATTATGGAGGTGGTGGAAGCTATAGTGAATTTGGCAATTCAATAATCAGTTTTCCAATTTTGGACCCATGAAGGGAGGAAACTTTGGAGGCAGAAGCTCTGGGCCCTATGGAGGTGGAGGCCAATATTTTAAACCACGAAATCAAGGTGGCTGTGGTGGCTGCAGCAGCAGCAGTAGCTGTGGCAGTGGCAGAAGGTTTTAAACACTTCCAGGAAACAAAGCTCAGCAGGAGAGGAGAGCCAGAGAAGTGGCGGGGAAGCTACAGGTTACAATAGATTTGTGACCTCAGCCAAGCACAGTGGTGGCAGGGCCTAGCTGCTACAAAGAAGATATGTTTTAGACAATACTCATGTGTATGGGCAAAAAATTCGAGGACTGTATTTGTGATTAATTGTGCAACAGGTTATTTTAGCTTCTATTTTGTGGAAAGCATAAAGCATTCCAACAAAGGGTTTAACGTAGATTTTTTTCGCACCCTTGTCTGTAATAATCCAATCATGACACTAAAAAAACTGTGTCTTTAAAAAAAAAAAAGAGAGAGAGAGAGAGAGAGAGAGAGAGGGCTGGGGCTCAGCAGTCTAAGTGCCTGCCAGGCAAACGCAAGGGCCCAAGTGTGATCCCTGGTACCGCATGCCCTCCCACAGGCTGTGCTGGCCCCAGAACTGGGTATGGTGGTGCATGTCTGTAATCCCAGCATTGGGGGCTGAGACAGGAGGATCACTGTGGGCCTGAACTGTGTAGGGAGGCCCTGGGTGAAATAAATAAATTAATTTTAAAAAAAGATTCCAAAGAACAGTGGTAATAGCAAACTACCAATCTGTAGCAGTTGCTAAACAGATCCTACATATCTGGCACCAAGTGTCAGCGCTGTGGTCAGCCCTCTCACGTGTGAGGCCACCTTCACCGCCCCTGCAGGTACAGTGAGAACCCCCATTGGCAGATGTGGAAAGGCTGTTTGCTTTTCCAGGGTTATCGGCCCAGTAGTAATGGCAGTGCCACTTCACAGGTTGACCTGATCACAGGCAGAGGGACTTGAGTTTTAAGGTCTGTGCATGATTGGGTGGCGATTGTCCTTTGTCTCTTGGCAAATCCAAGGTGAGGCTATTTGACTTGTTGTCTCAGTTACCCTTCTCTCGTTGCTGAGATAAAATACCCAACATCCAGGATGGAGGAAGGAGAGTTCATTTAGCTCACAGTCAGTGGAAGTTTCAGTCCATACTCAGCTGGCTCCAAGGCAGAGCGGCGCAGGGCAGAGCGCAGCATTCAGGCGGCAGTGAACAGCAAAGAGCAAAGGGAGGGCAGCGGCCATAGCTTCTCGCTAGCCTCTCTTGAGACGAGACCTCCTCACAGTGTAATGCAGATCAGCCACCCCAGGGCGGTGTCCCACTCACACTCATAATCCCCACCTCGGATCAAGAGTCAGTCACAAACTCTAGAAGCCGCCCCACAACTGCGTGAGGCTTTGGGGGGACAGCTAGATGCAACCCACAACCCTTGTTCAAGTTGATATTTCTTTTCTTTCTTTCTTTTTCTTTCTCTTTCTCTTTCTTTTTCCTTTTTTTTTTTTTTTGAGACAGGGTCTTGTTGTGTCTTTCAGGCAGGCCGTAAACTCCAGGCCAGCCTTTAATTTGTGGCAATCCGCGAGCCTCAGCCTTCCAAGTGCAGGTTACAGGTGTGCACCACCAGGTATTGACAATATCATAAGCTGAGACTGAGCCATGATTTCAGATAAAGTGTGTGAGCATTCTTGTGCTTATTCCTGTATCGTTCTTCATTTAGGCTTCTGTAGGACTAAAAATACTAAATTGATATGTTTTTAATAGTAAGAAGTACGTGTTTTTCTGACCAGTTAAATAATTGTAAAACACTACAGATGATGAACTTCACTTACCCTCAAATTCTAATAAAATCTTGCAGCTAGAGTGCAGGACTAGGCCGGCTGCAGTGGTGTGCGCCTGCAGTGGTGTGCGCCTGCAGCGGTGTGTGCCCTCCGGAGGCCGAGGCTGCGCACTGAGGCCCCACCTGGCAGCAGCGGCCCTCCTCCCTCGCCGCCTGGCAAGGTGCCTGTAGCCATCCGCAGGGAGGCCTACGCCTGAGGCAGCGCCCTGACACCTCTCATCAGCTCCTTCCTTAGGTCACCTCTGCATCGGAGATGTCCAAAGCCGTGCGCTGGGGGTCAGTGCCAACTGGCGAGATTGAGAAGGCGACTGGATGGTGAGGGCTCTGGCCGCATCAGTGGGCAGCTTCCCTGGCGAGGCTGGCACTTGAGGACGTGATTGGACACTGACTGAAATAGGAGACGGTGCTTAGGTGGAGGGAGTGGGCCGTGCAGGCGTGACTTTGGGGCGCGTGTCTTGGTCCTGGTCCTGCCTCCCTCCAGGCGTCCCAGGAGAGCTGTGGCCACCCTCACACGCACGCTCGCGCTGCTGGGCACACACCAGCGCTTGGTCAAGCCTTTCCACAGCCAAGGTGGGCAAGGGCACAGCACCTCGTGGGCGTCAGACAGACAGACGTCGTCAATGGGAAGGACACTCAGGGGCGAGGGCAGCATGTCCACTAACGGCTCTCTAGTGCTGGGGTCTTCTTCAGAGATCCAGCTTCATTACCTAAAACTCTCGGGTATTAATCAGTTTAAATAATCATTATCTCCGCTGCTCCGTTGCGCTCTGTACCAGGACCACAGCGCTCAGCTTCTCAGCGATGCTCGCAGGAGCATCTCCACGGTCCCAAAGGCTGGCAGCCGACAGCGATGTGCACTGGGGGGACGCCCACGCCTAAAGTACCCGTCTCGAAGGCGTAAGCAGGACAGGCCTAGAGAATGTGCGGCAGGATTGTTTCCAGGAAGTTTCTTTCTACGTAGAGATGACTTAAAGCCAGTGGTATTCGCAGGTGTAGGTGAAGCACAGGCCGGCGTTAGCCTGCACACGCACCCGGGAGCACACATTCCTGCCCTCTGCCCCCTCACTGCAGCCGGAGAGAAAGGACAGGAAGGAGGCCCCGTGCAGGCGACACCGCCGTGGCGGTCTGGTCCCCAGGAGCGACCGGCTGGCTGCCAAGGCAGTTCGCCAGGACAGCAGCGCGGCGGGGCGAGGCCATCTCGCGCTCTTGGGTGCGATCCTGTCGTCAGCTCCCAGAAGTTCTGATCCGCCGTTTCCCCCGGGTGCGTGGGCGAGGGCTGGCCCGGGACTTGAAGCAGAACTGGTTCCAGGGCACAGCCATGAGGGCGCTGCCCGAGCCAGGGAAGGCCTGTGTGGTTGGGCTTTCTGAAGCCGCCAGCCCACCGGCCACCCTGCCGGAGGCGGCGCAGCGGTGCTACGAAGCAGCTCACGTGAGAAGGTGCTAACTCCCACTGTGATGGGCAGCAGCTCATCCCAAGAAATAATAAAGCTGGGTGTCGTGGTGCATGCCTGTAATCCCGGCACTTGGGAGGCTGAGGCAGGAGGATGGCTGCGAGTTCAAGACCACCCTGGCTACAAAGTGAGCTCCAGGCCAGCCTGAACTTCACAGCAGGACCCTGTCTCAAAAAGACAAAAGCAACAAACAACTCAGAAATAATAAATTGTGTTCTTCCTGTTATTGGTAGTTCTGGACATTAGCTAATTCCTCTCCATGGGTCAAAAAATTAGGTATACGATTGCAGGTGGAAAAATGTTGGTCAGAAATCAGGAAGGTATTGGCCCCTTTCCAGTTTCATTGTTGCATAAAATTTTAAAACACAAATGTGGGGATGTTAAGGTTTAATGTAAGTTAAATGTATCAGTGAACAATTCCAGAAGTTCAATTATAAATTAACTGCCACATTTTTCAGTACAATACCAGCATTTGACTGTTTTTAAAAATGAATTTCTTATTGAGGGCAACTAAATGGTGTCTGGCACTTTTGTCACACGGTAGCATCTATGCATCCCATGTTTATTTCTGTAAATGGCACTGGGTATTGAGTCCAGGACTGTCACACTGACTTGTATCTCCAGACTTTATTTTTTATTTTGAGACAGGGTCTCATTGAGTTTCTCAGGCTGGCCTTGAACTTGTGCGCCTCCTGCCTCAGCCCCCGAGAGCTGGGGTGAGGGGCGTGCACCCCCGTGCCGGCTCCTTCCTGAGTCGGGGTGCTCTGTGTCTTCGGCACTCTCCCTGCATGCTTGCTGTTGAAGCACCAGCAGACGTGCTCCAACCAGAGAGCTTACCATGCTCAGCCTCTTTAGAAATGGCCAATTTTCTGACTTTTCTCATAGATTTGTTTTCTTTTTTTCTATAAAACTTCATATACTTGGGAATCCCACAGCGTGCACTCTTGTGTTAACTTCCTTCACTCAGGGAAAGTTCTTGAAATGTAGTTATATTTTTGTATCCAGCTGACTGCTTTTTTTAAAATTACCAAACTGTGTTATACTGTCTGACTACACCACAGTTGCATGATTTACCCAGTTTTTAAATGTTTTGTTCCCTTGGTGGCCAGCTGGCTTCTGTCTTGTTTGGAGGCTGTTCGGAGTGAAGCGCCTGTGAGCGTTCCTACGCAGCCTTCCATGGAAGAGGGTCCCCTTTCTTTTGGACCAATACTGGCATTGAAATTATTGAGTTACAGAGCACAAATATGTTTAACTCTTTAAGAAACTGCCAATTTTCCAGACTGGTCAGACCCTTGTACCTCCTTGTCAGCAGTGGCGGAAAGTTATGTCGGCCTCACCTTCTTGCTAACAATCACTGCTTTTCTGTCTTTTACATTTGAACCATTTAAATGAACGTCCAGTAACATCTTGCTGTAGTTTTCTTTGCGTCTTTCTTCCAATGAATGGTCTTAAGAGCCCTTCTGTGTACGCACTGCATATTCATAAATCTTTAGTCAAGTGTTCACATTTTGCCCATTGTAAAAACTGAGTGGTCTTTTATGTCATTGTATTAGCAGAGATTTTAAAAATCTGACAAAGTTGTTAAATGTCCTTTGTCAGGTTTGCGTGCTGTGAGTTCTTTCTCCTGGACCTTGACTTGTCTGTTAATCTTGATGAAGTCTCTTGATGCCAAGAGGTTTTACTTTTGTGAAGTCCTCATTTATTATTTCCTTTTACGGTTACCATTTGTACTCTCTTTAAAAATTGACCTTGCAAAGACATTTTCTAGAATCATTATAGTTGTTATCCTTTATATTTGCATTTATTGATACACTCCAAGTTAACTTTTAAATATGGGTGGAGACAGAGGCTGAGCCTCACTCCCTCTGGAATGCCTACTTGTTTACGTGTCACGTCCTAGAAGGATTTTCCTTTCTCCATCAAGCTGCTTTCATGCCCTATGGCAAATCCTTCCACGACATCGGCCGTAGGAGCATGTGCACATTCCGTCATGCCTGCTCATGCACATGGCCTACCCTTTTGCTTGAGATGATTGTAGCTCTATCGCTGTAGTTTTGGAAATGTCAAAGTCAGGTAATATAATTCCTTTATTTCTTCTTTCCAGATTGTTTTGGTTATTTTGGGTCCTTTGCATCTCTATAGCATTCATAGACAGCGTGGTGGATTAACTAAAGGCACTATGTATACCCAGCTGAACCGAATCAGCATGGTGCAGGTGCAGAGGGCCCACCGAGGACTGCTGCCAAGAGGAGACTGGACAGAGATGGTGCGCTGTTGGTCTTCCTGGAGAGGCTTGGCCTGCTGGCTTTCCCGATATGGACTCAGCTGTTCTATGGGCTGAGAATGGCTGCCGTTCTCTCTGGGGCAGCTCTGGTCCTCCCTGTCGCTTCCTGGCCCCCGTGCAGACCCCTCAGCTGCTGGCACAGACCCTTCATCCCGCCGGGGCAGACTTTCCAGCTTCCACTGTGGAGCTTTGGGTCTTCCCAGCGCAGATCCTTGATACGGGCTCACATGAGACATTGTCGTGGGCTCTAGGTCTTCAGCTGGACTCCTGCGGGACACCGCCTGGGATCCAGGCCTCAGCCGGATTCTTTGGGTCTCCAGTGTATAGAAAGATTTATTGCAGTCTTCTGCATGACTGTTCTAAAAGTACTGCATGCTAACCAACTACACCACTGGAGCAACCCTTACAAAATAACCCTACGAATTAGGCATCCTGTATCAAAGTCTGTTCCCTTGCAGACTGCAACAGAGAGCTTAGTGCTATCTACAAAAAACAGGAAGAATCAACTTAAAAATAATTAACTCTACTTGGAAATAGTTTCTACAATAAATTGTTCTTAATTTTTAACTTCTAAGGGCTGGGAGTATTGTTCAGTGGCAAAAGCGCCTGTCTGGCAAGTGCAAGGTCCTAAGTTCAATTTCTAGTACCAAAAAAAAAAAAAAAAAA
>NW_004524781.1:1055579-1057117 GCF_000260255.1 Octodon degus
TTTGCAGAACCAGGGATTGAACTCAGGCCCTTGTGCTTGCCAGGGAAGCACTTATTCCACTGAGCCATCTCCCTGGCCCTTTTTCTTTTTCTTTCTTTCTTTCTTCTTTTTTTCTTTGTTTTTTAAAAAATGTGTTTGGTACAGATTCCCACTATGCAGCTCCGACTCACAGTGATCTTCCTGTCTCAGTCTCCCCATTGTTGGGATTACAGGTGTGTACCACCAGGCCTGGACTCGGTCCCTGGCTCAGCACACCCGGGGGAGGGACCTGTCCCGGCCTGTGGTACCAGCGATCAAACTCCGTCCCTGCACTTGCCTAAGCAGGTGCTTAGTCCACCAAGCTATCTCACTGGCCCTGAATTCGTTTGAATTTGCAATCTGTAATGATCCTTACTATAGATAATGCAATTACGACATGCTGTGTTGAGTTGTTCATGTGTTGCCAAAAAATGGGAGCATCTGCTTGCTAAGCACAAAGAGATATTTTAAAAATAACTTTAAAATATGAATTTTAAAACAACAATAATCTTTGAGAGACAGATTAGGAAATGATAGCAAAAGGGAGAAAAGAAACAATGAGGTACTCGTGGGCAGTGAATAGGCTATGCAATAGTGGTCTTTAGGAAAATGACTGTTCTCTGTGATTACTGCAGGATTTTCTAAATCTACCCCAAATCTCACTGAAGATTTGAAAATGTGCGCCTGCCTTTCTGCTGCCAGATGTGGCTACCCCTTCCATGTTTCCGCCCATCTCTCTGTGCTCCCTCCCTCACATGCTGTCTTTGCCTCCCTGACCTCAGTGCGGATTCACGCTTCCTAACTTTCCTCGCTCAGGACGCTACCTTAATTCCCTAACTTCCATCCTCCAGACTGTACTCACACCTCATGCTCATATCTGCCAAGTGTCTGAGAGTAAATCTTGGCAGAATAAAGATATAAAAAAGAAACTTTAAGATATGCCCTTCCTTCTTTACCTTATCTCTTGATGTTTAAATCACGCCTCATAAATTTTTATTATATCTGGGTTGGGTTGAGGCCAGAGATAACTTTATTTGAAGTAATTTCCTATCAAGCACAGCCCTACATAACAATGCTACTATTATTTTTCTAATTTTGTAATACTGCCTTAAGAATAACAATTCAAGATAAAGTACATGAATAACTTGAGGACACAGGTTTAGAAGCAGAGCAAGGCAGAGGGATGAATAATGGTTTCCTAACTCCAGGATGCCCTAGCAGTAGCTGCCCAGGATCGTGTCTGAGCCGCTGCTTTCTCAGCAGCCACTGTGTCCCACCACTGGATTTCAGCCTGGAGACTTCTCGGCTCAGGAGTTATCGCGATATTCCTGGATAACGGAGATAGACCAATCGCACTGTGGCTTCTTCCCCTACAGCGCACATCAGTCTTGGTACAGGGGACAGCAGGTCACAGTGCACATCAAGGAAAGAGAAGAAGAGGAAGAGGAGGAGGAGGAAGAGAAGGAGGAGGAAGAGGAAAAGAAAGAGGAGGAAGTGAAGGAGGAAGAGGAGGAAGAGGA
>NW_004524781.1:1057469-1085286 GCF_000260255.1 Octodon degus
AGAGGAGGAAGTGAAGGAGGAAGAGGAGGAGGAGGAGGAAGAGGAGGAGGAAGAGGAGGAGGAGAAAGAGGAGGAGGAAGAGGAGGAGGAAGAAGAGAAGGAGGAGGAAGAGGAGGAGGAAGAGGAGGAGGAGGAGGAGAGACAGGAGGAAGAAGTGAAGGAGGAGGAGGAGAGACGTTTCACTGTGGAGACTAAAGATGGGCTTCCGTCCTGGCTGTACACCTGCGTCTGGGTGACTGGCTCATGACACGGCTGAATCTGGTTTGTGCCCTCAGCTCCCACCTCTCCGGCCAGTTCTCCTCAGATGCTTCAGACTCAGCCCATCTAGCAGTGTTTACTTCTTGGCACCCTCTGTCATCCCAAAGTCGGCCTCGCCCTGTACTTCCAGAGCCCTGAGGAGGAGACCACTTTTCACTCAGGATCTGTCCTCCAGCCGCAGTGCTGGCCTCGCTGGCACGCACATCTGCGCTCGCCTTCTCGCTTTGGGGCTGGGGTAGCGCTGGGAGCTGAGCCTCGGCTGCGCTGCACCTAGCACCTGCTGTGCCTCTGAGCTACGTCCTCAGCCCCCTTCTCACTTGTATCTACTCATTCGGGACTCTGATCTTTAGTACTTGTGGCGTGCCAGGAAATGCGGCGGGCCTGGGCATGACGGGAGCGCTAAGCCACAGCCCTGGGCCCAAAGGCTTGCGGTGTAACGGGCAAGGAGCCACGCGGGTACAGGAGGATGGATCGATACCCGCAGTGACAGAAATGTGCGCAGGCACCCGGGCAACACAGAGACGGACGCAGAGCGCAAGCGCGCTGGCATGCGTGAGAGAGCATGTGTGAGCCTGTTAAACCCACAGAGATTTCCTGTAGGGTGGTGCCTTGGCTGGGATTCAGGGGATGAAGGTGTGGCGGGGTTGTGAGGGTCTGTGAGGGAGGGGAGCTCAGGGGCACGCCCATTCTGGGGCAGCACGACTGCTCCAAGGCTCACCAGGCTGCTGGCCACGTCTGAGCGCCTGAAGAGGGGGGCTAGGTCACCTGCCTCACTCCGAGGAAAACAAGCTCTTCTCCAGCAGGAAGTCGGAGCCTGGCAGGCAGTCCCTTAGGGGCCACTGTCAGGCCTGGCCTACGACACTGACCTGCCCAGCAGCAGAAGAGAACAGACAGAACACACTGGGGCTGGGGAGAGCTCTGTGGGCAAGCGCCTGCCTGGCAAACGCAGGGACTCGGGTTCCATCCTGATGCTGCGCACTGCGCTGGCTCTCAGAGCCCTGGGCATGTCCTGCTGGCCACGCAAGCTGGGCATGGTGGCGCACACCTACAATCCCAGTGCTGGGGAGGCTGAGACAGGAGGATCATTATTAGTCTGAGCTGCATAGGGAGACCCTGTACCAAATGAATAAAGTAAAATAAATTTAGAAATACGTAGTTTGCACTACAAGCGCACCAGCAGGTCAAAGCTCAGTGACACGCTAGGCTTGGGACTCCGGCACCCCCGGTCTTCACCAGGTACACGGTATGATTGAGGTGCGCTGCTGGGCTGCAGGAACCAGCAGGGCGACCTGCGACAGGTCGAGGCTCAGGAACTGAGCAGCACAGTTTTGGATAAGTGCACCGGCGTGGATTAGGGCTGGCCGGGAGCCGACTGTCTACTGGTCGCCACTGCTGAGCCAGACGGCAACGAAGTCCTCAGCTGCCAGGCTGCTTGGAGGCACCCGGACTGCGCAGACGCTGGCCTCGCCTCTGACCGTCGGCTTAAGGATGATATGTGCTCGGGCCAGCTGGATCCAGTCATGTCAGCCTAGCGCAGACTCTCAATTTGTTCATACTAATTTGTGCCGATTAACTCGTATGACTTACGCCCGCCCGGGACCCCATCAGTCACCAGGGGTGGCTGTGACTCGCCAGTGGCTTCTCACTTAAAGAAAGACTCTGGAAACTTTTCCAGATGATGCTAATCCGGTTACCAAAGAAAGGGAGGCCCAGGGGCCCAGAACCCACTTAACATGGAGACTGTGAACGGAAAGGGTGTGGGCTGCGGCTCCCGAGCTCCAGGATCCGCCGGCAGGGGCAGAGACAAAGAAGAGCCGTCGGCTAAGGATGAGCTGGTTGTGTTTGGTACACAGACCCGGAGGAGGACGGGCCCTCCTGCCCGCTCCTGCTCTGCAGGCCGGGAGCTGCCTGCGTCTGCCTGTCCCTTGAAGGCACTTGGGGCCGGCGGGCACAGCCACATATTCATGCTCTTTGGCCTACTCCTAAAAATATTTCACTACTTTTTTGAGGGGAGGCAGTATAATTTGGGGGTCCTCATCTCCCTAGATGGTCTGCGCTTCCCCTAACAGCACTCTTTTAGTAGCCATATGATAAACGTACAGATCTATTGGTCCAGAGTTACAATGAGATAAAAGGAGTAAGCTGTGGAGTTCTACTGCACAACAAAGTGACCATAGAACAGAGGCTTAGAAACAGGTAGAAGAGAGCACCGTGACTCCGGAGCACCAAGTAGCCAGCTAGGCTGAGGGTGCACATTCCTTGGGGACACAGGGGAGTGGTGTGGCATCACAGAGCGGGTCTGGCCTCCTTCCCTGCAGCTGCCTCTTCCTGGGAAACTCTTGCCAGCCACCACCAGCAAAACAGTCCTGCTCCCAGGAGGTCTGAGTCCCAAGCTCTTGTGCTGAGCTGGACACAGTGGGATTCCCAGAATGGCTGGGGATCAGCTGTCCTTCTAGCTGGCAGCGGTACCCCAGGGGGTTGTTCCTCCCCAGAGGGACTTAGATCACTGATCTGTGGATTTCCTTCGGGAAGTGCACTGTGGCAGCCTGGCCCGATGCCCTGCTTGCTGCACCAGTGAGTGCGAAAACGGGCCAACGGCCAAGTAATGGGCATAGACGCCTGCTACCCAGAATGCACCAGGAGCCAACCATGCCCAGCTGGGCTGCTGAGCCCGACCTGGCTTTGAAGGTTGTGGGTTCTTACTAGTATGGGGTCAGCGCCACCTAAGCACAGGCAGATAGGCTCCAGAATAATTCAGGTCCTCACACTGTTGCCTTTCATGACTTTCCTGGGCCCCTAGAAAATGGGGACAATTTAATCCAATTCATAGGTTGTAAGAATTAAACACTATATGTGAAATTATTTCATGAACGTAACGTCCTCTAGACATGCCAGTTACGCTCACTCAGCGACACACCCGAATGTGCACAGCAAGCATCTTGAGCGCTGGGCTTTTGCATCGTGTGTCCTGCAGCTGTGCGCACTGGACACAGGACTCACACACTCCGCTCGCCCTGTGCAGCAGGAGGGGCCTGCGTGGCACGCTGTGGCTCCTGTGATCAAGCAGGCTGGGAGACACAAGACATGTGATTGCGGCTCTGCCAGGCTATCTGATCGAAGTTAAGATGCAATTACCTTGGGAAGCCTTTGCACTCAACTCACGCCTTCTTAGATTGAGTAACAGCTTTGGAAAGATAAGTCAGAGGATTGATAAGAAAGAGGATAATCTCCCACCTAGTCCATGGGGCCAACCCCAGTGCTGAGTGGGTGGAGGAGCTGCCGCCCCCTCGCTTGCTTCTCTGCTGGCAGCTAAGGTTGTCTCCAGCGTACATAGTCGATGTCACTATGCTTCAGAGGCCAGAAACCAAATCAAGACCCGGGGCTTGGGAAAGGAACGGCAGATGAGGTTGGTCAGTACCAAGAGGGGTGCCAATGGCAGCCACGGAGGAGGCATAGCCCGCTGGCAGGCTCCCAAGGAGAAAGTGAGAACCCAGGTGGAAGCTCCTGCCTTGGAGGTGGAGCACAGAAAAGAGGACTGCCAACAGAGCAGGCGCCGCGACTGAGTTTCTCGTGTGTGATGGCCTGAGCCGTGAACCTGGGACCTCTACCATGGGGCCAAATCCTTCCCCTTTCTCATTTATTTTCAGATAGCCTTGCTAAATTGAGCAGGCTGGCCTGGAACTTGTGATCCTCCTTCCTCAGCCTCTTGAGTATCTGACTTCTAGGACAAATACTGGAAATATGTATCCAACTCTTAATTTAAGTGTCCTACAATGCTCAGTAATATTTAGTATTTGAACGTCCTCCCACTCCATCTTGGAGACGAGTCCTAGGTCTCACCCATAGTAAGAGACTCACAGCGCAGCGGGACTCTACCTCAGCTCACAAACCTAATTCCACCATTCTGGCTGCAGAATTTGTTGGTTGCATAAAGAAGGCTGGCACACAGCCAAAACTCCACGGACTGTTTGACCAGGACGCAGGAATCAGATGTCCCGGTACGCTGCTTGTGTGTACATCATTCAGCTGGATTGTGCAGTCCCCGGTAGAGATAAGCGTCAGGCCCGACCTGAGAGAGACCTGGGCTGCCCACGACTGCTGATAGCTCCCTGAGCAAATGAGAAGTAAGGGTCACGAAGAAATCAGGACAGAGCTGAGTCTTCCCACGGCTGGCGACTGTGCGCAGCTGACCTCAAAGCCTCCCAGACTCTGAGACTACGACGCCACCCTGTGTGTGTTCCGCTTCCCCTCCAGCCAGCTGCTGCGGTCCGCCCATGTCAGCCTGCCTCTTCCAGGTGGAATTAAGCCCAGCCCCTCCTGCTGCTCGGCTGGAGGGCTCCCTCATGCACCATTCATTTGACAGAAGTGCTATAATGCACAGAACTTTGAGTCCAGTGATTTCACTTTTATCCTCGAATACATTAACATACTTGCAAAATGTCCTGCGTACCCAGTGCAATGAAATATTATTCAGCCTCAAAAAGGAACAAAGTCCATACGCAAGCTAGCACGCAGATGGATGCTGGTTTAGCGAAGCAAGCCGTCAGCGGGCTGTGAGTGGCCGCATGTGCAAGCCAGCACACAAGCACAGATGTTGTGCTCTGCCACGTTTATGAGGCACCTGGAGCGGCTAAATCCATACAGATGGAAGGTAGACTTGTGGTTTAGTGTGACTGTTGTCTTAGTTCTTCTCTCACTGTTGGGACAAACACCTGACACTCAAGCTTGGGGAAGGAAAGGTCTATTTAGCTCACAGTTACTGGACGTTTCACAGTTTAAAGCAGCCTGAATTATATAGCAAGACCTCGAGACGCTGCCGTCCTGTGCTACAGGGTCTGGAAGAGAGGCTGGGGCGCCGCCGTGTGCAGGATGACCCGCTCCACGCCTCTGAGGGAGGCCACCGGCCCTGGGTGGTGGGGGAGGCACATGCTGGCAGCTTAACGTTCGCGCCTCTCTGGCCCTGCCCCTCGAGCCACGACCACCCCATGATTTACCCGAGGCTTTGGGGGGACAGCTAGAGACAAACCGTAACAACTGTCTTGTGTGTTTTTGTGTTTTATGTTTCTGGCCCATAAGTGTGGTTGCAGGCTGGGTGTGGATAACTAACTGTAGAGGCCCTTCCATCACCACAGGCAGACTTCTCAATCTAAACCCTAAAGGCCAAGAGAGCTTGGAGTCTGGGTGTGAAATATTTCAATCCAGATTAACATACCTAGCAAGCTTTTCTTCAAAATAAATGGAAAAATAAAGATTTCACCAAGATGAGCAGCTCAAGAGATACAGTAATACTAAACCAGCACTACAGGAAATCATTAAGACTATCCTAGACAGAAATGATGAAACAAATAAAGCTAAAAAACCAGATGAAAACACCAAGGAAGGTCAATGGATTAAACAAACAAACAAACAAACAAACGGGAAGAAAGGAAAAACTAAGAGATCACCAATAAAGAGTAAAATGAAAGAAAATAACACATCTCAATATTTTGCAATGTGATTGGTCTAAATCTCCAACTAAGACACAGATTGGTAGATTGGATTTTAAAAAATAAACCAACAGTCTATCTATTGTATTTAAGAAACTCATCTAATCAAAAATGATATTCATAGACTAAAAATCAAAGGAGAGAAAACAGTATTTCCTGTACTAGGACCCAGAAAATAAACAGCATAGAGATTCTAACCTTAGACATGGTAAACTTCAAGTTAAAACTAACTAGAAAGTACAAAGAGGGTCATTAGGTGCTAATTAAGGGAACAATCCAACAAGAAAAGATAATACTTATAAATATTTGTGCACCAAATACCAGACTGCCTATCTTCATGAAACAAATACTGGGGCTGGCCAGATAGCTCAGCAGACTAAAGCACCTGCTTAGGCAGAGTGTAGTGGCCAGGGTTGGATGCCCGGCCTGCCATGCCAGCTCTGCCTCTGGGGAGAGCTGAGACAGTGACTAAGACTGGGCATGGTGCCTGCCTGTAATCCCAGCACTTGGGAGGCTGCAAACAAGAGAATCACTACAAGTCCTATCTGTATAGTGAATCCTGGTAGACCCTGTAGACAGACCCTGTACCAAATACATAAAAAAGAAACAAACACTACTGAAAATAAAAGATTAAATAAATACTAAAACAATCATAGTAGGGAATCTTCACACCCCACTTTGGCCAAGAGAGATCAAAAAGCATCAACAGATGTCAGTTGAACCATACTCGTGAGCGTATGGACATAGTAGACATCTAAAGAGCGCTCCGGCCCACTACGACAGAGTACATATTCTTTTCTGTGGCACATGGTGTTGTCTCAAAAACAGGTCACATACTTGTCCACAAAACCTGCTCAAGTAAAAGCAAAAGAATCAAAATCACTCCCTGTATACTGTCAGACTACTGTGCAGTGAAAATAGAAATAAATGACAGGAGAAATCACAGAAAGGGTAGAAGCCCCTGGCAAAACCATAACACGCTTCTAAACAATAAGTGGGTTACAGCAGAAACCAAGGAAGAAGTCTCAAGATTTCTCGACCTTAGTGCCAAAGCTGCACTCCTCTTTGGGACATTTGGGGCCCTGTGAGAGCAGACCTCGGAGCGAAGCTCATCGCAACCAATGCTTCTCTTAGGAAACAGAGCTCGGATAACCTAAGGAGGAGCCTTAGGACACTTCAGGAATGAACACAGGCCCAGTGTGAGGTTAAGGAGGGAAATTATAAAGATTACAGCAGAAATAGATGAAACAGATTAAAGATATATAAAGAATCAATGAGTCAAAGAGTTGGCTCTTTAAACAAATAGATAAAATAGATAAACCCTTAGCCAAACTTACCAAGAGCAAGAGAGAATCAGTGCAATTATGAATAACAAAGGTGGAATCACAGCAGACACCACTGATATACAGAAGATACATAGTCACTATTAGGAAACATTGTATTCCAACAAACTGGAAAATTTCAAAGAAATGAGCAGATTCCTGGACCCATACCAACCACCAGTGCTAACCAAAGAAGTCACGTGGGACAACCCAACGGCGGGCAATGAAACCAGGGCAGCAGTAGAGAATCTACCAACTAAGAACAGCTCGAGACCTGATGGTCTACTGATGGAATGTTTCCAGGTTCATTTATGGAAGTCGGCATCACTATGATTCCAAAACCATGTTAGGGTTTGTGTCTAGGTGTTCCCCCCAAAGCCTCATGCCGCCATGGGGGGACTTCCAGACTTGTGAGTACTTCATGATCCAGCGCTGGGATTATGGGTGTGAGCGCTGCGCCCACCTGGGGCAGCCGGCCTGGAGGCTCCGTAAGGGAGGTGGCTTGCTCTGCTGCTATTGTTGCTGCTACCCCGCCCTTTCGCTCTTTTTTTTAAAAAAAAAAATTTTTTAAAATTTTATTTATTTATTTATTCATTTATATGTGTGTGTGTGTATGTGTGTGTGTGTGTGGCCAGCTCAGCCCACCAGGGGGCGGGGCTGGCTGGCATGTGGTGCTGGGGGATTGAACCGCGGTCCCTGTGCTTTGCTAAGCTTGTTCTAAGTAGGTGCTTTAGACCACTGAGCCATCTCACCAGCCCGCGCCCTTTCGCTCTTGCTCCCTGCTGCTGCTGCTGCTGTGAAAGGCAGAAAACTACACACCCCAGAAAAGGAAACTGAAGAAGACATCAGAGGCAACGCTGTCAAAATGCCCATACTTCCCGAACCAGCATACGGAGTCAGTGCAGTCCCAACGAAAATACCAGCAGCACATTTTACAGATCTAGAGAAAACAGTCCTAAAATTTGTATAAAACCAGAAGAGTCCTAGAAGAGCAGGAGCAAGGAAAAGGCGTGTAAAACAGGAAGTACTAATGTCTGTACTACTTTCCTGCGACGAATATAGTTATTACATACTACAAACATATACTGACAATTAAAAAAACACATAAATAAAATGTTCCCTGAAAACTCGTGTTTTTAGGGCGGGACCTTCGAAGTGACCGGATGCCGAGGCGCTGACTTCATCACGCGGGGGAGCCGTCCGGAGGTCCTGCCTGCAGGGGCAGCAGGAGGCGGGCCTCGGTGGAGGAAGGGGCCTGCGGCTGAACCCGCTGAGGATCAGGGCGGTCCGCAGCCGCTTGCATCTGGCGCTTTCTTTCTCTCTCACTCGCTTCCGGCCGCCAAGAGGTGAGCACCTTCGCTCTGCTTCTGCATTTGCACCAGTGCACTATGAACTGAAATTTTTGAAGTCACGAGACAAAATAAACCTTTCCTCTTTTAACTTGTCCAGCAGGTACTTTGTTCCAGCAACGAGAACCGACTGACACAGTAGCAGATGCGGCAGTAGAGGCAGACCTCCGATTTCGGTGGAGCGCGAGACTCCGAGAGCGCTGGAGGCCGCTTGTCAGGCAGGGAGTAAGGGTCCCTTGCTGCAGCCTGCCACCAGGGCCCGAGAGGAGGGCCTGCGAGGCTGGCTGATCCAGTCGGCCCGACTTAGGCCGTTTCCCGTTGCTCTCACAGAACACCTGAGACTCTTCCCCTCACAAGGAAACACATGGCCGCGGAAAGTGCGAGTTCACGTGGCCACGTGGTCAGCGCCTGACGCTCGGTTACAAACGGGGGATGGCGTCTGGGGCCAGGAGCTTCTATGAGCGGCGAGCAGCGCGTGCACGGGAGCCCGGAGGCCTGCAGGGGCTCGGGCATAGCGGCCGGCTCCACCGAGCCTCACGCAGCGCCCGAGACTTCTCGCTCGGCCTGCTAGAAGCTGGGACCCTTCACCTCCCGCTGCACTCCGACAGGTACGGGTCCTGTCACCTTTCAGATCATTACGCTTGACATCAAACCTGCATTGCACGAAAGCTTTGCGAGACAACTGTATCCAAGCCACAGCGAGGCGCCCAGGGCCGGAAGCGATAGGTGGGCGGCCGTCGGTCCAGGAAATGCGGTGTTTTAGCTCCCTGTTGCTGGGGCAAAGTGCCTGATGTGCAAACGTAAAGGAGAAAAGCATGTGCTCTTCGCTCACAGCTGTAGCGGCTTCAGGGCATGGGCCAGCTCAAGGCAGAGGCGGCACGGCCAAAGGCACGGCCGGCAAGCTGCTTGGCGAGTGGCACCTGAGGCAAGGCGCATGACCAGCCCAGGCCGAAGGGTCCCGCCCCGGCCACGCCCCACCTGCGTGCGCCCGCTCGGCTGTGCTCTAGTCGCCCCCTGGCAGGGGTCTCTCAAGCCACACATGTTGAAAATCAAGATTAGCTGGCCGGAATCCAGCTCAGTGATTCAGCACCTGCCTGGCAAGTGTGAGGTCCGCAGTCCAATTCCCGGTACCAAAAACAAAACAAAGCTCCAACTAACAACGACAAAACCCCTCATTTTTGTAGTTTAATTTCTAAAATCAAAGGTGACACACATTCTTGAAGCTCCTCGATGGAGGAGGCTTTAGGTCCTATTAAAGGACTCTGCAATGTGACATAAACCTCCTTCAAGGAATCTGCAGCCACCTACCTGGGAAGGACGTTGGAAGAATTTATACTTAGATCAACTTGGAATAGTAGCTCTAAAGAGCTACTATTTTCTGGGAGAACCAAAACCTCTTGTGGCCTTGTTGTTAGAGAGACTTACAAGACTGTTAAACATTGACAAAGTTTCATTCCTTGGCCACAGGAAAAAGGGCTCCGGGAAGACTGTGGGCTCGTCCATGTATTTATTTTCATTTTCTCAGATTATAGAACGGTAGCAGTATACGGAGCAAATTGATGACCCCCACACTGGCTTCTACCCCTGGAATCATTCTATAACATAAGAAGGGTCAAATAGAAGTTCTAGAACGGCCACTATCTTGTTTTCCAGCTAAGGACACTCAATCACAGGCAACACCACACAGTAGGAGGCTGGCCTGTGCAGAGTTAGCCTGCTGGACACAGGACCCTCTGCTTGTAGTGGACCCAGTGCTCCAAGTCAACATGACACCACAACTAAGCAGCCAGGCCACGGCTGCTGACACTTCCCACCCCACAGCAATAAGCCTCCACCCTTGCAGCTCAAACAGATCCAGTAACTGGCCAAACTTGCTGCTTGGAGAAGTCTTTGAACTGACTTCACAAGGTCCTGCTCAGTTCCCATGCTCGCCTCAGTGTCCCCTTCCTTCATTTAAAAACCAAATAAATATGAGCTGTGTTGTGGAGGAGCGAGAAGGAGAGGGAGGAAGAGGGAGAGCAGGAGAGTGGGAGAGAGACAGAGAGACAGAGACAGAGAAAGAGGGGTCTGGCCTTCCTACACTCCCCCAATCCTACCACTGGTCTCTTATTTAAGCTATTTGTCATCCACTTATTTAGGAGACTGGAGCTAGACAAAGACTCTGATCATTGGCAGCTGGACCAGGAACCTGACTCCTTGAACTAAGACTTTTATTCTGAATGAGTAAGTCCACACAAAGTGGAAAGGGTTTGAGACTGTCACAGGAAGAAACTGCTGGGGCTGCCTGGGAAGAGAGGAAAGGCAAAGTCTTTCGTGAGGAAGAAGGGGAGTCTTCCAACTCTGAAGAGTGTTCGCCTTTCCTTTTGGTGGCATGCGGCAAGATAGCAGCTCAGATCTCTAAGAAGAGAGCGTGAGGGCCGGCGAGATAGCTCAGCGGACCAAATGCCTGCTTTGGCAAGCACAAGGACCGGGGTTCCATCCCCAGTCCCGCATGCCACGCTGGCCCTGCCCCCAGGACACACTGAGCCAGCGAACAAGTCTGGTCGTGGTGATACGCGCCTGTAATCTCAGCAATGGGGAGGCTGAAAACAGGAGGATCACTACGAGTCCAAGCTGCACAGTGAGACCCTGTACCAAATACACAAATGAAAAGGAAGAATGCATACAACGTGTTAATTATTGAAACTGTCCTACCAGTTTGGTTTGAAACTGTCTCATTGCTATTTGTTTCTCAATAAAATTATGGAAGGAAAAAGAAAAGAAAAAAAGAAGAGGAAGCTTGTTGCTGACAGCATCTTCAAAGCTGAACTGCACGAGTTCCTTACTCGGAGCTGGCTGAAGATGGCTACTCTGGACTTAGAGTCTGTGTTACACCCACTAGTGGAAATCACTATTTTAGCCCCCAGGACATAGGACGTTCTTAGTGAGAAGGGCCAGAGGATCCGATAATTGGATCAGAAGAGGTAGTAGTTCAGAAGAGGTTTGGCTTCCCTGAGGGCAGTGTAGATCTTTTTGCTGAAAAGGTGGTGACGAGAGGTCTGTGCACCATCGCCCAGGTGGAATCTCTGTGTCAAAAACTCCTAGGAGGACCTGCTGAGTGTGTGTGTGTGTGTGTGTGTGTGTGTGTGTGTGGCTGCTGCGCTGAGGAGGGGGCTGCTTGCGGGGGAGGGGGTGCCTGTTTCGGGGGGACGGGGAGGCCTGCCAGATGTGCTGTGGTTCACCATGGAGAGAGTGCAGCCAAGGGCTGTGAGGTCATGCTGGCTGGGAAACTCCGGGGACAGAGGGCTACATCCATGAAGTCTGTGGATGGCCTGAGGACCCACAATGGGGGCCTGTCAGCTACTATATTGACTCTGCCATGCACCGTGTGCCACTCAGACAGGGTGTGCTGGGTATCAAAGACCACGCTGCCCTGGGATCCAGGCAATAAGACTGGCCCCACGAAGCCTCTGCCTGGTCATGTGGGCACTGTGGAATCCACAGAAGAGATCCTGCCTGCCATTGCCATCTCACGACAGAAGGGTGGGAAACCACAGCCATGTCTGGTGCCCTGGCTGGTCCCTCCCGCACAACAGGGTGTCCCTGACAGCAGTGTCTGAAGATGGAGGCTGCCGAATGGAGACATTAATAAATCTTGTGCAAGGAAAAAAATGGGTATTTGGTTATCCACGAATAAAACACAGGGCAAACCACAGGTCAATTTTAGCTGTAAAAATAATTTTTACAAGTTGTTAGCTCTATTAGTTTGCTGCCAAAAAGGCTCGAGCCTCAGGTGTCAGGGTTAACACCTCCAGAGGCATTTGGAGCAAAACTGGTTCAGCCTGAAAGGTCCTGGCAAAGCTGCCCTAAATGCTCAGGGCTTTGTGTGCCTACAAAAGACTTACCAAAAATTCTACGATGAGCAACCAAATATAATCCATGATTTCCTCAGATAGGCACTGTAGATACTGATAATTGGAAGGGAATTGGAAAAAAATCTTACATAGGCACATGACAGGAAAAATTATTTCCCCTGAACTTATCTCAACTTGGAATGTGGTGCGTTCAGTGTAAATCCGCCACAGAGCTCTCGGCCAGCTGCCCCTGCTCCAGGCACGAAGGGGGAACAAACTGCGCCCAGCAGAGGCTTCTGCCCCCAAGGAGGGCTCTGTGGGAACAGCAACTTCCCGGGCACAGGAGTCCTTACGAGGTGGTCAGTCCCCACCACCACAGCGCTTCAGGAGACCAGTTCAGTCTGGGAGGCTTGGGGGCTGGGGATAACTCAGCGGTGTGCCCACCTGGCAAGCACAAGGTCCCGAGATGACACCCAGAACAAAGAAAGGAAATAAGAACACTGAAAAGCTTAGGATAAAATGAGCCATCACGAATCTCTCCAGACACCTACAGACTCTCAAAGGGACTGCTGAGAGCTGAAAGTGTGAGAACAGGGAGAAATGACTGTACCCCGCTCCTCCCAGTACCTCCCGCAGACCCCAGGCAGCGGATGAGGCCAGGCGGGATGCAGGAGGCAGAGGAACCCGAGGGCACCCTCATCCAAACATCACGTCAGCTGCAGCGGGGAACCTATGTACGTGTCCTGGCTCGGGCACCTGAAGGCGCACCTCCATGCCCTGTGTGCTGACTGAGACAGCTCGTCTTTTCTGAGCCTGGGTTCTGCGTCTTCCTGGAGCTTGTAGGCACCTGCCAGCATTCACGGTTGCCACTCCTACATCAGCACGTGGCCACGGCCCCAGCAGCCAGCAGCACACACAGCAGCAACACATATGATACCACTGGCATTTATTTATTTGCAGAAATGGTTATTGAACTCAGGCCTTTGGGCTTGCCAGGGAAGCGCTTATTCCACTGAGCCATCTCCCCGATTCTCCAATTGGCTTTTAAAAACATAAATAAAAATTACAACCAGATCCTTAGAATGGGTGCCGGGGGAGCCACACGTGCGAAGCCAGGCTGCCAGAGCTAGAAAAATCTTAAAAACCATTTAAGACCTTGTCAAGATGTAAAAATCAAATCCTATCAAAGTTCAGTGTTAGCCCACACTACACAAAGCCGCACTCGGATTTACACCTTACAGAATTTTTATTTCAGCGATCATCAGAAGGCGGCCATTAAGAGCTATGGTGACTAAAGCGGGTGTACCCCGACCGGAAACTGCTGTTGCTGGCTGTTCTAAACCTTTATAATTGCTTTAGACACGTGTGTGCTGTGTGAAGTCATAGAGATACCAGGAAGGCTGTAAGAAGAAAATAAGGCTGAGTATGTGACAGAATGTGAGGAAATTCACGGAGCTGGAGGCCACGTATGCAGGGAAGGGACATGAAGGTCCCAGTATTTCTAAAGGCCAAATAAAAATGCAAACATATTGATTATAGGTAAAAGGTTTTTATTCCATCGAAATTCTTATTGTACGAGATCTCTGTTAATTGACCTACAAAAATGTTCTGACTAGTTTATTTATAATTTTAAACTTCTAAAATTGTAAAAAATATTACTTTAATTCAATTTGGCCATATATACGTGGTATACTCTGGTTTTATAAACAAATTGTCTCACGTGGGGGCTGGTGAGATAGCTTAGCAGTCTAAAGCACCTGCTTAGGCAAGCTTAGGCAAGTACAAGGACCACAGTTCGATCCTTGGCACCGCATGCCAGGCCAGCACTGCCACTAGGGTGGGTGAGCCAGCCACAGGAAAAAAAAATTGTCTTATGTGTATTTGTGTGTTTGTCTAATCTATAAACAGGTGTTTTATTTGAGAACAGCATCTTTTCTTCTTTTTGAATTATTTTATATATTTGTCTATAATTTAAATTGGCTTATAGATAAGTATTAAAATTAAGCACAAGCTCCTGCCTGGGTTGCCAGTGGATCGAGCTGGTATCAGGTGGTTTGGTAAATGTAGTGCATGCTGTCTGTGCACAGTAACTCAGGATCTTTCATCGGTCAAAAATTAATGTTCATGTGTTAATTGTTATGTTAAGGTCCTGGGTAGACGTTAAAATTTGCCAAGATCACTGAACATAAATTCCGTAGGCCAGGAGAAACCGTTGGCCAGGGCTCCCTTTGGTGAAGAAGGAAGCAGCTGCCCGAAACACCTGGCCAGCATTTGTTCACTAGTGGGACCCCACAGCCTCTGCGGAGCCCCCAACGCCGCTGTTAGAAATGTCGCTGTGATGCGTCTACACTGGTCATCACCACGAAGCTGACCTTTCTATGAATAAAACAGTACTTTGTAGTAAATGGTGCTCTTAGAATGAAACTAAATTAAGGAATCAAAGTTCTTGGATGGTTATAGCACCTCGTGATTGCTGATCGCGTGGTGGACTAAGTACATTTACGCCCTCAGATGGACAAGTCTTCCAAAACGTTACACTGGGACTGTTTATGGCGATTGACACTTTCATTCCCACTCAGACACCTGCCCTAGGAGGCTCATGCCTGGCCAACGTGAGGCCAACAAATAACTTTTTTAACAAACACTTACCTGATGTGTATACTATGTATGTGTCCCTGCACTTAGACACGCTTACACATTAGACAGTCCTGCGGAACTCACAGATGTTTTCAATGACATCCCATTAAAGGACAAAAGTTAGGTGAGAGCTTTTCATGCACTAGATAGATATGACTGACTAAAAATGCTTCCACACTAAGATGAAGATGTACGTGTGCTAAAAAATGTCATCATGATTGTTATCATACATGATTATGTATGGCTTTTGAGCTCAGATTCTCTCTACCACACTACATAACTGTTATCTCTTAACATGCTACAGGGACTGAACTACTAGAACAACCATAGATGCCAAGAATAACGTTCTCTGGTTATACTACATTTCAAATTGCTTGATATTCAGATAAAATTGTAATAATTAAGCTCACTACTCCCACTACAATATTAATGTCACTCATCTTCTCTTCTGGGTGTTCAGCAACTAAGGTTTAGAGACAAAAAACTAGAAAGAAAGATGGGCTAAGAGGACAGCCAATATTTTGGCCCCAGCCCCCCAGCATCAGTGAGGACCCAGGACATGAAGGAACTATTTCCTTTCCTTTTTTTTGAGGGAGCTTTTTCTAGGACATCCCAAAACTCTGGCAGTTCTCCCAGGCCCTGCGCAGTGCAATCAGTGGACCACAGAGGATGAAAATGAACCTCTGGAGAGGCTGAAGGAGAGCCACCAAGAGAAAGCCTCTCCTGCGTTCAAAGCTTTTGGCCAAGCAATGGCTGTGTTGTAGCCGAGAGTTTTTGCAAAGGGAACAATACAATATAGGACACATTTTATAAGATTATTTTATAGTGGATTACCCAAAGAATCATATAAAAAGTGTAGGAAATCTGTCTACACACTAAAGACCAAAGAATCCAGCTGAGGGCCTGGATCCTAATATCCTGCATGAGTCAAGATGAGAGGGCCTGGAGCCCACAACAATGTCTCATGCAGTCCCGCTTCATGGATCTGTGCTGGGAAGGCCCAAAGGTCAGTAGTGGAAGCTAGGAAGTCTGTGCCAGCAGGCTGAGCGATCTGAACTGGAAGCAAGAAAGCAAATGCTCAAGGTAAAAGCCGGAGCTCCTCGGAGAAGTACCACGGCCATCCTCAGCGACAGTGAGTCCCGAGCTCCTCCCGCAATGAGGAAAGCTAGTTCCCATCAGGAAAGCCAATGCAACAAGCTTCTCCAGGAGGCTGAGCAGGGCACCATCTTCCCCTCTGGAGACAGAAGTGATGCTCAGTGAGGACCAGAGCTCCCCCAAAGTGAACCGCAGGCCTTCTCAGAGACAAGGTCCTGAGCTCCTCCTTCAGCAGCAAGCACAGCAAGTTCACCAGGAAAGCCAGCATGACAAGGTCCCCCAGCAGAATGGCCCAGGAGAGCCAGCAGCTTCCCTACCAGCCTCCCTTCTCTAGTTCTGCCTCTTCTGTTGCTGGCAACAACCCTCAGGTGGGCCTCCCACCCCCAGCCCCACACTGGCTCAGTTCAGCCGGATGTAACAAGTTGGCCACCAGTTGTCATTGTACTATAGGCTGTGACTCATCCGGATGACAGAACAACTAGGAAGCACTGTACATGGATTTGAGTTAAATCCTGAGGGGACTTAACTGACCTCGATTATTAATATAGGTCTCATTTTAACTTAGTCTTAAACATCCAGCAGAAAACTATAACCAAGTGATGTACAAAACAATGTCACAATAAGCTAGATAGAAAAGGAGGCCACTCACTGACGCCCTCTGGCACTTTCAGCTATGCCAGTAACTGAGTGTTGTTATGGGTCATCAACAGAAAACTACTATAGAATCTATAAAAGCTCAACAAGAGGACCGGCCAGATAGCTCAGCAGACTGAAGTGCTTGCTTAGGCAGAGCGCAGCGGCCGGGCTTCAATCCCTGACGTGCCATGCCGGACCCACCCCCAGGGCACACTGAGAGGGTGATTGAGACTGGGTGTGGTGGTGCACACCTGTAATCCCAACACTTGGGAGGCTGAAAACAGGAGAATCACTACGAGTCTAATCTACATAGTGAGACCCTAAACACCTTGTAGGCCTTGTAATATATAGATAGATAGATATAGATATAAATATATCTATCTATATATTAATATCTCAACAAAAAGCCTTTAATCCTTTAGCCAGATCAGTAAAACTAGAGAGACTTATGACAAAATATCAGACTGCATCAGTGGGGAGATCTAAGAGACAGAGTGTTACAATCACTATGCCTGGCCCAGAAAACGTTTGCAGACTTGGCTCCTTTGCAAAGCTATTTTTCTATTTTAGTATTCATGCTTTGATTACACAGCTCTAATTTCTCAAAAAATTTACTCTTGCCTAGAGGCTGCCAAGCTCCCAGTGATCAGAGAGATAAAACCAGTAAGCTAGATTCCTTGAATGGGATGTACCCGGTCAACCTCGCCAAGAGTGTGCATAGCTGGTGAATTCCAGCAGGATTTTGGCATGAAGCCCTGTGAGACTAGATCTCTGCGGGGTCACTGACCACCATCTTCTCTTACATCGACCCTTTTCAGCATGAAGCAGTCACGATGGAAACTACACCCCGCCTCCCCTAACCTCAGTTAGGGATAGCTCTTCAGAGGGAAAATACTATGGACAGTTAAGTTAGTCACAAATACTGCCGGCAGTTACCCAGGGGTGGGCCTTCAGCACAAGTGGCAGTTATGGCCAAACACACATTCACTGAAGGCCAGGATTTTTAAAAATTAATCTATTAAAAATCAATTAAATGAATAAAAAGGGGGAATATGGTTGTTCCCTACAAACATAAGTAGACCTGCTAGTTAAAAAAATAAAATAAAATAAACTTGCTAACAAAGTTAAACATATTCTACCAGAGCTTCATTGGCCAAAAGCCATCCAAATAGGGAAGCAAGATGGTCCAGTGCAGTTAATAACACGGGATGCGGGCGTGCTGTGCATCAACAGGCCGCAGGACCATCGTGGGTGCCATCCTGGACAGGAGCCCATAGACAGCGTGTCCTCACCTTGAATTCTACAGTAGATTTCTTATACTTCTGCCTTCATTTCTGTTCCTAGTCTGCTACAGGGGCTACCGAAGCTGACAACGCCTAGACCTGTCCAACCTCAGGTCATATTTCAATGGCTGCAATTACAAAAACAAAAAAAGGTGCCTGGGAGATAGCTCAGTAGAATAAGTGCTTGCCTGGCAAGCACAGGGTCTCGAGTTCAATCCCTGGTACCGCAAAAAAAAAAAAAAAAAAAAAAAAGGAGGAATTGTTAGAGGCTGGGCTATACAGTATTAAGTTGCTAAACACAGGGACCTCTGGCTGTACTGGAAAAGAGCATATCCACAGTATTCGGAAGTCAAGATAGCCACAGCTGAGGCAACTGAGGAATGAAGGCCAGCAACAAAGCTGCCAACCTGAGGGTGCAAACAGTTTTCTTAATTGGCAGAATTTACTGCTGGGAGGAGTCTTTGAATTGACTCCTAAAGTCCTGCCTAGTTCCTACTCTCCTCAGTATCCCTGTCCTTTGTTTGAAAACCAAATAAATTCAGGATGCCTGGTGAAGGTTTTTTTTTCTTTTGGTACTGGGAATCAAACTCATGACCTTGCCAGGTAGGTGCTGTGCCACTGAGGTATAGCCCAGCCATGGTGGAACTCTGTCTTTGAAAAAAAGAGAGAGAAACCATGACCTTCCTGGATGGTTCAAAATCATATCACCATTCTCTTTTACTTAAGCCATTCACTGTCTACTTGTTTAGGAGATTGGAGCTAGGCCAAGACCCTGATAAAATATCCCTGGGGGAATTACAAAAATTGACTCAATCTTAGACTAGAAAAATGTAGAATTGGCAACTTCTACCACATCTTTATTTAACACATCTATTTGGACAGTGTAGAACCAGAGCTGCCTTATACCGGCACGTTACCAGAATCCCCACAGAGGGCTTAGGCTTCCCACCCAGCAGTACGGCACACGGATGTGAAATAAAGACAGAGAGAGAATATTTTGCAGTTGAGGAACTCTGGGATGACCAATATTCTCTTTGGAGCAAGAGACCTCATGTCCAAAAGCTCATGGCTTTTATTGGTATCAACCAAGGAGGTCGATGAGGGTCATGGCATGGTGCTAGGAAAAAGAAAATTTTTCCTAGCAGGCATGGTTATAATGAAAAGCAGCAATTTTGTGCCAGGCACAGAGGTCCTCCGACTAGCAAAGCCATGGGTAGTTTGATGTACGCAAGGCTAACAGCTTTACTGCCAATAAGGTACAATTCTTTGAGTCCCATGGCCTCAGCTGGAATGCTATCTCATGTCTTAGCCCTGGAATCTCACAGGCTCTTGACGAAGCCCCCATTCCAGGCATGGTGTGGGGTGCAAAGCTTGCCTGGACTCAACCCCATTCTTTCAGCCAGTAAGGGAATATCTGTTTCAATATAGCCAGTTCTGCATATCTCAGTGAATAGGATTGCAGGAGAGGTTAGGGAAAAATCGAGGCAAGAGGCTTCATTCCTCGGGAGACCGTGGCTTGGCACTCTCCCATGGTTTGTAGATTCAGAATCTGTGGTCACTTGGTCCCTTTGCTTTGGACGGGTGACACGGCAGACATCATAATGGTTGGGGCTAATGGGAGAACAGAGCTGTCCATCTCATGGCATCTGGGGAGTAGAAAAATAGAAAGGACACGGCCGAGGCTCTAGAGGACCCTCACAGGGTGCGCGTCTCCAACCTGCTTCCTCCACCCACGCCCAGCCCAGTCACATTTTTGTCATCTTCCAGTAAGGTCATCACTGAGGACCAAACCTTCAACACTGAGGCTTTTGGGGAGTGTTCCAGGTCTCTCCTGGTGTTATGGTTTGTGTATAGTTGTCCCCCCAAAGCTTCATGCAGTCTTGGAGCAGCTTCTGGAGTTTGTGATTGATTATTGCGGATGTGGATGCTGCACCTTCCCTGGGGCAGGTAATTTGCATTTCAATGTAAGGAGGGGAGGAGAAGCTAGCTACTTGAGCTGCTGCGACCTCTCCCTTTTGCTCTTGCTTTTTTGCCGCCACCATGAAAGTTTGCCCTCTGCCATGTGCTGCTTTGCCTTGGAGTCAGCTGCATGTGGACTGAACCCTCCAGTAACTGTGAGCTAAATAAACCTTTCCTTCCTTCATTTTGGGTGTCGGGTATGTGTCCCAGTAACGAGAGAAGAGTAACTAAGACACCTGGTGAGACCTACTAGGAAAATCTAGATCCGTCCCCTGAAGTCACACATAAGGTGGAACTCTCTTCTGACTGATATTTCTTTCTGAGCAGCAGCTCCTGGCTCACTGTTGGCCTTGATAAAGACTGAAAGGATGCGAAACAGCTTTCTTGTCACGGAGACACGATGCGCAGCACCAGGCTCAGGGCAGCAGCAGCGCAGCTCGCTCACAGTTTCAGTCCACGGCTGGCTGCTCCAAGGCAGAGGCGTCGCAGTGGGGGGCAGTGGTGAGCACAGCTGCTTAGAGCATGGCGGCTGGGACGCAGGGCAGGAGAAGATGCCAAGGCAGGAGGGATGGGACACAGACCCAAGGCCATGCCTGCATGCTCCCCCCACACCCAGAAGCCTCACCAGCCCAGGGTCCATCCCAAAGCCAATGGTGATGAAACTCTAGCCCGACTGCCACAGGCTGCTTATGGGATACAATTAACTCTGTGTCCTTATTATAGTTTGGGGTTTTTGCAAGGTGAACTATGTAGTACAGGACAGATTTTGTAATAGTATTTGATAATGAATCACCCAAGAATAATATACTACAAGTGCAGGAAATCTATCCACACACTAAATACTAATGAATCCAGCTGAGGGCCCAGAGCTCATAACAATGCCTCCCACCAGTCCAACTGGAGGCCGAGAGCCCACAACAAAGTCCCATGCAAGCCTGCTTCATGGATCTGTGCTGGGAAGGCCCAACCATCAACAGTGGAAGCTGGGAAGTCTGTTCCAGCGGGATGAAGGGTCTGTGCTAGCAGCGAGGGAACTGAACTGGAGCGAGGAAGCAGTGCTCCCCCCAAAGTACCACAGCATCCTCAGCAACAGTGAGGTCCTGAGCTCCGCGAGCGATGGGGAAAGCTGACTTCCCATCAGGAAAGCTAATGGGACCAGCTTCATGAGGCTGAGCAGGGCGCCAGCTTCCCCTCGGGAGCCAGGAAGCGATGCTCAGTGAGGGTGGTGAAGCTCTAGCCCGACTGCCACAGGTCACTTACGGGATACAATTAACTCTGTGTCCTTATTGTAGTTTGGGGTTGACCCAAACTTCTCCAGAGTTCATGGGGAAGGCCAGCTGACAAGGGCCTCCAGCAGAGCAGCCCAAGAGAACCAGCAGCTTCCAACAGCCTCTCCAGACAGCATCCCTAACAGCGTTTAGCAGCTTCTCCTGTCTGCCTTCATGCTGCTGGCAACAGCCCCCAGGTGGGCCTCCCACCCAGCACCACGCTAGTTTAATTCAGCTGCGTATAATAAATTGGCCACCTGTTAGAAACCCACTTCAGTCCTGCATGACCTTCATTGAGTAGATGCTACTTCACCCTCAAGTTCATAAAATTGGACATATATAGCAGCACAGCAAAGCTAAGTGGAGATCCACTTAGTGCTAGTAGCAGGCCAGAGCTCCGGAAGCCACAGTTAACCGCATGCTCAGGTGTCTTGGCCTGCCATGGCACCGGCAGGGGTGGCTAAGCCTCCTTCGACTTGGTGGGGAACAGTGTCACCAGCAGGGAGAGCAGGAGGGGTGGGCCTGCCTGCCTTAAGGCAAGGGTGGGGACACCCCCGAACTGCTCTCTGTAGCTGGGAACATGTCCCTTCCATGACCTCCAAGAATATGCTGTGAATGGGAGATCTGCCAAGAAGAACTCGGCCTTGAGTCCTTCCCGTGTTCTCAGTATAACAACACCTGGTATTTGTACTTGCAAACAAGAAATATTCTGAGTCAAAATTATACTAGCTTCACCTCATGTAATCTCATATGCAACTGTATAAAAACTCTTTGAGAATAAAGAACTTCGCCTTTCGCCTGAAGAGCGTCTGGTTCTCTCCCTTCAGCCACCCTCCCTACTCCCGTTGTCGAGCGGGACTCGACAGACTTGTATTTAGGACACTCGTACGCTGCTATAAACGTGAACACAGGAGGAAAAGGAGCAGGCCTGATTTCCGCCACACATGAAGGTGACAGCCCATTTGGGCAGTGCTCCTCGGCAGCCCAGAGGATGTGGGAAGGCAGCTCGCCCAGGGGACAGAGCCGCAGGGGTGTATGTTATTACTCATTTTGCATAGAAGACGAAATGGCCTGATCAACACTGGTTTTCACCTAGTGAATGCACTGGCCTGCTTGGCAGGGTGAGAACAAGACTGCAAGATCAGAGACAAAGAAACCTGGAGGAGAGATGCGGACCAACTGCGTATGGAGCGTGGGAATATTTTACCCGAGAAAGGAGAGGAGTTTCTCAAAAATAAGATGCACATGATGAATGATGACTCGGATCCCGCGTGTGCGTCGCTCTCACTCTCCCACCTTCCTGGCGCTGGCTCTGTGGTACAGGGCACAAGCCACATGACTCTGAAGGTGGGGGTCAAGCCTGGACGGCTCATCCCACAGCAGACCTGGCTGTCAGCTCGAGCATCACCCCATTAGCTGAGGCCCGAAGTGACCTTGCAATGTGGCCTCGCTTGTTGGAGGTGTCCTCTGTGTGCCTGGTGGCACGCTGGCTGCCCCAGGGCGGCGTCCTGGCAGGAGGGATGTGTGCTCCGGTTTGCCACCACTGCCCCGGAGGAATGGGGTTTGAGTCACCCTAAGGGGGAAGAAGGCTGCAGAGCCGAGCCAGCGGAGTACCGGGGTGCGTGGACAGGACAAGAGCAGAAGGAAGCCACGGCCCTCAGACTGGGGTTCACAACTGGACAGAGAATCGAGGCTGGAGCTGCTGTGTGTGCTGCCTCCCCCTTCCCATTCCCTGGCGGTCTTTCTTTGAATGCTATAATAAAATATAATTCATATAACACAAAGCGCACTATTTTACGGCACACACTTCAGTAGCTTTCGTGTATTTGGAATGACGCCATCACCAGCACGCTCTAAGGCCAGAACACGTCCACTCTCAAAACCGCCTCCCTCTCCTCACCCTGCCAGTGGATCAAGCCGCCCCTCCCTGACCCACCGCAGTCAGCGGTCTGCTTTCCTTCCAGATTTGCCTACCCTGGAAGCTTCACGTAAAGGAGCGGTGCACTGTGCGGCCTTCCGCGCCGCCTTGGAGCGCTGGTCCTGAGGGCCAGGCGCGCTGTGGCCTGCATGCGTGCTTCACTCTTTCTCCCGCTCAGCTCTACACAATAACCACATTTTGATCTCTCATTCACCAACTGATGGACATTACTCTCATTTCTGCTTTTAGGCTACATGCATAATGCTGTTGTGCCCGTTCATGTTCAGGCTTTTGTGGATTAGGATTACCTGTTAAGAGCGGAATTGCTGGGTCATAGGGTCATTCCGTGTTACACATCTCGAAGAACTTCCAAAGCTTCCCATAGTATTGTGTCATCTTCCGTTTCCACTGGCGGCGGCGTCTGCTGGCTCCCACCAAGCTTCCCCACGCCCGGCAGCACCGGCCGTCATCATCCTGCTTATGGCTGGGCTGCTCGGCGTCACAGCACCGTGTGCTGTCTGTCGCCCTGGTCTGCGGTGCCCTAAGGACGAGCCACGGGGAAGGCCGCCGCCCGCGCTGCCTGAGCCTCTGCATACTGTCTCTGGAGAGGTGTCTGTTCAGACCTTTCCCCACTTTGTGGAGCGCTCTCTTCCACTGTTGTGTTGTAGGAGTTCTTCATGTACTGTGTCTATTAGGTCCTTATCAGATAGGATTTGAAAATCTTGTCTCCCATGCTGTGTTTTTTCTTTCGCTTTGTTTCTTTGTGTTTATTTTTTTGTTTTGAGGCCGCCTGTCACCGTACATTTCAGGCTGCCCTTGAACTCATGGAGCCCAAGGTGATCTCAAAGTTGCCGTGGTCCTCCTGCTTCGGCCTCCCGCATGCTGGTCCTCTTGTCACTTTCTCGAGGGCATCCTTTGACACAGAAGCTTTAAATTTTGATGAAGTCTAACCCATGTTCCACTGTTGTTGTTGTTATTTGTGCTTACAGTATGATATCTAGAGGACTGTTGCCCACACACAAGGAGCTTCCCTGGGCACTCTTGGTGCTGCGGCCAGTGCCTGTTTCCTCTCCGCCGCCCTCCTCCCAGGCAGCCCCGCGTCCTGCAGCCCGTGCATGGGGTCTGTAAGCTCTCCGGCTTCCGCAGTCCGTCTCAGGGTAGCCACAGCGCTGCGTGTTTGCGGGCCGGGACACACCCCAACTCTCGTTGGTGTCTCACACTTGCCCGCGCAGGTACTGTCCTGCTCTGGGGGGCTTTTAGGTGCCTGTTTGCAGGATGCCTTCCGCTTCCCTCCCCCTCACAGCACGATGGGAAGCAGTTTATAAGTTAAAGAAATCAAAGAAGCAAATTCAGAGGAGACAGTTGTAATGCATGTAATGTTATTTGTAAAAGAAAGAGAATATATATTATTTTCTTAAATATTACATTAGCTAGGAATTAAGTTTAGCTTCAAGTGGTAATAGCCAAAAAGAAATTTAAATAAGCCAGGGATTTAAAACCAGGCATGATGACACTTACCTGTAATCCCAGCACTTGGGAGGCTGAGGCACGAGAATCGCCTTAAGTTTGAGGCCAGCCACTGCATAGAGAGTTCACGGGCAGCAAGACCCTGCCTCATAAAAAACAGTGGATTTTTAAAGACAGATATTTACTTCTCTATAAACGTCTAGGGGAGGCAGTGGAGGCCGATGCTGGGTGTGCCCTGTGGCAGACTTGTGTGCGTCATTGCCTTCCCTCTTCAGCCCTCTGTCCTCAGGGTGCAGCCGTGCCCTTGGGTCCGTGGTCCGTGTGGTGTGTACAACCAAGGCAGCAGGGTGGAGAGTGGGCAGAGGGGACAGAGAGCACAGACCTGAGTGGGACCCTGGAAGCCGCCACACAGCCCTTCTGGGTAGACCCCACTGGTCACATCCAGCCTAACGGGGCCTGAGGAGTCCGTTTTAATTCCTCTTAGCCAGGAGCCCAACTAAAAGTTCTCATTCTGATTACGACCAGGGAGTTAACAGGCTGCCCTACCTACGCGCCTCTGGATGTAGCTGGCGAGGGCAGAAGAACCTGTAGCACTGCTTCCCTGGGGGCCAGGGGCCAGGTGAGAAGTGGTGGGCGGGGGAGCAGCACTGGGGACAGTCTCACTGCCTTTGCTATGTCCTTCCGCTATCCGCCATAACTCCTATTACTTACGTACAAATTGTGGCAGATGGCTAACAGGTGGCCAATTTATTATACGCAGCTGAATTAAACTAGCGTGGTGCTGGGTGGGAGGCCCACCTGGGGGCTGTTGCCAGCAGCATGAAGGCAGACAGGAGAAGCTGCTAAACGCTGTTAGGGATGCTGTCTGGAGAGGCTGTTGGAAGCTGCTGGTTCTCTTGGGCTGCTCTGCTGGAGGCCCTTGTCAGCTGGCCTTCCCCATGAACTCTGGAGAAGTTTGGGTCAACCCCAAACTACAATAAGGACACAGAGTTAATTGTATCCCGTAAGTGACCTGTGGCAGTCGGGCTAGAGCTTCACCACCATGCTCATCTTGAGCATCGCTTCCTGGCTCCCGAGGGGAAGCTGGTCCCATTAGCTTTCCTGATGGGAAGTCAGCTTTCCTCATCGCTGGAGGAGCTCAGAACCTCACTGTCACTGAGGATGGCTGGGGTCCTTCTGGGGGAGCTCTGGTGCTGCCTTGAGCGTCGCTTCCTGGCTCAGTGCAGACCCCTCAGCTGCTGGCACAGAGCCTTCGTCCCACCCCCGACCTATAGGCCTTCCCCGCACAGATCCATGAAGCGGGCCCGCATGGGACATTGTTGTGGGCTCTCGGCCTCCAGCTGGACTAGTAGGAGGCATTGTTCTGAGCTCTGGGCCCTCAGCTGGATTTTTTAGTGGGTAGCGTATGGTTAGATTTCCTGCACTTGTAGTATGTGATTCTTGGGGAATTCATTACCAAATACTACTACAAAATGTGTCCTGTACTTTATCGTTCACCTTGCGAAAACCCCAAACCTTGACACAAATTTATACAGATTACTGTGTAAAAATCCTTGCCTGGGGCTGAGGGTGTAGCTCAGTGGTAGAATGTTTGCCTAACCTGTGTGTGAGGCCTGAGTTCAATCCCAGCAAAACACACACACACACACACACACACACACACACACAAATAACGTTCTTCCCAAAAGATAAGGAAATAGTTCAAAGTCACCCTGAACTACATTGTGAGACCCTGTCTCCAAAAAAACAAACGAAACAAAAATACCAAAACCAAAAGATAAGGAAATAAAAGAAGAAAACACATTTTTGCTAATCTTAGCGTTGCTAAGGGTGCAGCAGCCTGGCGTTCAGTGGACCAATCGCCCCAGCAGTTAGAACGACATTGTCAAAAAAAGACACACAGATGAGGTATGCTTCCCTTTGTCTCGTGACAAGCGTCACAAGCACTGGAGCTTAACGCTGCCCAGCTGTACTCTCTAGCGGGTTCTAGCGGGAGGCTGGGTGTGTTGGAGGTCCTCTGCTCAGACCTGAGAGGCTGACGTAAGACACTGGGGGGCTCAGACATCGTCAGGACACTTGACCAGGAAGAGAGAACCCTCCACGCACATTAAATTGTTCAAATAATTCACTTCATTCCAGTTGTTAGCTGTTGACTGGGAAAAGCTCTCAACTCACAGAGGCTGCTCTGAGTCCCTCACTCTGTGGTCCTTCCACTACGAAGCCTTTGGCAAGCTTGTTCATGCTGTCAGTATCACTGCCCTTCTGCAACCAGTCCAAAAAAAAAAAAAAAAAATTGCCACATCTCTTAAAAGGCACGTGAGGTTGGGTACAACTGAATGGTTCCCCTGCCTTCCTCTTTCCTTTCCTTCCTTTTCTTGGTACTAGAGATTAAACCCAGGACCTCCACCAAGCTACATTTCTAGCCTATTTGTTTATGTATAATTTTGAGACAAGTTCTCACTAAATTGCCCAGGCTGAGCTCAAACCTGTGGTCCACGTGCTTTAGCCACCCAGAGGCCATTGTAACCATCGTAACTACAAAGTGAGTTCAATGCCTATAATCATGTAACTGACTTGGTCTTTCTTAAAGTCAACTGTATCCACACCGACCAATGGACTAGAATAGAAATCCAAGAAACAAACCTTCACGTGGATGCCTAATCCAGTACCATTTGATGAGAAGAACAATCTCTTCAACGAATAGCACTGGGAAAAGTGGAGACCCATGTGCAAAGAGCTGGCCCATGAATCCATTTCATGTAGGAAAAAACCAACTCAAAACAAATCACAGACCTAAACATGAGAGCCAAAGCTGTAAAACCTCTCGAAGAGACAGAAAGCCAGAGCTTCACGGCATGGAATCTAGCAGTGATTTCTAGGCTATGACACCAAAAACACAAGCACTGAAAAACCGAATTGGACAAACAGAATACATCAAGCTTAAGAGCACACAGCTAATAAAGTGAAAAGCCACTGTGGAATGGGAGAAATACTTGCAAATTGTGTGTCTGATAAGAGGTTAACAGACTATATAAAAACTCACAAAACTCGACAATAGCCACAACAAAACAAATAAACCAATTTTTAAAATGAGCAGAGGACTTGGGTATATATTTCTCCAAAGATGACATGCAAATACACAAAATCATGCGAAAGGTCCTCAGCATCTGTAATCACTACGAACATGCAAATACAGCTCGGAAGACACATCGTCTTGCTAAGTAGAATGGTAGACGTCGGCAGGCTGGGGCAGGCCGGGGGCGTCTGGAGCAGACACACTTAAAGCTTGTAGCAAACGAAGCCCCA
>NW_004524781.1:1086651-1097169 GCF_000260255.1 Octodon degus
TTTGCAAGCCGAGGCTCTGCGTGTGCAGCCTGCCCACACCCACCAGCGCCGAGCTGCGCTGTGCACTGGCAAGACAAACTGCTCCTATTTTTAACACAGATAGAAACCGAATTCCACCGTGCCCTATAACCCCGCGCACGGGGGAGAGGCCGGCAGCAGGGCCTCAGGTGCCTGCTCCAGGCAGCCACTGAACCAGGGCTGTCACTTCAGCACTCCTCCTGCCTCCCGTGCTTTGCAGGGCCATTTCCTGTTGGGGTTGTTACCCTCCCCCTGGAGGTGCTGGATTCTGTTTCATTTCTGAAAGACAGCATTTCCTTCTTTTATAAATTTCAGTGATGCCTGTCTGAGTACAGCTCCTGTCAGTGCAAAGTGATTTTCCAGAACGGAATGAGCTCTCCTTCACAGTTCGTTATGTGTATGAGCTTGGGCTGCCTGTAGCACGGGTCGCCAGAGCGTGCCGGGAAGACTTTATAGTTCAGACATTTTCTTTTCTTCTTCTTCTTCTTCTTCTTCTTCTTCTTCTTCTTCTTCTTCTTCTTCTTCTTCTTCTTCTTCTTCTTCTTCTTTTTTTTCTTTAAGCGTTAATGGTCTGAACACATAGGAAATGGGGAGTGGTAGGCCTTGGAAGCACTGTTTCTAGCCCTTTTAACTTTGACCCAGATCTTAAGGACCAGATAATACCCATGAGAAATCTGGACTTGAATAACACTGCAATGCGCACACAAATATTGGGGATTTCGAGTTTTAGGGAGCAAAGATATACAAATGAAGCCATTAGCACAATGTAATTCAATCAAAATATTAAAGCAGATCAAAATAGGGTAGATATACAACCACTTTCTCTCAGTTCAATGAATAGAAAGATTTGCACTAAGAGTGTTTGGACAGGATATCATGTCTGCATCTTGTACTATGAATAACCACTAAGAAGACAACAATATGCAACGTATTAATCATTGAAACTGTCCTACGAATCTGTTTTGAAACTGTCTCATTGCTATTTGTTTCTCAATAAAATTATTTAAAAAATATTAAAGCAGAATTCAGCTTCAGTGAAGCTGGCAGCTGAAATGGGTCCCTTTTAGCTTTTGTCCAAGCGAAACGATAAGCATTACAGAAGGAAAGAGGGACAAAAAGAGAACGTGCGCGCAGTACGCGTCGCCAAAGCCTTATAGAAAACGTGTATTCAGAGAAGGAGGACCCTCCTCGCGAGCAGGCAGAGCGTGAGCTTCAGGCTCAGATGCGCCGGCCGCCGGAGACGCTCAGAGCTCGGCGCCCGGGGCGCTTCCTGCGCACCCCGCTTTTAGGAGTCACGTGACGGGCGTTGCTTTTTGCGGGAACGATCACGCGGCCCATTCAACGATTTGGATCCTTAGGTTCTGGTTCTTAGCCTGCTAGATGACGCCACCTTGCACGCAACTTCCTGTTCCCAAAGCATCGCGCAGGTCTGGGGAGCCGCGTGGCCGCCTGCGTCGCGGAGGACCCTGAAGGCCGAGGAGGAGCTGAGCTGCAAGCCGGGCCTCTTGCGTAGGCGAGGGCCTGGGGCCTGCGAGGCGCCGTGATTGTTGCTGCGAGCTCGAGCGCTGTTCTGGCGGGGTCCTTGCAGCCATGCGGCGCTGGGCGTGCAGCGTCCGGGTTATCTTGACCCCAACCCCCCTTCACGCAGCAGAGTGTTCTTCTTACTTTTATTTCATCCAAATTTGCTCAGCAGGGCCGGCGAGATGGCTCAGCAGACTAAGTGCCTGCTTAGGCAAGCGCAGAGAAGAGGGTTCGATTCCCTGCACCACATGCTGCACCCCCCGCCCCCGGGTGCGCTGAGCCCGCAGCGGAGTCGGGCGCGGTGTGGCGCGCCTGTAATCCCAGCGCTGGGGAGGCTGAAAACGGGAGGATCGCGACAAGTCCAGGCTATGTAGTGAGACCCCTTACCAAATACATTAAACAAAACAAATTTGCTCCGCAGAGCTTCTTTTCCTACCTTGAATAAAATTTTGCTTCTCTTTGCACTTGTCTGGACCCGTTCCTTTGCTTGGCTCACAAAGAACCTAGAAACCCCCTCCAGAAGCGATCCCATCCCCTCATGCAGCAGCAGGCACAGTCATGGGTGCCACGGGGCTCTCCTGGCAGGGCACACTGCGTGAGGAGCCGTTGTGGGCTCCGTGTGTGGGCTTCAGAGCAACAGCTGTCTTCCCCCAAGCCCGTCTCAGATGCGCATCACCCTTGAGCAAGCTCAGCCACCAGAGGCACGGCGCTGTGCCCTAGAGCAGGTGTACCCTGGAGGCTCAGTGGCCTGAGCTTTTCTGAGATCATTCTCTGGAGGCTCCGCTTTGAATGCGTGTGTGACGGAGACCACTGCAAAGCGGCTCTGGCAGGCCTTACGTGAACCCACTGGCTTTTCATGCTTGCTTGTGAGTCTCCCAAGGGCCTGGGCAGTGGACTCACAGTCGGTGAAACTGTGTGAGTCACCAGTTACTGGTGCTGAGCCCGTAAGGGTGGGTGGAGACCCGAGGCCTCCAAGGACAAGACAGGCCACAGCTGGGGACACCTGGCACCACCCTCGGCAACGTCAGGTCTCTCGCTGGGGAAGGTCTTCCTGGAGGTAACAGAGTTCTCCTGAAGTGACATAATGTATCACCAGGAGAAGCCCTTGCAGGGACTCCAAGTCCTGCCCAGATCCCTGTTGTTCTTCAGTGTCCCCCTCCTTTGTTTGAAAGAGACATAAATACAGGCCACCCAGAGAAGTTCTTGGTCTAAAACCCAGAAAATTCAAATTCTGTGCCACGTTGGATTGTCCTGGAGCCCTGCGTCATTTTATGTGTCTCCCTTCACTTAAGCCTTCGCCGTCCACTCGATGAGGGATCGCAGGCCCCATCAGCCCGCAGTAACTCAGGAACAATACTAATTGGACACCAATGTGGTTCCTGCCTATTGTTCTCCTGTGCGCCAGGCCTTTTCTGACTGCCAGTGGACAGTCGTCTCCTCCAGGCAGTACCGGTGTGTGGGAGGCCAGGCAGGGTCTGCGCTAGCCCTGAGGCTTCTGGGACCGGTTTCTGCTAGGTCACTTCCTGAAGCCCTGGCTCTGGTCTCAGTGCTGACTGCTGGAAAGCAAGCCCCCAGCTTTCCTACCCTTCTGGACTCTCCATCTGATGTTGGGGGGCATTGGTCCGCACTGTGTCACCCTAAGGTGGGTGGGGGCTTTGGAAGCTGACACAGATATTCTGAGTGCTGCTTTTGTTGTGGTTCATGAACAATGTTTGTCTCTGACCCTAAGCCTTTACACTTTACTCATCTACGTACAAAACTAAGAAGCAGATCCACTTTGTTAACTGGCAAGTAGGGTAGAGCCTTGAACCCTCCAGTTTCTGAGCTGAAGGTCTCCCTCAGTGGCCCAGCCTCACAGTAGCAGAATACAAAGCCTGGGACCCCACGTTCTGGAGAAGAACACGCGCCCAGGCTCTGCTCTGGTCTCTCGCTACATGGGTGCAGGCCCGAGGAGGCCTGCTGCAGCCCAGCCGCAGGGCCCTGGGTGCGCCTGTCATTTAGAAGGCCCTGCTCTTTATGCTTTTTATTGTCTGTGGGAAGAAAAAGCTTCCATGAGAATGACATTTCAGAAATAAATTCATGTATGAGAGCAGCTACAAGAGGTTCCAATTAGCGTAGCTATTTATTTTGCTGTAGAAATGGGTTAAACACAATAGTGCAATATTGGCAGTATTGCTTAAAGGGTGCTGTAAAGCTGAATTAGGTAAGTGAATTGGGGGAAAAACAAAACAAACATAAGTAATTACCCAATGTGGAAATGCGCCCGGCTAAGTAAGACATAGTGCGCAAGCTATGCACGTACTTTATTTTCCTTGAAGTAAAAGATTGTCAGTCTCTGGAAAGGGTGAGAGATATTTTCTTATTATATAAAAGTCTTGAAGATCATCGAGTAAAGTTTAGGAATTGCATTAGGAGTAATAAATACAAATCTCCACTCAGCTGCTTAAGGGTGTGTACATCTTTTGAAATTTATTTTCCTTCAAAGTAAGTTGAAGCTTCCAGTTCCCCTTGAGGCTCTGCACTTGCACCTCAAGGGAGCAGTGGTGTGTTAAGCAATTGGCAAACAGCCTGCGGTGTTGGTTGCCAGACTCGAGGTGAACAAAGGGGTGCTGAGTAGGCTCAGGATTGGCAGCTCAGAGCTGCAGGACGGGATGCTGGAAGTCGGCCCAACCCACCACTGTGTTGGGGCATTTTTGGTGGAGTCGCTTGAGATTAGCCTGTGGAAGGCAAAAAGTACTGCACACAGATTTGACAGGTGAGGGTGAGCTTGGGGACCAAAGGAGGAGTGAGGGTGTCGTGGTTTGTGGGAGTGCAGGACCCCACAAGCTGTGTACCTCAGCTCCGGGCATTGAGTCACACACAGTGGCCAGCAGGCAGAGGACGAAGGTGACAGCATATGGAGCAGTTACCTTAGGTCCTGCTGACAGCACTCACAAGTGGACCATTTTCTGGAACTTACATCAGGATAGTGTCAAGGGTCAGGCTTTGATGCCAACCAGACCTAGACTGGACTCGTTCTGCCGCATATTAGCTTGCAACCTCCAGTGAGTTTTTAACCCCTGGCCCCTCGATGTCCTTGTCTGTAAACAGCACATGATAAGTTTTGTTTATAAAAAGAGAGATGCTGCAGGCAAGGCCTTTAGCCCCGTGCCAGCAAGCATCAGGCATGAACTGTGACCCACCTCACAGTGACTGGGTGCACACTGCCAGACTAGCGCGCCGCGCGTGTCCAGCTGGCCTTTGACCCTCACCTTAACCAGTGTCCACTGTACTAGATCAGAGTCTCACTTCCCTGTACCCCATAGTGGGTTTCTCTGTGACCCCTCTGCTCCTTTGTGTTCAGTCCTGGACCTTGACTGTGCCCAGATTTCCCCTTACTCTGACCAGTAAGAACAAAGCCAGTTCTTCACTCCACCCCAGGTCTTCCTACTTGGCTACGTCTCTTCAGATTTCTTTAGTTCACAAGGACCCCTCCCTTTGGGGATCTCCCAGATTATTCCTTGTAATAATGAAACATTATTACTTACTGTCAGTCATCTGAACCATGTGCTCAGCCCTCACATTGTAACAGCTTCTGCCACAGCAGGGTGCAGAAGCTGTAAAGGACACCCGGTAAGTGGTGGCTAACAGCACCCCCACCAAGGCATGAGCCCCGGCAAGGACAATTCAGAGTCACAGCGCTCTGCAGCTCAGGACCTGGGACTTAGGGAGTAGCAGCGGACTTGGGAGAAAGCAAAGTAGTGGATCAGTGCCGAGGTGGTCCCGAGGTGGTCCCACGAAGTACAAGCGGTTCCTCCGTGTTTCAGCTGATGGATAGACGATGATGCAGGAGTTACTGTTCCTAGCAGTGCTTCTTGGCATTCAGGACATTTAAAAACTAGTCCATGCTGTGGGGTTGTGTGCCTGTAACCTCAGACTGGGGGCAGAGGCTGAGGCAGGAGGATCGTAGTGAGTTCGGGACCAGCCTGGGCTACACTGAGTTTAAGTCCTGCCTGAACTACACAGCAAGACCATGTCAAAAAAGAAAAGAAAACAAAAACTCCAGTTCGTAAATTTTGGGTGATGAATGAAATCTTGAGGGCCCTCTCCCAGGGGACTTTTGTAACAATGATACAAATCACTGAGGTAACAACACTACTGGTCAGGAGACAGGAAGAATCACAAGGTAAATATCGATCAGATGTTAACCTTAAAGTTGCTAATGTTCTAGGTGCTAAATGTTGCCCCCATCCGTGCCATGAGAAACGTTTTTGTGTCAGATGACTGTTCTAGGGCCAGTCAAATAGCTCAGGGGATTAGAGCACCTGCTTAGGCAGGTGCAGCGGCTGGGGCAATCCCAGACCTGCTGTGCTGGCCCGCCCCCAGGGCGCACTGAGATGGCGATTGAGACTGGACTTGGTGGCGTTCGCCTGTAATCCCAGCTCTTTGGGAGGCTGAACACAGGAGAATCACTACAAGTCCAGTCTACACAGTGAGACCCTGTAGACCCTCTAGACCCTTACTAAAATAAATAAATAAAAAATACACATGAGTGTGCCACATAGAAATTGCATGTAAGCTGATTCTAGAAAAACTTACGTAGTTGAATCCACAGAAAATCTTCATATTAATACACACTCCAAAGGAGTGCTTGTGTTAAGTATCTATTGCTATGTAAGGATTAATCCCAAATTTAGCACCTAAGACAACAACAACAACATTTATTCCTGCCTTTCCTGTGGGTTGGGGATCTATCCTGGCTTTCTCAGGTCCTCGGTTTAGGCGTTCTCTTGAGATGCCACCAAGGTGTCCACAGGGTACGCACCATCCCCCGGCCTCTGCTGACAGGGGATCCTGCCAAGCTCATGTGCACAGTGGCTGCCGGGAGGCTCCCTGCAGACCTCGGCCTCTCCATGGGGGCAGCCCACAGCGTGGACGCGGGGCAGAGGAAACGGGAGGAGCAAGCCAGCAGGCCAGAAGTCGCACTGCTCCCCCAGTCCCAGAGTGACCTCTTGTCACCTCTGCAGCGACTCTCTAGACCCAGCCCACGTGATGGACAGCGCGCTCCACAACTCTGCTCGTCAAACATGCCTCCTGGTGGCCACCGGAGAAGCTGCCTCCGCACCCCGAGAGCGAGGGCAAGCACGCCCCCGCGAGCCGGGTCTTTGCATCTGGAGACCGAGCCGCGTTCCTCGACGCGAGGCGGACACGAGCAGGTCCTAATTCGTGCTTCTAGTTTTTGTCCCTTTTAAAAATCCTCGTAGAGACGATCTGCAGTTCTTTGGAATTTACCCCACTGTCTCGTTCACTCACAGAATTCTAGGTTCGGAAAGGCAGCCGAGGAAGAGAAGACCGGAAGGGAGGGAGGCTACAGTTAGCATTTCCAGGCGGCACTGGAGCCGCGCCAGGGCCTCAGACGTGCCCTCGAGCGTCTACCCTAGAGCTACACACGCGCATCCCTTTTCTCCTATAAAACAGTTTTGCATACAGAAAAGGCAGAGGAAGAGGCACTGAGCTGGCGGGTCCCGCCACGCAGAAGAAGCAGTTCGAGCATTGACTACCACCTGGGCAGGTCACTGTGTACGATAATTCTGCAGTGTCACTTTCACTTGATATTCTCAACCACCTCGCAAAATGAGTGTTATCTCTGTGAGAGAGGGAGGGGGAGCCGAGCTGGTTCGCTGGCTGGAGCTGTCCCCTGATGTCCTCCAGCAGCTCAGGATGCAGGCCCCAGGCTCTCAGCAGGTGAGGGACAGGTGCTGGCGCCATGCTGCGGGTTTCCCTTCCTGCAGGATCAAAGCCAAGTATTTTATTTTTTATAAATCATGTAATCTCAGGTGTTTTGTGATAGCAACAAAAAATGGGCTAAGATAGGAACCAAGTTATCAGACCAGAGAAAAGTCATAGCAAACTAGTAGGCAAGTAATTAGGAACCGATTCAAAGAGAGCTGTGTGTTGGGTGACCAGCACGCGCTCCAGAGGAGGAGCGAGCCAGCTGTGTCCAGCTCGGTGCGTGTGGCTCCTAGCGGCAGTGTCAGGGCTGCGTGGCACGTACTTGGCAGGAAGCTCTACACGAGGCTGATCTAGGAAGGGAAAGCCGCCGCCAGGATTCACCCTCTGGTCACAGCCTTCCCCGTGGATAACATCAACAGGTCTTAATTTTGAATAATGTATGCAGGGCTTCTCAAGGTGTGAAAGGGGCGTGGACATCTTGAGGCTCCAAGTATAATTTTAGAAAGAAAATTCCCTACATTGGGAGTGTTTGGACTTATTATCTTACTTCAGTTATAATATATGAGTCTTCATTTGAAGAGCATGTGAAAAACCTGAGTCGGCCGTCTTTGTCAGTGAGACTGAGGACCAGTGGCTATCTGGTTCTCTCCCCTTTCTGCAGCCACTCTGTGCAACAGCTCAGAAATCAGGGACCTAGTTAAAAGTCTAAGGCTGGTGAGATAGCTCAGCGGACTAAGTGCCTTCCTAGCAAGCGCAGGGACTGGGGTTCGATCCCTGGCTCCTCATGCTGTGCCAGCCCTGGCCTCAAGCATGCTCAACAGGCCCCTGAGACCAGGCGTGGTGTTGCATGCCTGTAATCCCAGTGCTTGGGAGGCTGCAACAGGAGGGTCACTATGAGTCTGAGCTGCATAGTGAGACCCTGTACCAATTACAGGGTCTAAGTGTTTGCTTACAGATAGTGCAGGTTTGGCCCCAGAGCACTGCCGTGGCCTATCGCAATAAAGCAAGTCATGTGAGTTTTCAGTGTATAGGGAAATTCTATTTATAGTGTAGTCTATTCAGTGTACAATAGTATTATGCTTAAAAAGCAATAAAATGTTTAATCACTGGAGAATGCTAGTAAAGATCAGAGCCTTCCACAAGTGACAACCACTTTGCCTGTGGAGGACATTGCCTTGATGTTGAAGGCTGCTGCCGATCAGCTATTGCCTTTCCAAATGTGTTTTTTAATCATTTTTTTAAAAATTTATTTATTTATGTGTGTGTGGCCAGCTCAGCCCACCAGGGGGCGGGGCTGGCTGGCATGTGGTGCTGGGGGATTGAACCGCGGTCCCTGTGCTTTGCTAAGCTTGTTCCAAGTAGGTGCTTTAGACCACTGAGCCATCTCACCAGCCCCCTAAATGTGTTTTTTAAATAATAATCAGGAGTCAGAGCTGCTCTGCCAGCCACGGGCTGGAGGATGTGTCAGCAGGCGTCAGAACACCAGGTGCCTCGCTGCCCACTGCCATCAGAGCTTGGTGTGCAAGGGCACCGGCAGGGCATACTGTTTAGAAGGCTCCTGTGTTTCTGAGCAGTATGCTCGCAGTATGCAGGGAGTTCTATCTGCAAACAGATGTGCTGTCCTCTGGCGTTGTCATTCTACTCACAGGGCACAGGAGCGCACGGGTTAGGATGATTCCAAAGGGCTCCAGAGTTTTCTAAATAACAAATGCATGTTGGCTTCCACTCCAAGCTATAGCACCCTTATCACACCCTAGTCCTTAGGAGCTGGACAGGCAGGCAGACACCACTTACTTCTCTAGCCATGAATGTCCTAGGTAGCATCTTCCATGGAAGACTGTCTCGCCTGGAAATCTGTTGCTCACAGTAGACATGCTCATCAATAGCTAGCAAGGTTTTCTAGATAGCTGGCTACTGCTTCGCCATCAGCACTTCCTACTTTACCTCTGACCTTATGGAGAGGGCTTCCTTCCACGCGCCTCATGGATCCGCTGCTGCTAGCTTCAGACTCTTGGCTGCTTCCCCTCTCCTTCTTCAGCCTTCATGGAATTGAAGAGTTAGGGTCTTGCTCTGGGTTATACTGTGGCTTCAGGGAATCTCTCTGCTGATTGATTTATCTATCCAATTTTCAGCCTCCCATGCACTGGGATTACAGGCGCACTCCACCATGCCCAGTCTCAATCACCATCCCAGCACGCTCTGGGGGCAGGGCTGGCACAGCACACTGGGGAGCGAACCCTGGTCCTGCACCTGCTTAAGCAGGCGCTTTAGTCCGCTGAGCTATCTGGCTTGCCCTGGAATGCACTTTGAATTGCCCCAAGAACTTTTCCAGGGATGGGGGAATACCTCAGCATTCCAAACACCTGCTTGGCAAGTGTAAGGTCCTGAGTTTGATTCATATACCAAGCCAAAAAGAACTTTCCCTGTGTGTTCTGTACTTGGGTAACTGGTACAAGAGGCAGAGCTTAACTTTCAACTCATCTTAGCTTTTGAAATACTTTTCTTATTATCTTAATCATTACAAGTGTATTAGGGTTTTACTACAGGAACAGATATAATACAAGGAACAAGTATAAAACAAGATGTGCAAGTCACAGAGTCAGATGAGGAAGTGAGCCGAGAGCGGCTGCACACCACTGGCCAAAGGACTCAGTCCCAAGGTTTTACACTCCTGCAATGTTCCATCTCTAGCAGTCCCTAACGGTCTCTAACGGTCGGCCGTTAGGTCTGCAATGGAAGACTAAAGAATCTGCGAAAGACTGGAGAAAGCTGAAGGATCCAATTTGGAGGCTGAAGAGTCTGCCCTGGAAGCCAGGAGATAAAGTCCAAGCTGACTGCGAAGTGTCCCGAACCAGCGGGTCAGTCAACGAAAGTCACCTGGGGGAGGAGCGGGGAATTGAAGAGGGGACAAAGGACAGGAGACACAAAGAATGGAGACAACAGGATTCTGATCAAGTCTCGATTTTTTCAGGGGAGGTGCTGGGTATATATAGTGGAGGCATAGAGAAATGAGGGTGGCAGGTAAAAGGAGTAACTAGGCAACCAGGCTGACAGGAAGTCCCACCTCCTGGGCATAGCAGGAGACTTATGGGAAATGGGCGGGGCAAGAACTAGGAACCTAGCTCAGCAGAGGTAGGGGAGGAGGAACCGGGAAAGCCACTTGCAATAGGATTGGAGGCCTGGAGTTATTGTGCCTCCCACAGGTCCCCCTTTACTTTTATATATGTATATAAAATATGGCTTCTGTAGATGGCTGATTCCCTTGAG
>NW_004524781.1:1097489-1108169 GCF_000260255.1 Octodon degus
TCAAGGCCGCATCCAACTGCTGTTGAATGAAAGCCATTGGCCTATTAAAAATGCATTGGCCATTATGGAAAAAAAATGCATAGGCCAACTGAAACCAGAAGTAAGAGGGTTATCAGAGGTCCTAAGATGGGTAGCTTTAAGAATGTCTAAGGTTTGAGTATCTCTGTCAGCTCCACATGATTTGGGGAGTGCCGAGGGATGGGAATGGATCTTTGGGAACATTTGTTCCCAGATCTCTTGTAATCTCTTTTCTACAAAAAGTTCTCTGAGAGAATCTTGGGGCCCCCCTCTATTAGAAACATGAATGGGGGCGCTCTGGCTCCAGCAAACTGGCTTCCCTGTCATGCCTGTGCCTGCAAGGCCTGTGCCATAATGGGGGGTAATTCTGAGGACGTGTCTCCTTTACAATCTCACGGATCACCATAAAGGGATTTGAGTAGGTCCTCCTTGGACGCTGGTGTCCCAAAGCTGCTGTCAATGGTCTTGACCAGAACTAGGAAAACTCCCAGTGGTAGGATCCATCATAGATGACTCATTATCTGTAAGGAAACACGAGAATATTCTCAGGGCGCACGTGAGTCCCTGGAATCATCTATGAGGTCATTCTCTATCTGGTCGATTTGATCTACATGTTTAACCAGTCTTTCCGGCAGCCATCTGGCAGATTTTATTTCTTTGGAGTAAATGCATACTGACCCTCGTCCCCAGATGAGGACTGGATCTGGGCTGTGCTATGAGTTGGTTAGAGGGTCTCTCCATAATACCGAGGTGAAGTGTTTTTGTGTCTCAGAATGCCAAAAACGGGTGGCTTCTGATTGTCCTTTGGCATCCAGTGTTAAAAAATTGAAAATGAATAAGGAGTGAGCCAGGATATTTCTAGGTGATCCCTTAGTTGGGTACCAGTCTCCTCCTTTTATTTTTTCTATAGTAAGTTTTAATGTTTGGTTGGCTCTATCTCTGCGCAGAGACGAATGTAATCCGAAAGGTCAGATCCCTTTTTACGAGGGCATATCGCAGCTTGGCAGGCTGCATTTTCATTCTCAAAATCCAGTTGCTTGATTAGATCAGAATTAGACTCTACACTACCAAAGAGTCTCTCAGTGGCTTGGAGCAGCCGATGGGCAAAATCTGGAAATGGCTCTTCTGGGCCCTGTTTCACATTTGTAAGGAAGTAGTAGCCTCCCCATGGGAGGGCAACCTTTTCCATCCTCTGGTTGTGGCCAGCTGAATCTGAGCCAACAGGCCTGCATCATACCTAGATCGAGCTTCGGCAGTGGAAAAGTCTCCCACACCTGCCAGCATCTCATAAGTCCAACCATTTCTAGCCTCTGCATTTCTTCTGGCTGTAGAGTCACAATTATCTAGATGCTCTGACTTCCAGCACAAGTAATCTCCACCGGACAAAGCGGCCTTGGCTAACGTATACCAGTCTTTAGGGGTGAGCCATCCCTGAGTCACGGAGTCTAATGCAGTAAGTGTATAAGAAGCCGTGGTGCCATGTTGTGTGACAGCAGCCTTTAACTCTTTTAACAGTCTGAGATCAAAAGGTGTGTGCATTCTAATAGTCTGGGGTTGTTCCCCTTCATTTCCTGCCCTTTGTGTCTTGGGCACCAGAAATGCACAGTTGGCGGCTGTTTTGTTTTTAAGATTTGGCTGAGAAGAAGCAGGGAACAGAATGGCGGATGCCTCGTGGTCAGTCCTCTTACTGTGAATCACCACAAGCTCTTGGGCAAGGTCAAAACATTGTTTTTCTAATTGAATCTGTTTTTGGAGGTCTCTAATTTTATTTGCTAACCCCTTAATCACATTAGAAGACACCCCTTTTTCCTTTAAGTTCTGAGAAAGTGAAACCTGTGGCGATAGCAGGCGGTATTTAGCAGCCTCATCACTCAGAGTTTTCCAATCAACAGCTTCCTCCTCAGAGCTGCCATTATAAAGCATTAGACTCTGAGGGGTGGGGAGGTCAGGGTACACACTGGGAACCTTGGGGGCAGTGGGCGGCTCGGAAGTTGCAATGGGTGTAGCAGCCTCTTTGTCAGGGGGAGCATATGGAAGAGTCGTTAAGTCCTCCTTGGAGGAGGAGGAGAGAGAGTCAGAGTCTGCCTGAGGGGGAGCTGGCATGTTTTTTGCCGACAGGTGAAGAATATGTTCCCCTTCTGAAACAACCTGTTTAATCAGGGGGTCCCAATGCTTCTGTGGGAGAATTTCATTAATAAGATTCCAAAAGGAAAAGGCTGTAACAGAAATCTTTTCCGGTCCGAAGACCCTATAATAATCTTGTAAGGCATCTCCCACTCGTAACCATCTCGTAGAATCAATCGTACCCTCCACGGGAACCAATGGCGTACCTGATGTATAAACTGAAAGTATTCACATAACTGTTTAACCCTAACCTTTACTCCTCGCTCCTTTAACGCTTTACTCAAACTTTCTACAGATATCTCATGTTCACTTAATGCCTGTCCCATTGCTGAAGGGAAGGGGAAGGGGTGCCATCCGCTTACCGAGGTTCGGACGTCGTTGCAGGCACAGCGGCTGGCGCGGGCCTCTTCTACTTTCTCTCTTGCCGGCTCTCTCGGACGGTTCCATCGCTGTATGCTCCGTACCAGGTGTCCCACATTGGGCGCCACTTGTCCCGAGCCAGCGGGTCAGTCAACGAAGGTCACCTGGGGGAGGAGCGGGGAATTGAGGAGGGGACAAATGACAGGAGACGCGAGAAATGGAGACAAGACAGGACTCTGATCAAGTCTCGCTTATTTAGGGGAGGTGCCGGGTATATATAGTGGAGGCGCAGGGAAATGACGTCAGCGGGTAAAAGGCGCGAGTAACTAGGCAACCGGGCTGTGACAGGAAGTCCCACCTCCCGGGCATGGCAGGAGACTTATGGGAAATGGGCGGGGTAAGAACTAGGAACCTAGCTCAGCAGAGGTAGGGGAGGAGGAACCCAGAAATCCACTTGCAATAGGATTGGAGGCCTGGAGTTGTTGTGCCTCCCACAGTGAAGACTGAAGTTTGTCTGAGGAAGTGGAATGTCGAATTCTTCCTCAACCCCTTTTTGTGCTAAATTACTCTGGGGTGGGCCCTCACAGCCCAGAGCTCGAATGTTCTGGTGATGCAGCCAGATTGACACTATGTATGACCACCAGGCCACGCAGCCAAGTTGACACAATGTGTGGGCCACTACAATCCACCCCTTGTCAACTTGGCTGCTAGACACATTTCTTTAAAACAGAGATATGCATATAATTGCACCTAACATTATTGTAGCAGTACTATCCTGGTACAAACGGAAACACACAAATACCCTTACCAAGATAGAAGGTAAGTTTTTTGCTTGATGCTTATGCTTCAATATCAACATAGGTTTAATTATCCTTAAGAACTGGTACTAAATCTATCCATATTATAACACAACTATATACAGGGGTGAAATAGAACAACTGTAATCCCCTTTTCTGTAGCTGATCACGGGGTTGTAGCTGGTATTTAGAGCTACCTTCTTCTACTCCCATTCTGTATTCCCTTGGCCCTCAGGAAGTACCTCAGCAGGCCTTGGTTCTCTCCCTGGTGGAGTGACCCACGCCTTCACTCCTGAAGGCTCTGGGCCATTTGTCATCGTGCCTGTCTTAGGTTGTTGTAGCTTCCCAGCCACCTTAATAACGGCACGGCAATACTAAGAGGCGCCCCGAAGGATCTCCCACACTCCATGCATAGTCTTCCTTTCCTCCACTGTGGAGTAGTAATCCAATTTCCTCTTGATAGTCTGGGTCAGTCACTCCTGACAACACCGTGATTCCTTTTTTAGCTTGTTTCCTCAGAGGCATGAAGGCAACAAGTGACCAGGGAGAAATCTTAGCTTCCGGTTCCATGGTACATTGCTGTGCTTCCTAGTACAAGCCTTCCCCTCCCTGGGACTAGGACTTCCAGTCCAGCAGAACATAAGGTTGTGGGGACTGGACACAAATCTTTTTCTAGTGGATCCCTAGGGGTAATGGTGGATAGTACCATTCCTACTCCCACCCTTTGATTCCTGGACCCATGAATCCTGGCTATGAGAGACACAGTACCATAGAGAGGGTGCTGATTCAAAGCATATACAGCCTGTTACCCTGGCCCTGCAAACTATTGCCACCTAGTTGGCGTTGTAACTGCATCTTCAGAAGACCATTCCAGGGGCCAGGGAGAGGGCTCAGTGGAATAAGCACTTCCCTGGCAAGCGCAAGGGCCTGAGTTCAATCCTTGGTTCTGGGAAAAAGAAAAAAAGACCATTCCAGTGTTCTATCAATCCAGCTGCTTCTGGGTGATGAGGTACATGGTAAGACCAGTGAATTCCATGAGCATGAGCCCACTACTTCACTTCTTTAGCTGTAAAATTTGTTCCTTGGTCAGAAGCAATGCTGTGTGGAATTCCATGGCGGTGGATAAGGCATGCTGTAAGTCCACGGATGGTAGTTTTGGCAGAAGCATTACATGCAGCAAAGGCAAATCCATATCCAGAATATGTGTCAATGCCAGTGAGGACAAAGCGCAGTCCCTTCCACGATGGAAGTGGCCCAATATAATCAGCCTGCCACCAGGTCACGGGCTGATCACCCCGGGGAATGGTGCCACATCGAGGACTCCGTGTTGGCCTCTGTTGCTGGCATACTGGGCGCTCAGCAGGGCTGTAGCCAGATCAGCCTTGGGGAGCGGGAGTCCATGTTGCTGAGCCCTGTACAGCCTCCATCCTGCCTCCTTGGCCACTCTGTTCATGGGCCCACTGAGCAATGACAGGGGAGGCCGAGGAAGGAGGCTGGCCCCTATCCACAGCCCGAGTCATTTTATCCACTTGACTATTAAAGTTCTCTTCTGCTGATGTCACCTTTTGGTGAGCATTCACATGAGAAACAAATATGCTTACATCCTTTGCCCATATGGAGAGGTCAGTCCACATACCTCTTCCCCAAATATCTTTGTCACCAATTTTCTAGTCATGTTCCTTCCAAGTTCCCAACCATCTGCCAGACCGTTGGCTATGGCTCATGAGTCAGTATCTAGTCACACATCTGGCCATTTCTTTCTCCAGGCAAAATGTACTACCAGATGTACTGCCCAAAGTTCTGCCCACTGTGATGGTTTTCCTTCACCACTGTCCTTTAGTGACGTCCCAGAACACTGCAGCTGTTCACTTGCGGGTGGTGCCTGCATAGTGGGCAGAGCCATCTGTAAACCAGGCCCTTGTCTTCTCATCCTCCAAAAGCTGATTATATGGCACACTCCACAACGCCATAGTGCGTGCTGGGAAACAGAAGGCAGTACAGCAGGTGTAGGAGCCATAGGTGTCTGGGCAACTCCCTCATGTAATTTACTTGTCCCCTCTGGACATGCCCTGGCTCTATCATGAATGTACCACTTCCATTTAATGATGGACTGTTGCTGCGCACGTCCAACCTTATGGCTTGATGGATCAGATAGTACCCAGGCTATGACAGGCAGTTCGGGTCTCATGGTGACCTGGTGTCCCATAGTCAAATGTTCTGTTTCCACCAAAGCCCAGTAACAGGCCAAGAGCTGTTTCTCAAAAGGAGAGTAGTTGTCTGCAGATGATGGCAGAGCCTTGCTCCAGAATCCTAAAGGCCTCCTCTGCAATTCACCTACGGGGGCCTGCCAGAGACTCCAGACAGCATCCCTGCCTACCACTGACACTTCAAGTACCATTGGATCTGCTGGATCATGTGGCCCCAGGGGCAGAGCAGCCTGGACAGAAGCATGGACCTGCTGCAGGGTTCTTTCCTGTTCTGGGCCCCATTCAAAATTAGCAGCTTTCCGAGTCACTCGGTAAATGGGTCGAAGTAAGACACCTAGGTGAGGAATATGTTGTCTCCAAAATCCAAGTAAGTCCACTAGGTGCTGTGCCTCCTTTTTGGTCATGGGGGAGCCAGCTGCAACAACTTATCTTTTACCTTAGAAGGAATATCTCTACATGCTCTGCACCACTGGACTCCCAGGAACTTCACTGAGGTAGAAGGACCTTGAATTTTTGTGGGATTTATCTCCCATCCCCTGGCTCTCGAATGCTGTACTAACAAATCCAAGGTGGTTGCCACCTCCTGCTCATGAGGCCCAGTCAGCATGATATCATCAACGTAATGGACCAGTGTGATATCTTGAGGAAGAGAAAAGTAATCAAGATCCCTACAAACTAAGTTGTGACAGAAGGCAGGAGAGTTAATATACCCTTGTGGCAAGACAGTGAAGGTATATTGCTGGCCTTGCCAGCTGAAAGCAAATTGCTTCTGATGGTCCTTATGTATAGGTATGGAGAAAAAGGCATTTGCCAAATCAACAGCTGCATGCCAACTACCAGGAGACGTGTTAATCTGCTCAAGCAAGGAAACCACATCCGGTACTGCAGCTGCAATTGGGGTCACCACTTGATTCAGTTTATGGTAATCTGCCATCATTCTCCAAGACCCATCTGTCTTCTGCACAGGCCAAATGGGAGCATTAAAGGGAGATGTGGTGGGGACAACCGCCCTGCACCTTCAAGTCCTTGATGGTGGCACTGATCTCTGCAATCCCTCCAGGAATGCAGTGCTGCTTTTGGTTCACTATTTGACCAGGCAAGGGCAACTCTGAGGGCTTCCATTTGGCCTTTCCCATCATAATAGCCCTCACATGGCAGGTTAGGGCACCAAATGTGAGGATTCTTTCAAGCAATAAGTATACCTATGCCAATTATACATTCTGGAACAGGGGATATAACTACAGGATGAAGCTGAGGACCTATTGGACCCACTGTGAGTTGGACCTTTGCTAAAACTCCATTGATCACCTGCCCTCCATAGGCCCCTATTATCACTGGAGGGCCACTATGGTGTTTTGAATCCTCTGGAATCAGTGTCAGTTCAGAACTAGTGTCTAATAATCCCTGAAATGTCTGATCATTCCCCTTTCCCCAATGTACAGTCACTGGGACAAAAGGCCTTAGGTCCCTCTGGGGAAGGATAGGAGAAAGACTGACTGTACAAATTCTGGGGGCATTAGGATCCTTCCCCAAGGAGACCTGGCCTCCCCATTATTCAAGGGGTTCTGGGTCTGTAAACTGGCTCAAATCTGGGAATTGGTTGAGTGGCCAAGATTGCCTGTTACCACAATTTGAAGTAGGTCTCCTTCTTTTGCCCCTAAATTCTTTCCTTTATATAAATCTAGCAAAAATTTTGTAGGCTTCCTACCTATTTCACTTTTGGGAACACCATGGTGAATCAGCCAATGCCATAGGTCTGTGCGTGTCAGGTTATTCTGGTCATGCTTCTGCTGCCCATGGAGATTAAGTGCTGCTACTGGTCCCCTGCCGTTCTGGGATCCAGTCAAGCCCGTGGCCCTTAAATTTCCTATTTGAGTAACTGTGGTCCCCACTGTTAGGTCTGGCATACAGAGAAGAGCAATGACAGGGCCCTTCAGGGATGCTGGTGCTCCCCCCACAAATCTGTTTCTCAAGGTGCTAGTGAAGGGTATGTTTGCAGGATCTTCCAGATGTGAAGGATTAGACTTAACACGACAGATCCACTCCAGCATCCCCATTTCCCTAAGCCTCTGAGTCCCTTCATCAATAGTAAACCATGGAAGATCAGGCCTCTCTAACTCATCTACTGTGGTCCATCTTTTGAGCCACACTTCTGCCAACTAGCCAAATAGACTATTAACACCTTTCTTTACTCCATGAGCCACAACATTAAATTCAGAATCCCTCCTTAGTGGGCCCATAGCAACAAGCAGCCTGATCCGGGTGTATGTTCTTTCCACCACTATTCCACACTCGGAAAATCCATTTCCACGCTTGCTCACCAGGCCTCTGCTTGTAAGAGTTAGAAAACTCAAGAAGACCTTTGGTAGAATAATGGACCTCCTCACAGATTACTTTATGTACTTCACTCTTAGGTGACTTCTCTAGGTGAAGCCTGGTTATGGGCCTAGAAGCAAAAATGGGTGGTGACGGTGGGTCCTGAGGAGTCCCACCAGTATTCTGTTCGTTCCATTCAGATTTGGTTTCTCCAGACAGAAGGGGCTGGGGAGACAGCTCAGGGGAACAAGCGCTTGCCTGGTTTCCCCAGGTACATTAGGAGACACTAACATGGCAGAGGGTGAAGGCGGTGGTTCCTCTGCCACAGTGGTGGGAAATCTCTTCCTCAGGCAAAATAATCTCACTAGCATCTAAAAACTCAGCCTCCTCAGGATCCTCCCACACACCTCCATTCCAGTTCATGGGATCCCATCTTTCCCAATCAGCACCCTCACCTTTGCTTCAGATACCCTGCAAGGCTGAGCGTGTAATTTACGTTGCAGTTCAGCCAGTCGAATTATGAGGGACTGCATTTGGGTCTCTGCAATTCCAGCCTTGTGACTGAAAGAGAGAGGTTTTCTGTCAGGACACACTTAGAAACTTTTGAATTTTTATCTGAGCCTAGAGGTGGGAAATTGTATCTGGAAGCTCCTTATTTTCATTCATAAGTTTGTCTGCTGAGGCTAAGACCAACCAACCAGCATCATTATATTCCTTACTTCACCAAAGAGATTCAAAATTTTCCTGCATGGAATCTCTAAGTTCCTGACATCTCACAAGTGGTGAATTAGGATAACCAAACGGATCTATACGGCATGTTAGCTGAAAACCCGCATGGCAAGGAATATCAATATGCTCCTTAATACCAGAAGAGACCATGGTGTCTTTAGGTCTCATCAAATCTCGAAGCCAATTCCAGGAATTCTTAAGGCCATTAAAAAATGTCATCACTTTATCCTGCTTCTCTAGCCCCACTCCTGGTACCATATTCTGTATTAGTGTTAAGCCTTATGCCGGGATCCGTATGCTAGGTGTCATCTAGCCCTGCGCGTGGGGTTGGGCCAACGGCCGTCGTCAGGGCTTGCTGCAGCAGTCTGCACATCACGAGCTGGGTGTTGGGGTGATGTTGGGGTGACTGTATGCGGCTGCCCGATGGGTATGCTCATAGCTGCGCTGTTGGCACCACGCTCTCCCTCTGAAGAGCATCTGGATTGTGTCAAAACTTCTGGGTCTCTCTCCCTGTGCTTGACTCAGGCACTGATGGTAGAGCAGGAACAAGCAGTGGCCGCGCCTTGCCCCGACTACTGTGACCCTGCTGGCCACTGAGTATGGGTCTCCGAGCAGGGCTGGGGCGTCTTCACTGCCAGGAGCTGGCAGACCTTGGGTGGGTGCAGGCTCTAGCTGCCCCAGGGCATTCAGGGGTCTGCTCTGTAATTGCCAGGTCTCTGGGCCATACAGGAGAACACACAGTAGGCCCGCCAGGGGAAGATTCTTCACTGAAAACCACCCCAAAGCCCTGTCACTGTGAACGCGTGTGCATCCCAGCAGGGTGCAAGCCGAGTAGGGTGGGGTGAGCTGTTATCTGCGCTGATTCGCCGAGCACAGGAGAAATACTTCCCTGTGTCTTGTGTCTGTTCCTCCTCCGGGGCTGAGCCTGTTCCTTCAGCAAGCTACAGCTCCAACACACCTTCAGTTCTTTATTTCTAAGTTGAGAGAGGGTTTCCCTAGGTTGTTAAGTTGTGTGCACCAAGCTCACACTTGGGATCGTCTTGCCTCAGCCTCTTCAAACACTTGGATTACAACTGTGTGCCAATAAATCCTACTGAGAATAGATTTTCTTTTTTGAGAATAGATTTTTTTAAAGTGTAAATATTTTATAAAAATGGCAAACAGGGATAGAATCAGAATATGCTCACCGAATTCATTGATTTAGAGCTTATTTTGGTGATCCTAGAGAAGGGGTAGAAAGGTAGTGCACGGGAATGATGATTAGACGAAAGCCCGAGTCCTGGGTGCCGCTGTCATGGGCCTCACCTGGCCACGATGGTGAGTGTGCTGCTCACGTTCTCTGTGCTTTGGATGTTTCCACCAAATGAGAGAATCACTGGAAGCACCAGCCACGTGCCAGGCACCGCCTAAGCAGCGTGCGCACCCCCGCAACAAGCCAATGTGGGAGCGTTGTCACTCTCGTTTTGCAGAGCAGAAAGCTGTGAGCCGTGGGTTCACTTTCCGACACCCACACAGCTCTACGCAGTGCCCTCTGCCGTGTGCGACTGGGCACTGGGCTGTCCCTCCTGCCATGGTCTCCCATGTGCTCTTCTGCTGTGCCATCTGCCTCAGGCCTCAGGAGAGCGAGTCATGGGGTGTCCTTGCCCTCTGACCTCATCAGTGGGAGGACAGCAGGGGGCTCATCTCCTGAGGGGCCCTGCGGATGAGCTGCCCCCTTATCGAAGGACGTCCCTACCTGCTGTTGTCTCCTCCAGCTCTAGAAGCTACTTGGTCTGTCTCTTGCCGGGGAGGAGACGCTCTTCACCCCTGCCAACCTAGAAGTTGGCCCTGTGCCCTGGGGCTGGAGCCCTTCCCAGGGACGCACTGTAATGTACAAAGTGGCACAGTGAGAAACAGCAGACAAGGGTCTGCCTGTCCTCCACACTGCTCACCCAGAACACTGAGCTTCCAGCTCAGTAAAAGCCCCTGAGGCTGCTGGGAGAGAGAAAGCAGGCATGCGTTTCAACAGACAGCACAAGTCTAAGATGGCCAAGAAAATGCGACAAGGAGACAGCCTGTCCTGAGCCTCCAGGCCCAGGGCCATGGACTTCTGGGGCCTCCCTAGCTTTTTTTTTTTTTTTTTTTTTTTT
>NW_004524781.1:1110310-1111667 GCF_000260255.1 Octodon degus
CTCCTCGCTATAGTGGACTGAGCCCAGGGCCTTGGCACTGAGCTGTAGCTCCAGCCCTTTTTTATTTATTTTTGTGTGTGTGGCCAGCTCAGCCCAGGTGGCAGGGCTGGCTGGCATGTGGTGCTGGGGATTGAACCGTGGTCTCTGTGCTTTGCTAAGCTTGTTCTAAGTAGGTGCTTTAGACCACTGAGCCATCTCACCAGCCCTCCAGCCCTTTTTAATATTTTGAAGTAAGACCTCACTAAGTCACTAACTTGCCCAGACTGGGCTCGCACACGCCACCTTCCTGGCTCAGCCTCCCAGAGTGCTGAGATTACAGGCGTGGACCAGCATGCCTAGGTAATGGCGCTGCAGTTTAATAAGGCTCCCTCCACACTGAGACAGGAGCTGCTAGGGACCCGGCAGGTTCTGGATGTGCTGTGTTAGCTGGGCTCAAGTCCTAGTAGGACCTGTCCTGCAGTTCGGGACCCTAGCGCAGCCCTGCAGCTTGGGCTGGACCATCCAAGGTGCTGGGTCACAGACACCTTTGAGAGTCTGGCACTGAGTGCGTCTCTGACCTACCGCAATGGCAGACTCAGGATCCTGCCAGCAATGTACCAGCCTGGGTGCCACCCAAACCTAGGAAGTCAGAAACTACGAGTGGAGCCCAGCAGTTTGTTTTAATAAGCCCCTTGGCAGATTCTGAGGCAAGCTAAACTGGAGAGCCACTGACTTAATGAGATCAATGGACCCTTTCCCAGAAAGAATATATATACCTTCAAATCTTGGTAAAGCTAGGGCCTTCAGGTCCTAGGTACTGCATAGGGAGAGTCCACTGTAGACACCCTGCTGAAGCTGCAGTACGCCCTGGACAGGACCTGCGGGTCAGGCGGCACAGGGTCCCCCAGCATGTTGGGAAGCGGCTGGCCGGGGAGGGGAGGGTTCCGTCTCAGCCACCCACAGAAGGTGCGGAAGCAGAGTGGAGCTTCAGGGATGGGGGTTTCCTCTGAGGACAGCACAGACCTGCGGGCAGTGGGCCGAGTACGAGGACGGTGAACAGTTCAGTGGGAGCAGCCTGTGCCAGTGTGTGCCCAACATGAGTCTTATTTCAGGTGCTTTTCAAGTTTTTCAGTAAAAGCCAGCCTTTCAGTGTCTCACCATGACTGCAGATCTATCTCATGGGAATAAAGTTAAAAGTCAGGAAAAGATGCCCCCTCCTGGGCCATGTCCCTTCACTTCTGCTTTAGAGTAAAGGGTCACCCAGCCTGTATGGCTAATTTGATTCTGCTTGGCAGTATTGGCTCCATGTTGTAGTCAAGGTTTACAAGGAAAATAATTTAATACAGGACACACAATTTGTAGGATTATTTTATAGTAG
>NW_004524781.1:1111767-1119550 GCF_000260255.1 Octodon degus
TTTTTTTTTTTTTGCGGAACCGGGGATTGAACTCAGATCCTTGCATTTACCAGTCAAGCGCTTATCCTACTAAGCCATCTCCCCGGCCCGCTCTCCCTAGCTTTGAGAAATTCTTATTTTTTCTTTTTGGGAAAGGGTCTCACTATGAAGTTCAGGCTGGCCTTGAGCTCACCTTGTAGCCCTGGCTGGTCTCAAACTCCCAACAATTCTCCTGCCTTGGCCTCCCGAGTGCTGGGATTACACCTGGCACTTTGTGTAATTCTTTAGCTCTGGTATGTTGACCTACTAAACATGTTGTGGAATTTTTTTTTTCTTTTCTGAGTTTTAAACTGTACTTTATTTGTTATGATAACATGGTTTCTTTTTATCTGATTACCCGTAAGCATGCAAAACATCCTATAGACCTTTGTATTGTGACAATTATAAGGGTCATTTGATTTGGACTTTTATCCTTTCTACAGCACGTCTAAGCAGTGTATGTGACCCACACCACAGAGGTAGGAAAGACTATCTTTAATAAATTATCTTTATTGTACAGAATTTCTGAAAATTAAGTACAAAATGTTAACTCACGCCTGTGATACGTCACACGTCCCAAAGGACCGAGATCCACTGCCTTCTCGCCTGCGGCGTCTGTGCCTTTGTTGGCCACTTCACAGGAACACCCAGCAGGGCTGGGAACAGCAGCGCTGAGAACGCTCCCGCCCGCCACTCTCATTTGCGATTCTCTGGACCACCCAGTCCTGCTGGCAGAGGCAGCGGCTGTTCTGCTTCACCCACCAGGACACGCGGCAGCTGTGGAAGGAACGATCGCATTCTCCCCAGAGCACAACGCAATCCTCTTGGTTGTTTTCAGCTTGAGAGCTACAGCAGGCATCCATCACCTGGACTCTGCCGATAGCACATGTATCGCACTCCACATCCCAGCTCCACATGGCCACGGCCTTCCACTTCTTCAGCAAGAACATTTTGTTGCCTCCCGACTTGGAGCCTGCGCTCCCCAAGTGAGAGGACAAGGTGCAGGGCTCTTCGCCTTCTTCCATGTCAGCCATGGTGGCGGTGTGGAGCCGGCGGCAAAGACCCAAGTTGTGGAATGGACACGGACTGTACCTCCTGGGGGAACGCGGCTTTCTTCTCTCCTGAAAACCTCATTCAGATGGCAGCAAGAGCATGACTTGCTTGGGGAGCCAGGCGGAGCAGACCCCTCACCGGCCAGGCCAGGTCAGTGTCCTCGCTGCCAGCTGTTTCCTGGGTATCGGAGCCCCGTCTCCCCTCTGCTGCTGGACACTACATTTCCACCTCTGCGGGGACCAGCTCCAGGACATGCACGAGCTGCCTGCCCCAGCCACGGCAGATGAGAGGCTACGCTCAAGGTGATGCGAAGACCGCAATGAGCACAGTCCACGGGCTTCAGGGGCAAACAAGCAAAATAAGGACACTCTGCCTGTGGCCTTGCAGAAGTGTTGTGATGCTGTGGAAGAGGTTTTCTTCTGCTCAGGAATATTCTTGGAAGGGACTCGACTATGGGCACATCGCAGAGCTCACAGGGAGGCTGAGGTGCGTTGTTTCCTTGGGGTGGCCAGCTCTGGGCAAAGGACAGCACTCATGGAGCAGGGTGAGAGGGGGCCAGTGCCACAGGGCAGTGCCGGGTACTGCAGGACGTGCCAGGAGCTCCGGAGGCAGCCGGGTGGAGGCCAGGACACCAGAGACTGCCTGCTGTCTGCGGGGACCAACGGCAAAGGCTGCGGCCCTGGGCGCAGGACGGGTAGGCACGAGAGGCGCTATGTGCTGTTTGGACTGTTACGTCCTCCTGATCTTCCTCTTCCACCAGAAGTGAGCTTTGGAGCTGGATGACAGCTCCTTTGGAGCTGAACTGAGCTCATTCATACCATTTCTACACATTGCTACTGTGTCTTCTCAAGCAGTGATGGCCGATCCATCCCCCACATGCCCGGGATCCGGCACGTGGCAGCGTCTTCATCTCAGCATGCCTCTATGTGGCCCTGCATCTTTCTGTTTGGATTGCTTGCTTGAGCAAAGAGCTTTGGTCAAACCTAAGTTGTTTATTCAAATAAGCTAATGTTCCTTAAACAGAAAAGCCTCCCCAGGTAAATAATAAAGTAGCGTTTTAAGTCAGCTACAGGTCCATTACTGCATTCCACGAGGAACTGATCAAACTAACCGCGGATGCCATCCTTTGTGACCTGTTCCTGCAGGCAGTCATAAACAGTGCTGCAAGCCCCGCTGTGAGGCCATGAGCCAAAGATCTTCGCATATACAGTCACTGCTGTTTGCGTGAATGGGCAATTACCACATAGCGCTTCTGAATTGAGAAACTGAGTAAAGCAGTTTTCAATCCAAACTCTAATAAAAACATTTATCTGATAAACTCTCCCCTCAGAAGTGGTTCCTGTACTTGTACATGAAGTATCTATTTACATACATAAGGGTCTCTCCCATGTAGGCACAGCATTGGTAAGGCATTTATTCAATAAAGCTTAGTAACGAGAATGAATTATAGAATGCTGAACGCTTGGCTACGTTTCAAGAGTGAAAGTTATTCTCACTCTTACAAACCTATTGTTTATAAATATAATCCATATTTGCTGGGTAAACTGCAACAGTACATGTAGGATGATTCAGATACAGCAGAAAACATCCGAGGTCTTCCCTCCTAGAAACAACCAGGATGCTAATGCCCTTCTAAATGTACGACTTTGATGTATTTCCAAGTTAGTGAATAAAGCAAACATGATATTTTTTAATTATTGCACTTGGTACCACCAGTTCTTGAAACCAGTTTGTAAAACAAACCTGCCTGTGCCCAGAGTCCCATAAGCAGAGCGTGAAATAACAAGTACGCATGCTTAGCTGGGAGGAGCAGCCCCGGGCAGGGACAAGGAGGGTGGGGTGGGAAGGCTCGGGCATGGAGACCTGGGAAAAACCTACTCTCCAGAGCGACACGTGGCAATGTCGGCCCTCACACAGGCCTTTGCGGGGAGGAAAGGGAAGAACTCCTCGGCCTGGGCTTTCTGCTCGCCCACTGCTCTGACTTCACCCCCCAGGAAGTTTGCTCACACAGCTCAGGGTCCTGGGCCCTAGGAAGGTCACCAGGGAGAATCAGCAGCCGCCCGCTCCAACCCTGACAGCGCCCGAAGCAAATCTGGGCTCAGTTTTCTCACCTGTGAAGTGTGAGCGGTGGCGTCTACTCCCAGGGCCACAGCGGGCAGGATCCTGCGTCAGGCTGCGTGGACGCGCACGCTGGCTCAGCCAGAGCTCAGGGCCTCATCTGTTGCCTCTGTGCACTTGCTCTGTGTCTTTCAGGAAATGTGGACATAGACTACTTTGCAACACTTTTTATCCTAGTTTATTTTTATTGTTGTTTAAAACTAAGACCTATTTTTACCTTAATTTTTAAAAGCATATGTTTTTACTGGAATTCGGTGCATGTGGTAGGGTCACTGCCGGAGCAGCAGGGGCCGGCTTTACCACTGGATTTAGGATGAACAGGGGTCTGAAGAGAGGTGAAGAGGCTGCTGCCCGCCTTGACCACACAGGAGCATCTGGAAGGGGAGGCCCGGATGTTTGCAGTGGCGCCTGGACGCTGCAGGGGGAAGCTGGCCTAGGACGTGGTCCTCTCCAGCAGCGGCTGTGCGCACGCTGCACCTTCTTGGCCCTACCCAGGGCTTGTAGTGGTGGACAGTGGGCTGGTGCCAGGGTGGTAGAGACTTGGAGGTCCTCTTCCAGGGCTCAGTTCTGGGTCCTGCACTGAAATCTGGTCTGAGGCTGAGAGGAAGCGTGCTGGAGCCGCCACTCCCTGAACCATTCCCGGGAACACAGGTCCCTCCCGGGGGTGCAGGAATGGAAGGCAGCTGTGGCGGAGGCTGCGTTCGCATCCCGATCAAGACCAGAGTCTCCGCTCAGGCCCAGCCCGAGGAGGCACCGGGTGGAAGTTCATCTCTATCTCTGGTTAGATTTAACCTCGATTTCTGTATCTCTTCATGGCTGCCCGAAGACTCCTCCACAGAGGGCCAGAAATCAGAATGCCAAGGCCGAGGGTGGGCTGCCATGACACCGCGAGGAGGGTGCATTGGAGTTTCCAGTGGCAGGTGCTAACACACACGCAGTTCAGATGGCGGCAGCGCCCCACCAATGCCAGCCCAGCCATTCCATGATGCCCTGACGATGTCCCGGAGCATGGCACACCCAGGCACCCTGCGCTCCATCCCCATGTGGCGCCCCCACCTCCCCTGATTCACCGTGCTCGCCCTGGAGAGGAGCAGATGGAGGTGGAGGTGGTGGGAGGCAGTGGCTGCGTGTGGCTGCGTGGGAGGCAGTGGCTGCGCGAGGCTGCGTGGGCAGCAGGAGTGACCTGGCTGCTGCCGCAGTGCTGCGCACCGCCTAAGGCTGCCGCTTAACCGCTCCATGGGCTGGCAGTGAGCGGATCCGCCATCCAGCAAGGGCCTGCTCCTCGCAGGCGGGCTTGTGAAATCAGGGACAGTGGGCCAAATACATCTTCTCTGCATATCAAAACCTTGCTTTTTGTTTCTATTTTATGAAAATATAAAACAAACTTCCATAGTTGAATAATAAGCAAATAACAATAGTTACCAGTGTGTATCATTATCTTCAAAGTAGTTACTCAGAGTACAAGACATACACCAAAAAGATACTTACAAAAAAAGAAACAGAAAATAACCCAAACTTTCCGGCTGGAGATACAGCTCAGCGGCTCAGCGGCTCCCGGCAAGCAAGCGCAAGGTCCTGAGTCTGTTCCTGGCCCCCTTCCCACTCCCCAACAAAATGCAAACTTTCAATAAACTAAGATGAACTATTAGTATAAATGAAACAAATTTGTATACATGCTGAGCTATTTTGAAAACAACAGAGCATGTAATTAGGGGAAGTATTTGAATTTCTCCCAACTTCCTATTTATCTTCTATTTTGCTCTTAATTTGTGCATATGTAACACATATTGTTTATGTGTATAGATAGAGGTATACAGTGTTTGTCATAAAAGAGAAGCCGTGTGACAGTTAAGCCTGTGTGTCTGGCTTGTTTCACTCAACATTTTCAAGCTGCATGCATTCACCTATGAATGTCTCAAGTGTCTCTTTCTTCATGGGCCAAGATTGCTATCCATTTCTATCAATGATAGATTAGGAAGAAAAGCCCAAAAATATATAATAAAGAAGCAACGTCTTTAATATGAAGAAAATAACAAGAAAAACCAGCAAAGGGTTGGAACAAGCCACTCACAGAACACAATAAAATGCCCAGAACTATATGAAGAGATGCTTAATTTCTCTTAAGGAACATGTCGCTTAAGTAGAACAATAATAAAAACCTTTTGTTTAGAATATTGACAAGCAACAGCCACACAAGGCTGCTAATCCCCGGACTTGTTTTCCTAAGGGAAGTGCTTGCTGAGGCCGGCAATCCTGCAGCTGCCCGTGTGCCTGGGACGAGGTTGGAGCCCACATAAGTTCTCTCCTCTAGGAACCAGCAAAGTCTAACAGCAAAGCTTTCTGGGGGAAAGCTTGGTGACCCAGAATCTGACGGCTGCTCCGAGATTTCCTCAGTGACCTTGAGTGCAGACTCTCAGGGCCTAATTCTGTGTGTAGGCTTTAAGAAGGATGTGACCTATCTTTTCCGTGTCTCACTGAAGTGTGCTCAAGATGAATGGCTTAACGCAGAAAATATTTCCAGTGCCTTAGAAGACAAGACTCATTATTCAATGCCTGAATCAATAAATCTGGTAAGATCAGTTGAATTTGCTTAATCCAGGAAAAATGCTTGCTTCAAACCAAGCAGTTTTATGATGGGTCTGTATAAAAATGATCTCATTCAGAATTTTTCAAAATGTCCCTCCGACTGGCAATGAAGTCAGATTTAGAGGACTGGCTGCACCCAGAGGGCATGGATTGGGATGCCACACACAGCATGACACGTCACACAGCTCTACCTCCATCCTGCAGGGTCCACATGCTGTGCCACTCCAGGGTGACACTGTCACTGTGAGATGCGTTCAGCAGGCCTTGAGACAGCACAGGTATACTTTTTGCTCAAACTTTTAAGCTTTTGTAGTACAACATACATTGTTTTTCCAACACAAACTAAATGTTCAGGGTTCTTGCTGCCTGCTTCTGTAGCATTTTAGGTCTTTTATGTGTTTACAATAATGAAAAAGAGTCTGCACCTTGAGGGTCTTTTTTTCTGCTTCAAATGTAAACTACACACAGTTTCACTCTAAACTGTGTTAGGTGAATGGAGTTGACTATTTCCTCAAAGATAGTTACGTTTGGATTGAGGTGGGAAAGCCTCAGAGCTCCCCAGAACCTCCAGGAGGCTGGGCCTGGCCTGCCCTCTTGGGGACAGCATGCAGATGCCCCCTGTGCTGTAGGTGACACTCTGGCGGCATCACTGTGTGCTCAGCTAATTCACCCTTGCTATTCTGTTCCACCCTACAAAGGAGACAGCTGAGGCTGGGAGAGCTTCAGTGACTCACAAGCTGATTAGCGTACATTCCGCGTCACTCTCTTCTTGGACAGCTGTCCTTTTTGGTATTTAAAATATTGAATTTTGCTTCTGATGTGAAATGTCTCCACCTCAGCTTAGGTCATTTCTACAACGTAATTAGAACCTTGTCACCCTGCTGCTTGTAACTTGAGTGGGTTCACAGAGCCTGACGACGCTTTTCAGCCTTTGGTCTTCAGACGAGGGCGTCTGCCCCCTGGACCTGAGACGGCACCTGGGCGATTCTGCTGCACAGGAAAGCTTGGCCACCACGAGACACTTGAGACCTGGGCTCTGGGCTCCCGTGTCCTCTCCCCTCATCCTCTGCCCGCTGTCACTCATCAGGCTGCGCGCGCCAGCAGCCACTTGCTGTCCAAAGGCGGTGCCACCTGGGCCCTAAGCACAAGGATTCCGGAGACTGAGATACCGCCTCTGTCACTTACTAGCCCTTAAAGCCTCTGTCAGATGACCTGTGCAAGATGAGGCTGCAGGAAATATCTGCTTATCCGTGGTTGCACGAATTAAATGGATTAAAATGTGTGTGGCTCTTCCAACAGCATCTGGCGTGTGGTGGGCATTGCAGGGATCCAGCCGTGTCTGTTTTGGCGTTCATTTCCTGCGACCATCATAACCAACAGCCACAGAGTGAGTGGCTCGTTAGCAGCAGGAATCTCTCTTTCACAGTTTGCCATCCATTTCTCTGGGCAGACCCGAAGGAGTGGTGGGTCGCCCAGTCTCTAGGATGTCAGGGCAGCCAGCCTTCTTCGGTGTGGGGTCCTGTCACACAGTCTCTGCCTCTATCTTCACCTTCCCTTCTCCCTCTGTGTTTCTATGATTCATTCTTATTTTTTAAATTTATTTTATTAGTGCACATTTGCGATATATGCTATACACATCCGTCCTGGGGATCCCTGTGCGTGCGCACCATTTCTGTTCCTGATCGCTTCCTTGTCCCCGCGCCTGCTCCCACTTGCTATTTCTTCTAAACATGGTTTGTCCTTTTCCTGAACTCTGGCAGTAGCTTAATCCCCAAAGTCACATGTTAATGGTATTAAGAGGATGAAAAATTAATCCAGTTATGGGGCATGCAGCTGGGGTCTTTGGGAAGCTTCCTGTCACAGCATCTCTCAGTAGTGGGGCACATCTGCCACAGCCAGCAAACCCAGACTGACTCATTGTTACTAACAGAGGCCCATTAAGAACCACTCTTTTGGGCCGGGGAGATGGCTCAGTAGAATAAGAGCTTCCCTGAGTTCAATCCCCGGT
>NW_004524781.1:1127539-1129136 GCF_000260255.1 Octodon degus
TTTTTTTTTTTTTTTTTTTTTTTTTGAGTCAGGGTTGTGCTACGCAGTTCAGGCTGGCCTTGAGCTCACAACACAGCTCAAGCTGGCCTCAAACTTGAAGCGATCCTCCTACGCCAGCCTCCTGAGTGCTGGGATGACAGGCATGCACCACAATGCCGGAAACACTTTTTGCATCTGTTTTCTTCCATCTGGCATAGAATGTGCCACATTTTCTTTAAGTATTCATCCGCGGACGGACAGCAGGGCTGCGTCAACCTGCAGACTGCTGTGGATCGCCTGCCCTGAGCCTTTATGCACGATGTCCTGTTGCTTTTGCTCTTCATGCCTTTGAAACCTTTTAAAGGATGGAGGTTTGTAGGATTATTTTATAGTAGTCAACCAAAGAGTCAAGTAAAAAAGAGTGCAGGAAATCTGTCCACACCCCAGAGACTGAGGACTCCTGCTGAGGGCCTGGTCCTCCTCTTCTGCCTGAGTCCAGCTGGAGACCGAGAGACGGCTTCCTCACCACGCAGAGCGAGAAGCACGTGCAGGCTCGGTGCTGAGTGCTGCTGAAGTACGCTGTCGCAGGCATGCAGCGCCACCTGCCTGGGAATGCGGTGTTGATACAGATTCAGCCAAAAAGTATGGATGAGATAATTGCTAATGTGGTCAGTCCTGGGAACCCTAATTGGAGGATTTCCGCAGCCATGTGATTTGTTTGGAGCCTAGAAGAGGTCGAGTCGTTTTGGTGGCAGGTCAGCTTCCCAGCCTTTCAGTCCTCTTCTTACAGCTTCTGCACCCAGCAGGGTCATTCTCCACGGGGCCACTCCACGTAAACCCTGAGTGCCTGCTGACCCAGTCCTGGAGGATGCTGGTCTGCTCTTGTGGACAGGTTCTTGGGACCCCACAACAGCAGACTCGCCATCATGGCACGTTGCCCGGCACAACAGTACCTCCTCTGAGCTAGTTACCTGACACTATTGCACAGTCACTCTCCCCCCTTACACGAGTGGCCCCAAGTGTGGATTACATGCTGGTCGTCACTTGTGACCAGCCCCAAATGGGGCCTTCTGAGCGGCCCATCACGTCCGCGTCCCTCCACTGCCTCTGAGACAGAACCTGCACTCAGGAAACAGAACTGCAAAGGAGGCTGGGCTTCTCGGCTGTGCCAAGGTAGCTCCTCTGTGGAGAGGTTGCAAAGTTAAACTACCTCTTCCACCAAAAGTCTTCTCACTGTCCCTTGGAAATAAACTTTTTGGTAGAAGAGTCTCATGTACAAGGCAAAAGGAGTAAATGCCTGACAATACCCATGACAGATCTGCCTTTCAAAAAGGCAGCCCAAGGAGGGGCCAAAAGGGACATTGATCAACCCTGATTTGCCAAAGGAGGAAGTGACTTGGCTAGGAATGGAAACAGGGCTTAGGATCCACGCAAGACTCAGCTCGCTCTGCCCCCTACCGTAATCAAAACTGACCCTGGGGGGCTGGTAAAATGGCTCAGTGGTCTAAAGCACCTACTTAGAACAAGCTAAGCTAAGCACAGGGACCGCCCTTCAATCCCCCAGCACCACATGCCAGCCAGCCCCGCCCCCTGGTGGGCTGAGCTGGCCACACACACA
>NW_004524781.1:1129672-1133185 GCF_000260255.1 Octodon degus
AAAAAAAAAAAAAAAAAATGGATTCAATCAAAAGGACTAGAAGAAAGAAAGATCGCCCAGCATGCTTTAAAGAGCTACCACTGTCTGTCTGTTGTTAGTGCATAAGAAAAAAAAGAGTGAGACTGGAGATGAGATGAGAGGTCTGCTAGCGAGCGCCTGACTTCAAAGGGACACGCAGCGCGGTCTGAGGCGTATTCCCGGAGGTCAGCTCTTCCGCGCACTAACAGGGCCCTTCCCGCTGCGCTGACCGACGCTGCCAGGGAAGGAGACCCCCCACTCGCATCCCTTCCCACGTCCACCTCCTCCCCACCCCCACCGGGTTCCCACAACCACTCTCACCCCCACCCCCACGCGGCCGACTCACCGCCCGTCCTCTCTCCCACCCTCTGTTTGGACGCTTTGGGAACCTCGTTCCTGTCTCCCTGCTCCTCCCAACTCTGAATTAGAAGCAGACTCTGATGCTCACTCTGACCACGCCGGGTGGACCCTGTTATCATCAGCCGCAGTGAGGGGCCAACCCGAGCTCCCCGGCTGCAGCCGAGCAGACGCCGAGGCAGGAAGCGCAGCGGTCCGCACCGCATGCACAGGAGCGCCTCCGCAGGCTCTTTCACTGCCTCGGCGGCTCTACCTCTTCCCTGCAGAGCTCCGGAAAGGAACCAGGTGGTGACACGTGGCCTCCTGCGTGCTCGTGGCGCCTCCCGATGTGCCCTGGCTCCTCCTTGCAGGCAGGAAGCCAAGCAGGACCATGGAGACAAGCCCTGAGCAGCGCCAGAAGCCGATCCCACAGAGGAGAGAGCCCCGCGGGCTGAGACGCCGCCCCACCCCAGGGTGACCTCAGCACCCCACCCGGAGCTCTGACGCTCTGACCTTCCAGCCCCCAGCCCGGTCCGAGCCGGGCTTTCACTCTTGGATCTCTCTCTCTCTCCCCCCATAATTTTATTGAGAAACGAATAGCAATGAGACAGTTTCAAATCCGATTAGTAGGACAGTTTCAACAATTAATACACTGCATCTTGTCTTAGTGGTTATTCATTGTACAAGATGTAGACACATCTTGTCCACAAACACTATTAGAACAAATCTTTCTATTCCTTGAATTAAGAGAATGTAGCTGTATATCTATCCTATTTTGAATATACAGATACAAAATGGTTGTTCATTTGTATCCCCTTTTTTTTTAGTTTTGTCATTTAAATATTATAGGTGTGTGAATTCAGCAAAATATTCCAAAATAGTCCAGTAGTCCATAAGAGTAGCAGGTTTTCCGTAAGACTGGCAATGTCAGAAGTTGTTGACTTGAGCTTTTATAGCTCAGCATATTAATATGGCTTTACTTTTTATACCTCATTTTTATACTTTTCTGCTGGCTGGTTGAGACCAAGATAAAGCAAGACCTATATAACAAGAAATGTAACTTTTGTATCTGATGAGGTCAGTCAAATCCCCTCTGGACTTATCCTGAAACCCTGTACCACAGTTTGTAGACCCTAGTCAGTGTCAGCCATGTGTACCTCTCTTGTCACTTCTTTCCCAGCCCACAACTGCAAGTGGATTCCCCAGCCACAGGCCAGCTCTTTGGACTGTCCTTCCACATGACATGTGGGCCAGTTGATGTGGCTTTATTTCCCTTGAGCCCCACATAATGTGTCTATCTCGCACATAATAAACATTCTGTACTGCCATGTACTTTCTTCTAGAAAGTTGTTAAAACGGGATTTTGTTCTAGCTGTTTCTCTACCTGTTATGGTTTAGGTTGAAAAAGACCCCAAAATCTCAAGCATAAGAGATGAGGTTTTCAGAAGGAGGCTGTTCATGGGGGTGTTGTACTCCTATGAGGGTTAATCTGTGGAGGCGTTCATAGCTGCCTGCGCTGTTAGGAGGTGGTCGCTGCAGACGTGACATGGAAGGGGGGGATTTCCGGCCTCGGCCCTCCCTTGGCTCTGCTTCCCGGTTGTGGTGGGCTGAGCCCCTTCGCCTCCACCATCTTTTCCTCAGAGCAGCTGACTGCCGACGGAGGTCTCTCAACTGATGAGCAAATAAACCTCTAAGCTGGGTGCATGTGCCCCGGCTGAGTTCCCTGAAGTCAGAAGCTGTGTCGCCTCGTCTTTGAACATGCCTGTTACCGTTAGCCTTTCTGAAGGGGGGCTAAACTGGCTATGGAACTGAATTGAACTATTGGTTGAACGGGTTTACAGGAAGCTTAAAGCAAGAGTGGGGTTCATAAATTCGTCAGATAAAACAATTCCAACTAAATATGAATTTCAGATAAATAATAAGTAATGTAATGTAAGTATGTCCTAAATACTTCTATGGGATGCTAAACCTTTATTTTATCTTATTTATTTATTTGTGCAGTGTCTCACTACACAGCTTGTACTGGTAGTGATCCTCTTGTTTTCAGCCTCCCTAGTGCTGGGATTATAGGTGTGAGCCACCCCTTCAGGACTCCATTGCTGGCTCAGCATGCCCAGGGGGCAGGGCCGGTGCAGCATGTGGTTCCCAGGGTTGAACCCTGGCCCCTGCGCTTGCCTAAGCAAGCACTTAACCACTTTCCGTTTTCTAAAATCCAAGTCTAACTAGATTCTTGTATTTTTATTTCCTAAACCTGGTAGCTCTACAGGGAAACATGCTGCAGAAGGCAAAAGGGGAGGAATACGCAGAGTTCTCTGTAGGCAGGACAGTCTGTAGGTGTTAATACAGCGCATCATGCTGAGGTCCAGGTTCAGAGGTTTCGGTCTCAGTTATTCAAGGAATTTTCCTTAGAACCTCACTAAGAATTGTTTGTGGAAACCCCCACAACTTTGTGGAAACCTGAAACATCCTCTGCCATTGCTTTTGGCAGGAAGTTTGCAAGTAGCCAGTCCAAGGGCATCCTTCAGTTCTCCTTGCTGCCAATTGGCTGCTGTCCTGTCCCCCACTCCTGCATCACAGTGGGTGGCCGAACCGTCCAAGATACACCAAACGTCCTGCATCTTCTCGGGCTTCATTAATATTTCATCAAATTAAATTACATAACTGTAGGGGACATATTTAGGGCTTAAACTATAAAGATAGGCATTTATGGACATTTTCTGACATGTCTGAAATTCAGTTTTTCACTATTTGTGCATGCTGTAGGGATATAACCCAACGTCAGGGGTCCACTCAAGTATTTTAGACATGTGCCAAAGAAAGCAGGTCTTGGTTACTTTTCTCATTTCTGGTACAGAATACCTGACACCCAAAGTTAAAGGAGGAAAGGTTCATTAGCTCAGTGTGTACCAGCTCCAGTCTGTAGCCAGCGGCTCCCACCCGTAGCCAGCCCACTCCAAGGCAGGGCAGCAGCCGCAGAGAAGCAGTCCACGGCACAGCAGGGAGGAGCAGCAAGCCTGAGCGGCCCTTTCCTTTTGTGCTCCATCCAGGCTGAAGCCTACTGGTTGGTGCCATCCACATCTGGGTGGGGCTTCCCCCTTCAGTAATTCTGTCAACCGTAACTATGTAAACCAATCAGCGGGTCCAATGAGTTTTTTTTTT
>NW_004524781.1:1133285-1136084 GCF_000260255.1 Octodon degus
CTTATTCCACTGAGCCATCTCGCCAGCCTGACTTCTTTTTCTCAACACTGTGTGTCGAGGCTTCTCCCGCATCTTTGCGTGGCTTGGCAGCTCCTTGCTTTTCAGCGCTGGCGCACACTCCAACCGACACTGCCACGCCTTTCCTTGTCTTGGCATCTTCTGCAGAGCAGTGTTTCATTTGAATATAGTCCAGCTTACCAACTGTCTCAATTTTGGTGCTGTGCCTAAAAAATGCATCGTAAAACCAAAGTTCACCTAGATTTGTTTAAGCTTGCTAAGTAACTATATAAATTAAAATATAACCATACAAATAACGTATCTAGAGGGCCGCTCGCGCCATCCCTCGGAAGCTGTTCAGCAGTCCACGCCGTGGCCTACAATCTGTTGGAGCTGCGTCGCTGTTTGGCTCATTCCTGCTCCTGCCCTGCCCTTGGCTTTCCTGGCGCGCGCCGCTATGCCCACCTGGCCTAGGTCGGCCTCCAGGAGCGCAGGGGACAGTCCTCCCCCGCGCTCAGGTCCCGGCCCTGCCCAGGACGCCGCACTGCCCCTGGTTCCCGGCGGCGCCCCGCGTGTGGGCCTTCCAGGCAGCCGCTTCTCGCCCTCCGCCACGTCCACACCGGCCCACGAGGGTCAGGGAGTGACACAGGGCGGTCCCATCCAAAGACTAAGAATAGGTGCGCTTTTTGTTTTCCCTGGAATGGAGCTTGCATTCTAGAGAAGCAGCCCTGTGGTCAGGGGCCTTGGTGGGGGCCTCAAGGGCCGCGCGGCTGTTCTCCCACGCCCTCGACGTGACTCATGGCTGCTGAGCAAAGGGCGCTGTTGTGCTATTTATATGCTTGTGCATTTAGAAATAAAAGCAAGCTCCTAATAAGGGAAGAATTTTTTCCTCCATCTCAGGCAGAGAAATCTCAGATTAACTGTAACTTCCTTTTCATAAAGAGATACAAGCAAAACCCCAAATGTTCAGATGTATTAATACTGTCATTTTACAGTACAGCTTTTCAGTGATGGCCCTAGTTTCAGTAACATGCCCTTCAATTGTTTCCATGTAAATAAATTCATAAATCAGGAAAATACTTTGCTGCTCTGTCTTGAAATGTGGGAGCAGTCTCCTTTTGGAGCCTGAGGCCCACCAAGGGAATGTCACCTTGGACGGGGCTTTTCCACAGAGCACTAGAGCTAGGCCTCCGGGGGCACAGGGCCGCTGCCTCCTGATCGCGAACAGCACTGGTGAGCGGGCATGGCGGCACAGCCCTGCATTCCAGCTCTGTGGAGACCGCAGCGGAAGCCCAGCCTAGGCAATTCCACATGAAATTCTCTCAAAATTTGTTTAAAAATTAAAGAAATGGCTGAGTGTATAGCTCACTGTGAAGGTTCTGGGTTCATGGTCCAGTACTACACACAGCCAGCTTTTGTTTCATGAAATTTGCAAAGGAAGCATCTAGTTGTTTTTTACTTGTAAGTCTGTGTGTATGTGTGAAGATTCTGGTTATTTGTGGTTGTGCAGGAGAGGAGGTCCCCTCTGGTGCAGCCGACCCGTGGGCCCACGGAACAGTGTAGCCGCCTGGAGACACTGAGGCAGCCAAGCTCCCTGAGGTGAGGCCTGCTCCGGCCAGCTCTCTCACGGGCTCGGCTGTGCATGGGGCCAGTGCAGCCCAGCGGGCTTGTTCAGGCGTGCCTGGAGGTCCCTCCTGGGCCTCTGCTCATGTCCTTCTAACCAGTGCTTCTGCTTCTGCAGCTCTGCATGGTGCTGATTTCGATGGCAGATTGCCCCGCAGGGTAGAAACGATATAAAAGTGGAAACAGCTTTGTTCTGGGCTGTCGGCAAACTTTAGTCACTCGAGGGGTGCTGGAAATACACTGCTCTTCGGCCTGTTACTCCACATCTTGTAGCTCTGTCGGAGACCCCTGCTTTCAGAGGACTAAACAACCTTCCAGCAAAAGTGGAAACTACTCTAACTGGCTGTGAGTAGAGAGAGCCCAGAGGCCAGTTTCCGGGAGGCAGCACCTTGGGACCCCAGGGGTGTAAAGCAGGCTAGCTGATCCCAGCTTCCTAGTATAGCTAAGGATGAAAACAGTCCTGGGCTTTCAGGTGTCTATTGGCGGACACACGGGCTATTTCCAGGGTTTAGCTGCTGTGATTCATGCTGCTGTAGACACTGGCAAGCAAGTAGTGCTGTAGTATGATGTCTTAAACTCTTTGGGGACAGTATCTAGAAGAAGCACGCATGGCTGGCTCACGTGGAATTGCTAAGTTTAGTTCTTGAGAAATCTCCACACTGGCCATTCTGGTTTCCATCCCCACCAGCAGTGCAGGAGGGCTCCCTTTCACCAGAGCCTTGCCAGCATGTTGTTGTATGATTTTTTTTTTTTTTTAATTTTAGGACAGGGTCTACATGGTGTTCAGGTTCTCACTACTAGATCAGACTCATAGTGATCTGCCTGTTTACAGCCTCCCAAGAGCTGGGATTACAGGCATGCGCCACTATACCCAGTCTCAATTGCCGTCTCAGCATGCCCTGGGGCTGGGGCTGGCAGGGCAGACCTGGGGATTGAACCCGGGACCCTGTGCCTGCTTGCAGGCACTTTAATCCACTGAGCTATTTGGCCGGCCCTTATCTGACTTCTTAATGATTGCCATTCTTTCTGGAGGAAGATGGGTTCTTGGAGTTCTTTTAATTTTCATTTCTCTCATGACCAGAGAGGTTGAACACATTTTCATATATTTGTTGGCCATTTCTACTCCTTCCTCTGTGAAGTGTCTGTTCACTTCTTGGGTCCACTTCTTGACAGGCTCTT
>NW_004524781.1:1138153-1139792 GCF_000260255.1 Octodon degus
GCTCCTCCTGACGTGGGATTCCAAGTCTAGTCTTGGTGCCTCCTGCTAACTGTTGAATATGCTCGTGCCACTTTAGACTGCACGGAACATGCAGGACACTAGAGGTCACCACTCACATGTGCTCTACAAGAGCGACGTTCCTGAGGTTTAAGAAGGTGCCGTGACACGGCCTATTGAAGAGCAGTGGCGCCATCCCAAGGTCCCCCGCCACCTCTCTTTCCTCCTACCCTTGCCGTGATCCAGCTCCTGTGCCTGTCCCCAAGGGTCTTGGTGGACCATTGTGCACCCTGCGATCTAGACCTGGGATACAGCATGAATTAACTCCTCTTTCTTTCCTTTTCTAGTTATCCCCTACATGCGATCTTCAGCGCATTTTTGCTCCACAGTGTCTATGGCCTTCCATTCTCAAGGTATGTTTTGTAACTTAGATTTAAAGAGGAAAGAATCCCAAAGCCAGAGCAAGGTCTCCATGAGGCCCCTGCTCCAGGAGTGGGAAGACCTGGGAGGTCTCACCTTGTCTGTTAGGCTTCCTGACAAGCTCCAGGTGTGCTGCTCTGGAGGGAGTGATGCGTGGAAGGTGTGGCCCAGCCCAGTGGCTGTACCCCTGCGCACCAAGAGGCCCACAGCTCTCTGTTGCTATGGCAACTGATGGGTCAGAAGCCATTGCCTCAGAGAGCCAAATGAATCAATGTGCAGTGTGCATGTGTTGAAACAGTACACGGAGCCCCACGGATATGCATGATTACTATATTAATAAAAATAAAGTGACATTGAAGAAGAAATAGCCTCACACTCCTGCTGCTTCCTACTCATTCAATGGCTCTTTACTGAGGGCTATACCAGCCGGGCACTGGGCTGCATCCATACAAGCTAGAACCTGCAGTTATGAAAGTGCAGGGGAACAAACCAGGCTCCCAGGAGAACCTTCCGCCCTGAGTTTCCACACAGATAAAAGGCTTCTTTACTTCCCGTCCTGTTCTCCAGAACTTCAGCGGCCAGGGCAGAGCTGTGTCCTCCAGCCCACAAGCACCCAGCAGAGGGCTGGCACAGCAGGGGCAAGGGGCTTAGACCCTGGCCTCTGCAGAGAGGCCGAGGCAGGCTGAGGAAGGCTCTGCAGGGTGGTCAGAGAAGGGGGCACATGCCATCCTGGCATAGGGCTGGCCCAGCTAGGGCTGAGGACCAAGGCAGAGCAGATCCAATCCCCCACTCCCCACAGCGCCAGAAGGGCCCGGGGCTCTGCTGCCGAATCTGGCCGCGACTCCAGACCAGCTGCAGTTTTCACAGGGCCAGGTTCAGAATGAAGAAGAGAGGCCCCCGTGCAGCCACCCAAGGATGCCAATAACAGTCATGCAACGCATGCAATGGGTGTGAGAACGACGTGAGCCGCCGGCGCACTGATCGCAGCCCCTGGAGCTGGCTTGGATTTAAAGCTCAGGGCTGAACTACATTGAATAGGAGTGGTGATAGAGGGCATTCTTGTCTTGTACCAGATCTAAGAGTAAAAGATTTCAGTTTTTGCCCATTTAGGATTATGTTAGCCTTGGGTTTTCATAAATGGCTTTTACCAGATTGAAGTAGAGGCCATCTATTCCAATTTTCTGTAGGACTTTGAACATGAATGAGTGTTGGACTTTGTCAA
>NW_004524781.1:1141307-1143127 GCF_000260255.1 Octodon degus
GCGGAGGGACATTGTGGCTTGGACTCACGACTCAGAGATCAGAGGGAGCTGGCAGGAACCCGGCCTGCAGCAAAGCCCAGGCCAGGGCCGCAGCACTCCAGGTGGCAGCGCTGGCTCGGATGTCAGGCTGCAGTGGGTGTGTTGGGGTGCCCAGGGCCGGGGAGCTGAGCTGCAGGCACCTTGGGCTCGAGCAAGGCTGTCTAGGCCCAGGACGCCTCCTCTGTGTCGCACTTCCTGAGCTGAGAGCAGGAGGCACAGGAAGCTACTCTGCCCGACAGATTCGGTTTCCCTGGGCCCTGAAGGATCTTGCCGACAAATGGGCAGCCTGGAAGAGGGACAGCCCCGGTTGAAGGATGCTGCCACCCAGGAGTAGGCCAGGCAGGGCAGCTGGCGCCCTATAGCTGAGCAGGTGCGGTGCGGGGCTGCTGCCCTCAGGGTCCCCACAGCCACACAGGTGGCAGCCAGTGACCTGGGGGAGAGGTGCAGGTCTTCACTGGGCCACCATTAGAAGAGATCTTTCCTGACGCCATGCTGCGAAGCCAGGGATCGGTTGTGGTCTTGGCAAGGCTGTGAGCCCACAAGGCCTGATGTCGCTGAGCGGTGGCCGAGTCCCAGGCTTCACCACTGGACAGGGCCACGTGGGGAGACAGGCCAAGATCTGCTCTGCGCAGGAGCAAGGGCACCGGAGACACTCTCAGGGCTCCCGGTTCACAGAGGGGCAGGTGGCGTTAGAGACAGAATCCAACTGGAGACAGTTTCCGGCTGAGCAGGAAGAAGAGGTGGCCGGACGTACCGGAAGTTAGTGTGGGTTCGTCGCTTTGAGCAGAGGCCCTGGCCAGTCTCAGAGCAGGCGCGCTTCCCCTGTGGAACGGCCATCTGTGCTCGCCGGCCTGAATCGGCATCGTGGTCTCTGCTCCTTGTGGGCCTGCGCACGCAGCCTTCCAGGCCGTGCGTGTTACATGCACGGCTTGTGCTGGCCACCACAGCGAAGTGCCCCAGGCTAGGTGGCCACAGCAGTGGAAATTTTTTAATCACAAGTTCTGGAGGCAAGAGGTCCAGCATCAGGCGTCAGGAGGGCCGACTTCCGCGAGGGCTGGGGCCGCCTCCCTGTCTGTCCGGCTCAGCCTCCAGGCTTCTTGAATTGTGCTGGAGCAGTGCAGCCCAGGAGCCTCGCTTTACCATCAGTGTTTTCTTAGACCCAGTTTCAAATACAGTCATGTTCTGAGATCCCGAAAAGATAGGCTTCAGATGTGGCTTTTGTGGGATGTGTTAGTCTGTCCCTCACGGAAGCCACGCACAACATTTTTTTAGCTTCTGTCCTGGTGCAGACAAACTTCCGCTTTCCCCAGGAAATGTGATCCCTGATCCTGTTCAGCCTGCTCTCCCTGCTCCTGGCTGGTACCTGATAGAAGAGCCCTGTCCTCAAACATGCTTGGGAACAGGAAGAGGAGCAAGACAGGTGGGCTCCGCAGCACACTAGTCCAGCAGCCTCCTGGCTGAGCGGGAGGATCCCAAGTTCAAGCTCACCCTGCAGCTTTGCCACTTGGTGAGACACTGTGTCAAAATAAAAGATATGTTTAAAAGGACTGAGGAGGTAATTTTTAAAAATAGCAAGTTTCCCTCATTTAATTTTATGAAATGCCCTTTTTCTTGGCTTTCTTGTGTCTACCTTCCAGAAACATGCTCTGTAAAAGTTGGAAAACACTGATTTGTGACAAATCTGAGTGCAAAACAGGAGTACATGTAATTATTCTTCTACAAAACACAATAAAGGGGGCTGGTGAGATGGCTCAGTGGCCTAAAGCACCTACTTAGAACAA
>NW_004524781.1:1144137-1145344 GCF_000260255.1 Octodon degus
AGAAAACTCCCTGACCTTAGCCCTGACGTCACTGATCAAGAACCACTGACTCACAGAGGAGTGGGGCAGACTGCTGCAGGAGCCCCACAGTGACCTGAGGACCTGAGGTGCCCTGGGAAGGTGCTGTCACTGGGAGGCTGAGGCAGGAGGACGTCAGGTTCCAGCTCAGCCCCAGAGAACTTAGCAACACCCTGCCTCAGAATAAAAGATAGCAAAGGAGCTCGGGCTGCAGCTTAGTGTGAAGACTGTGGGTCCAGCTGCCAAAATCACCACGCACACAAAAAGGAAGCAAATAAACCACCCTAATTCTGAACAAATAAAGGAAATCATCGTGCTTATCTCAGTTGCTTCACTCATTTTATTCTGTCCATGTATACTTATTTTACATATACTTTGTCCTGTTTCACATTCTAATATTATATCAGAACAGTTGACTCATGTTGCTAGTGTTCAAAAATATAATTTCTAACAGCTGCAAAATTCATTCTAGAACTTAACATTTGTAACCATTCTTTATTAGTAAACTTTTGGTTCTCTATTTTTTATTATAAATAATAATGTGAGGAGACACCTTTACATTAAAGTGAATGCGTAACCTATTTTGATGACTAGAACATCTGAGCAAAACACAAATATGTTAAGGCCTAAGGCTTAGTGCTTTGAGGTGGAAGGTGGTGTATGTTTGGTTTTTTTTGGCTGGCTCAGCCCACCCTGAGGGCAGGGCTGGCAAGGCATTGGTGCCAGCGATTGAACCCCAGTCTTCTGCGCCTGCCTAACCTTGCCTAGCAGGTGCTTTAGACCACTGAGTTCTTGCCAGGTCCTGGTAGTGTATGTTTTACTTTGTTTATGCCCCTATTGAATACAATATTCTGAAACAAACAAAGTTTGCTCCTTTTGTTTTCCTTTGGTGTTGGGGATTGAACTCAGGACCTTGTGCTTACCAGGCAGGTGCTTGTGCTGCTGAGCTATCTCTCTTTGCTAATTTGATCAACAAAAATTGATCTTGTTTTAATTTCCATGTCCTTGGCTATATAGCTTGTATATTTTTCCATGTGTTCATTAGCTTTTCTTTTCTACGTACGTTTCTGTAGCTGCTTCTTTACTTCATCTGCTACGAGTTCTGAGAGTTCTTTTTTAATTTCAGAAAAGAATTGCGCTCTGATTTCTTCTATATCTTTCTGCTGCTGCTTATTTACTATCGACGCTC
>NW_004524781.1:1152507-1153632 GCF_000260255.1 Octodon degus
CCTCCTCCTCCACCTCCTCCTCCTCCTCCTCCTTCTTTCTTTTTGCATTTAGGACAGGGTCTGCAGGGTCTCACTGCGTAGATCAGACTCATTGTGATCCTCCTGTTTATAGCCTCCCAAGTGCTGGGAAGATAGTTCAGTGGAATAAGTGCTTGCCTGGCAAGCTCAAGGTCCTGAGTTCAATCTCTGATACTACCATAAACAAAGAAAAAAAATGGACAAGTGCTGGGATTATGGACACACACCACCACACCCAGTCTCAATTGCTGTCTCAAAGTGCCCTGGGGGCAGGGCTGGCATGGCAGGTCAGGGGATTGAACTCCCAGCCCCTGCATCTGCCTAAGCAGGCACGTTAAGCCACTGAGCTATTTGGCCAGCCCTTCATTTCCTTGATGCTGCTTTGCCCTAAATTTTATCGCAAGTTGAAATTGGCAGGAATTTTTTGAACACCTCTCTTCTTTTAGGGTAAGTTTCTAACCCTTCTCTTGGCTAGAATGACAGCTAGCATTTGCAGCGCTTCCTATGTCGCAGGTCTGTCAGGTGCTGCACACGTGCTGGCTCTGTTAGCCTCACAGCAGCTCTGTCACTGGCCTTTCCATTTTGCAAATGAGGGAACTGAGGTGTGAGAAACAAGACCTTTGCCCAAGGTCACCTTTGCCCAAGGTCACAGCGCTGATGCTGGCAGGCAGGCGTCACGGCTCCACTGCTTGATTGCCGAGCCGTAGCGCTCCTCACCTTGCCTTTGCCTTTTATTCTCCCCTTGTGAGCATTCAAATCTCATGTGAGTTTATCAGCAAAAATGAGTGAGAAGCAGGGGAGCTTTGCAGGCCCCAGGGGAGCCTTTGCCAGTCGGGAAACACGCTCTCACACAGCGGCAGGACCTGGTCATCTCAGGCCTGGATCTAGAGTGGGGAAGCAAGAGGCGAGCATTGGGGTAGAGGTGGCAGAACAGCAAGATTCTCTTGAGGTCTGCTGACAGGGTGGGGAAACAGCGCTGGAAAAAATAACATTAAGGGCTTTATTTAAAACTTTAATACAGGGGACTGGCGAGATGGCTCAGTGATCTAAAGCACCTACTTAGAACAAGCTAGGCAAAGCACAGGGACCGCGGTTCAATCCCCCAGC
>NW_004524781.1:1155137-1171000 GCF_000260255.1 Octodon degus
CAGATCTAAGGCCTTCTGCAGAACGACCGTCCAGGGTCACCGCAGCTGTCCAGCACCCAGGTCTCCTGCAGGCCTGGCGCAGACTGCCGTCTCCTTGAGCTCGGTTCCACAGCAAGAGCAGGTGCCTGGCTGCCCGTCATGCTCAGAGTTTCTCTGCCTGGTGTAGTTCACAGTCCCACCGCAGTGGAACTTTTCCCATATCCTGTCCCGGAGTGAGGCCATGTATGCATACTTCGGGTGATTTTGCATCTCCTGCTGCAGGTCCTTATCAAACTTTCTTCTCTCTAAACATAGCCAGCAATGGTGATGGCCACCTCCACTTACAGGGTAAGGGAGAGGAAGATGGTACATGTGATCACAAGACAGCAGCACTTGCTGGCCGCACAAGGGCCATCAGGGAGGAAGGCATGAACTGAAGGGAAGACTAGAGGCAGCAGAGGGACGAGCAGCCCCGTGGGGCACAGTGTGACTGGGACAAGTCGGACCCCTGTGCTCACAGCGGTCCTGGCACTGCAGACACCAAAGGCCAGCAGGAGAATACAGGGCAAGACCTGGCACACTTCGGTCCTTCTTCCCCTGCCATGGGACTGTGGCTGGCGCAGGGGACAGGCAGGGAGTCCAGGGGTGGCGGCTAGAATGGGCCAAGGCAGAGCCCTGTTTCTGGGCCATTGGCCAGCTCAGGATTCGCATTCTTAAGGGCAGAAACTGTTTTTGAACGCCAGGAATGCTCAATTCTCAGCCTTGATCAGAAAATTTGGGACACTACCGAGTTACATGACATTACAGTACAAGTTCTCATATGTCCTGAGTCTTAATTGACCTTGGAAGGTTAGGGCCAAAATATTGGCTTTCCTTGCGGCCCTCCTTTTTCTCAATTTTGGTCTGCAAACTTAGGTTGTTAACCATCCAGAAGACAAGCTTATTATTATTACCATACAACTCCGGCTGTTAAGCTTAACCTCACTATCTGTCTGAATATCAAACATCTAAAAAGAAAAAAGAAAAACAAAAAACAATTCTGGGCCTTAAGCAGGCCCTCAAGACATGTGGTCAGCCACCAGCTGCAACCTGACACCGCTGTCCTGGCCCTCCCAGCTCGGCGGCAGCGCGGACTTTAGTGACTTCCCAGCCCCCTCGGTGCGCAGCAGCCCCTGCCGCCCTGCGCAGGCCCTTCAGCTGCGCGACTCTTGGGAATCTTCTCTCGGCCAGTCAGCGATGTAGTGCCGCACCCGTGAGGGAGCGAGTTAAACACTCCCCCATCCCTCCCCCAGGCCTCCCAGTGCTGGCCCAACGCCGCGCACCGCTGAGGTCTGCCTGTCTGTGCATCCGCTCTGTCTTCTTCAGCGGCGCACCCCCGCGGGACCCTCGTGCCCTGCGTGAGGACGAGCTGGTCGGAGGGGTATTATCTCCCCAGGACAGACCTTCCAGGAGGGCGCGTCCAGTCGGGCCGAGCCGGCTGCCTGCGCCAGCGGTCCCCAGGAGGGGGCGCAGCGTGCACCCGTGCTCCCCGCTCCATCCGCCTCGCGCCCTGGAGGAGCGCAGCAGCCGCAGCCGCTCTCCGCAGAGGTGGGCTCCATCTTCCAGTCCACACCCCGTTCTAAGTTCCCTGCTGTCCCCCACTCCGCTGGCTCCAAACAGACTTTCCCCGGCTACAGAGCGGGTACGGGGAGGGGATCCCTTGCTCTATAGGAATGATGCGTTCTGTGCTGGAAAACCTCCCACACCTTCGTGTGCACTGTGTTTGAGAGCCGCTGAAGGGCCTGCGTGCAGGGCAGCAGGGGCTGCTGCGTACCAGCATCTACCTGCCATGCGCTGCACCCGGCCAGGGGGTCGCTGCCTGCTCAGAATGACCTCAGTGGGCAGATGTTACCTCTGCATGTCTGCTAAAATCGAAGCCGAGAGTCTGAGAGAGAGAAAATCCGATGGGATCCCCAGTGGGCTGAATCCACAGGCCCGGTCTTTATAGTAAGGAAGAGACCATGGGAGCAGAGAATGTGTCAAAAACTCTTACACCTCCAACAGGCCGTGTGCAGAAATGTGACGCCTCCCACAGGAAATGCATGTAACACAACCCCACTTGAGATAGGCTTAATGTGGGGAGGGATCTGGTGTTCCCCAAAGATAAGAAAAGGTGGGCCCCAATCCAGCAGCAGCAGCAGCAGCAGGAGTCTTAGGATGACTTCTCTGCAATGCTCCACCCGGGACCAGCTGACACCTGCATCCGGGCCTCCTCCTGGAGTTCTCAAGGGAGGGCGCGTCGTTGGCGTCTGGCCAGCCAATGGTTGCCTCCTCCCGGCTCAGGTGCTCCCCTCTCCTGAAATCACCGCGACCCAGAGTCCTGAGTGGCGCGCAAGACCCGTAGTGGAAGGGACGGTTCTCGAAAGAGGCTGTCTGACCTTGGCGGCTGTTGCCCTTGGACGCAATTCGATGGACGCTTGTTGCTTGGGGCCTTTTGTTTTTATTAGTCTCCATTAGCACTCTGAGAATGGCTGAATCCCCTTCTGGGTTTTTCTCCCTTTATTTCCATTAGGCAGAGGTCCTTAAGGCCACATGTGGTTCAGAGAAACGCGGCCTTTCTGCACCCCAGTTGTCCCTCAGTCTACTCCGCCGGAGTGAATGGAGGAGGCAGGAGCACTAGTTATTCTCCGAAGCTTGGTTTCCAGGGGAGAAGAAGTGGGGAAGCGCTCGCGGGGAGGGCTGTTGCGTCAGCTGCCGGACGGCGCCAAAGCCAGGCCTTAGATGGGTGGGCGGCGACAGACAGGGGCTTTGTTTTTCCCCACAGGAAGTTATTTTCTGTTTTACAAGTTGGTTGGATCCTTTTGTTCTTGAGGTCAACACCTAGATGCCGGAGATTCTTCTCCCAGGAGCCCTCATTCTGCATTTCACCCCACTCCGGAGCGAGCCGAGGCGACCGCGGAGCGCTGCAGGGGCTCTCGGGCCGGGAGGCCGCGGACGCCGGCTGGTCTCGTGGCGCCACCACCAGGGCGCTGCTGGAATCCCAGGGTGCGTTCGCTAAAATGGTCTGCTAGCAAGTGCCGGTTGTCGGGAAGGAAAGTTGGCAAGACTGGACTCCAGCTACCGTTACTAGCGACTGTCCTTACACCAGGGATTTACGTCTTCAAGCCACAAGTGCAAAAAAGCTCTGAACCCATTTCACAGGGTTTTATGTTGACTAACAGAGTGTGTTGATTATGAGCACTCGTGAGCTCTGGACAGGTGATGCTCTGTTAAACGGCCGGGATAGACCCTCCCTCAAAGGACTAGGAGGCGTCTTCAGGGAGACGGAGAGAAGAGGTCAGAGTAGGGCCAGGAGCCCAGGGAGCCCTAAGGTGGGCGCGTTACCACCGGGACAGCTCCAGGGAAGGCGAAGGAGCAGAGAGGCGCTAACTGCCAAAGTGGGGACCGAGAACGTTCCCGTTGGCTGGTCATTCTGAAGTCAGACAGTTACAAAAATGTAGAGCGCTCATGCTACGCATTCTAGCAGTGTACGTCACCTTTCTGCAAATAGAGAAAACACGTGGTTGAATTGCTTCTCAAGCTAAAATACAAGTCCATGGCAGAGTGCGGCTAGAACCCAAGACTTTGGACAAGTAGCCCGGCTCTTTATACAGCACGGAAGTATCATTCCCAACTGCCAAGTCGGGGCTTCTCTGGACTTGGAATAGGGCTCTGGGCGGGTACTTGCCTGCACTTTAGCATCCTTATTGTAAAATGGCAATGATGATGTCACCCTGCGGAGAGTTACAGATCAGAGGAGGTGCTCGTGTTAAGCACTGCAGTTGTGCCATCGGCGTTAGCTGGCAGGGTTCTACAGCAGGCTTCATCTGTGACGAGTCATCGCTTTCCTGAGACAACCAGTGTTGGGGCCTCTGCCCTCTTCAAAGCCACTGACTTCCTGTCTCCGTGAAAATGAAGCTCTTTATTGGTGGTAAGCTTTTTTACTTTTGTCTAACTTCTGGCTCCTGTATAATTACCTTTTCAAAAACATTTAAACTTTATAGTCTTATTCAGAATTCATACTGAGTCATAAGTAATAATAAAGAAATCCCATATACCCTTTACCCAATCTCCTCCAACGGGAACAGTTGCAAAACTGCTGTTATGGGTCGCTCAGAATAGGAACCAGATCAGCCAGGTTGGAATTTAGAAAGCTGTTTATTACTGAGCTCAGGACCCCCCATCTGCTCTCACGCAGGACAGGACTGAAAGGCGGCAGTCCAGGAAGCAGGAAGGGGTTTTAAACCCTGGAACTACATTGAGTTTGATAAGCTAATTTGTTGTCTGACCACATTTAGTTTGGTAAACGAATTTATTGTCCGACACAAAATAATGCTTTCAGAGCGATTGGGACCACTACTCAAACTACATTTCCGGGGCTTTTGTTTCAGTTTCTGGTTAATTTGCACCTGAGTACCTGCAGGCAGCCTTGCATAGCCTGAAGTTACAAGAAGTTAAAGCCCATTTAGTTTTCTTTAAGTCATATCTGTAAGCTAACTTTGCTGACAGGAATTGGTGAGGGTTACAAGAATTTTATTTTAGTAAACAGCAAGAAACAGCCACTAGTTATTAAACAACTTAGAACAGTGGTAAGTATACATTTTACACAACAGAAAACACAAGATTTATATTTATAATCTAAAATGTGAGTTGATCCATCACACTGCTATCAGGAATGAAACTCCCAACCTGAAAGATAACTTTGTGTTCTCTAAAATCAAAGAATGGTTCAATCCCCAGTTCCACCAAAAAATAAACAAATAAATAAATAAAATCAAAGAATGAATTTTAGGAACAACAGAGGTTAAGAGCAGAATATATTTATTTGGGGAAAGAAAGCTCCTGTCTGAGAGGACAGAAGGGGACCTAGAGGGTTGTCCCAGAAGCTGTGTCTTCCACAGATATTTATAGAGTGAAGCCTTGTGGTGAGGTGGGTCTAAGGTGGAGAACACGAGAACTCATTTAGGTGGGCATGAGGTGGGACAAAACTATGGTCAACCATTGAGATTACAAGCATCATTGTTCAGGTAAAACTGATTAAATCTGGGACCAAATGGGGAAGGGAGTCACGCAGCTAGCAGGCATGAAGAACGGCATGAATAAAGAACCCGGGCTTTTCCTGTAGGGTGCCGGGCTAGTGACTTCCAGGCATCCTCATGGCGAGGGACTCGCTTAGCATCTCATCCTGGATGCTGTGTTTAGGGAGGCCTGTGGCTGCATTTGGTTCTTCTGGCTTGAGGTCCACCCACAGCAGGGGTCCATCTCTCCCACAGCTGCAAGGTCGCCTTGTCTTCCGCGCTGTCTCCTGGAGGCCTGGCCCTAACTGCCCATAATATTTCTAACTCAGCTACCTTCAACAAAACCATAATAATCGACATTGTTGTAGCCCCCAGTCTTCCTCAGATCGCCCCTGTAAGACACACTTATTTGTGGGTGCCTGTTGGGTAAATCTGATTGCACCTGTTGGTCCAGGGTCCCCTCCTGCATGACGCGTGGGTCCTGATGGCCTAGTGACCACACTGAGCGCCCCGCGGCCTCAGCAGCAGCAGGCTTCTTCCCCTCAGCTCCGCTCACTGCTGTGCCCAGCCCTTCACTTTTCCCAGTGGTCTGTTCCTCTTTCCTGCTCAGGGCGTTTGAGGACAAAGGTGCTGCTGTCTGCTGAGCCGTCCACCACTGGAAGAACATCTGGGTTGTTTCTTGTGTTTACCTCGTCAGAATAGGGCTGTTGTTGTTGTAGGCAGCTAAATTAGATAGAAATATTATAGGCAGTCAGACAGGGCCAGGCCCTCAAGGAGACGGCGCGGAAGACAAGATACGCTGCAAGTGTGAGAGCCACGGATGCTCCCGCTGCGGGCCAGGCCCAAGGACCAAAGATCCAAGAAACGCTCACCTCCCTGAAGAGGAGCACCCACGATTGATCATCCCCTTGAGAAAGCCGGGAAGAGTCACTAACCCAACCACCACCGGCTGGCTACCGGTAAACTGTGCTACACTCAGGCCCGCTTGCTACGTGCCTGGCTTCCCCATTCGGCTTTGGTTTAATCAGTTTGACCTGAGCGGTGGTGCTTATAATCTCATTGGAGGACCATAGTTTAGTCCCACCTCGTGGCCCCCTAAGTGAGCTCCCATGTTCTCCGCCCTAGACCCCCCCACCACATTTTTTACTCTAGAAAAGTCCCTGGAAGAGACTACTTCCTGGGGACCACCCACTTGGGCCCCCTTTGGCCCTTTCTCTTAGGCAGAAGCTTTCTTTCCCCAATAAATGTATTCTGCTCCTTATCTTCCGTTGGTTCCTGAACTTCATTCTTCGGTTTTAGCGCGTACAAGCTCATCCCAGTGCCTTTTGGGTTGGGAGTGTCCTTTCCCCTATATCATCGTGAACACCTATGCACCTACTTTCCTGTGAAGGTAAAATTTCTTACGGGGGCTGGCGAGATAGCTCAGTGGTCTAAAGGGCCTGCTTAGGTAAGCTTAGGCAAGTGTGCAGGGACCACAGTTCAATCCCTAGCACCACATGCCACGCCAGCCCCGCCCCCAAGGTGGGCTGAGGGGGCCACAAAAAAGAAATAATAATAGAATACAATTTTTAAAAAATAATTCTTACTCTGGTTGAATGACATACACGCTCCTCAAGGGGCTGCTGCTGTTTTACACCCGCGAGCTGTGTCTGAAGGACCAGTTTCTTGCCTCTGTCCGCAGTACCCCCTCCTTCTCAGGGAGTGCAGGAACATTCCTTTTGCCACACACCGATTTCCCTAGTGCTCAGCGATGGTAAACATCTTGTCACGGCTCAGTTGCCATCTGCCCCATCTCTTTAGTCAAATAGCTTCGTATCTGTGGCGCATTTTAGAATCGAATCGCTTGGCTGTCACTGTTGAGTTTCAAGAGCTCTCTACGTATGATAGGAAGGCCCAGGATATTTTTCTTTTTCTTTTTTTTTTTTCTTCCATAATTGTATTGAGAAACAAATAGCAATGAGAGAGTTTCAAACCAAATTGGTAGGACAGTTTCAATAATTAACACATTGCATACATTCTTCCTAGTGGTTAATTGCTGCACAAGATGCGGACATGAGATCCTATTTACAAACACCATTAGAACAAATCCCTCTATTCATTAAGAGAATATAACTATATATCTATGCTAAGCACTTTGAATACGCAGATACAAAATGGACATTCATCTGTATCCCCCTTTTTTTTTAAGTTCCATTATTTGAATATTATAGGTGTGTAAACTCAGTAAAATATTCTAAAAGAGTTCAGTAGTCCATAATAGTATTGGGTCTTCCACTTCACTGGCAATGTCAAAAATTGCTGACCTGAGTCAAGCTCAACGTAACAGCATGGCTTTACTTCTTATATTTTTCTTTTAATGTAAAACATCACCGCTGGATTATGAGCATCGTAATGTAGTAGTAAAATATGAGCCAAAGGGACATGAAGCACGGCAGGGGGCAAGGAGCACCAGTTCCCTGGGCCCTCTGCTACATGTGAATGAACTTTTTCTTTTTTTGTGGTACCACAGATCAAACTCAGGACCTTGCGCTTGCCAGGCAAGCACTTATTCCACTGAGCTGTCTCCCCAGTCCCTACACATGAATGAACACAGTGTGAATCTGGGCTTAACTGGGACACATTGGAGGTTACTGTTTAGGAAACAATGGAATCATTTAAAGAGAGACAGGACAAAGTTAATTAAGGGTATAAAGCAATACAAAAAAGTAGAAAGAAGGGGCCGGGGAGATGGCTCAGTGGAATAAGCGCTTGCCTGGCAAGTGTAACGGCCTGAGTCCAATCCCCCGTTCTGAAAAAAAAAAGTGGAAAGAAAAGCAGGGGGCTGGCGAGATAGTTCAGAGGACTAAGTGTCTACTTTGGCAAGTGTAGGGACCAGGGTTCGATTCCTGTTCCTGCTTGCTGCACTGGCTCTGCCCCTGCCCCTGGTTTGCTGAGCCAGCCACCGAGTCCAGGTGTGGTGGCATATGCCGGTAATCCCAGCACTGGGGAAGCTGAGACAGGAGGATCTCCATGAATCTGAGCTGGGTAGTGAGACCCCCTACCAAATACATAAATGAAGAGAAAAAAAGGGAAAAAAACAACAGCAGAAACACATAGGAAACAAATAAATATGGCTGGCTTTAAACCCAGCCATATCGTCTATTACCACAAATGCTGGTGAATTAACTACTTCAATGGGAAAGGTTGCGAAAATGAGGCCTAACTATGAGCTGCTTTAGGGGATGTTCCGTAAGTAGGAAACTAAACACACTGAAAAGAAACTGTGCCTGCCCAAGCACCAATCAGAGGTGAGGCCCTGCTAAAGCTGGACAAAGCACAAAGCAGCAGCCCTCCCACGGCGCACAGCGACGCCTTCTTACAACGGCGCCATACATCAGGCTAACATATCAACCCCAAACGTGAAGGGCCCACTAGCATAGCTTAGCGTACAGACAGCAGAAGCTGACGGGCTGAATGCAGAAACGGGCTTGCTGGATTTTTTTTTTTTTTTTTTTTTTTGCGGAACCGGGGATTGAACTCAGGGCCTTGCACTTGCCAGGGAAGTGCTTATTCCACTGAGCCATAAGGGCTCATTGGATTTTAACATGCTAAGTAGTTTAAAGAACAGCAGCCGAAGCAGCAAGACTGCAGGAGATGAGAGCTCCAGCACGAGCCCACCTTGGGAAGGAAGCCCACTCTCTAAAGGTGCTGGATGCATGTTATTCTGAAGTGCACATGGAAGATTCATCAAGAAAGGCCGTATGCTGGGCTACGAAAAACCTCAAAGCACTGAAATCATACAGAATATTTTATAGCCACAACTACATTATGTTAATAAAAAAGATACCTGGAAAAATCTCTGAGGAGTTTGAAATGAAGCCACACACTACTAACTAACCCTAGACAAAGAAGAAATCATATAGGATCATGTTGGGTTTTTCCCCCTGCATTTAGGACAGGCTCTCCAGGATCTCCAGGGTCTCACTATGTAGATCGGACTCCTAGTGATTCTCCTGTTTTCAGTCTCCCAAGTGCTGGGATTACAGGTGTGCCACGCCTAGTCTCAATCACCGTCTCAGGGTACCCTGGGGGTGGGGCCAGCACAGCACGTCGGGATCGAACCCCACTCCCTGCAGCTGCCTAAGCAGGCACTTTAGTCTGCTGAGCTATCAGGCTGGCCCACAGAACATCTTCCATCTGACTCAGATTCTGCAACATCTCTACTTTGCAAAAAGGCTAAAAGTATTTAAAACGCATGGTTTTCTCGAGCCTAACAAGCCCACTTTTAAAAGGCCAAGTGACAAGAAGCCCAAGTGTCTCGATTCACCTTCACCCAGGCCTTTGTTCTCATGCTAGCAGTGTGACTGTGTTCTCCGACTTCTGCTTTATTTTTGGGTGGGCAAAGAAGGGACTAAGATAATATATGTAATGTTAGGAGAAAGCCAGCACAGGTCCTATCTCCTTTTAAGCTAAAGGTCCCTTGGCTCTGGGTAGGGGCAGAGGTGGTAATGGCCTGCCTGAGCCCAGCCTAAGTGCTCTGCTTCTGTAGGGAGCCCTTCACTCCAGCCCCACAGCTCAACAAGGTCTTCTCATGTTTTACGGATGGTGTTGTAAAGGTGGTGCCCCATGCCTGAAGCCACCCACTGTGTGAAGGTATTGGGGTTTGAACTCGAATCTACATTTTTTTTTGTTTGTTTTTGTTTGCATTTTTCTAGGGGTCTACAGGGTGTTCAGGGTCTTACTACTAGGTGGGACTCCTAGTGATCCACCTGTTTATAGCCTTCCAAGAGCTGGGATTACAGGTGCATACCACCACACCCAGTCTCAATTGCTGTCTCAGTGTGCCCCGGGGGCGGGGCCAGCATGGCAGGCCCCGGGAGCTAACCCCTGGTCCCTGTGCATGCTTGCAGGCGCTTTAATCCACTGAGCTCTTGGCCGGCCCTCTATTCTACATTCTTCCTTTTATGCTAAAAGTACTTGGACCCTGTCTGAATTTTGTTCTGATACACTTCTTAGGCACTTAACACTTGATTTTTTTATGCATTTAGTACAGGGGATAGAGTCTACAGGGTCTCACTATGTAGATTGGACTCATAATGATCCTCCTGTTTTTAGCCTCCCAAGTGCTAGGATTACAGGTGCATGCCACCATGCCTAGTCTCAATCACTATCTCAGCATGCCTTGGTGGTGGGGTTGGCACAGTATGCCAGGGATCGAACCCTGGCCGCTGAACTCCGACTAAGCAGGTGCTTTAGTCCACTGAGCTATTAGGCCGGCCCAATACTTGAATTTTATTCATATGCTGGTGATGTACAATTCATTCATCTTGGGGACCCGGTATTGCATCTGACTTTTACCCCCTCTCCCTTCCCGATCTCCCCTACCTGCCTCTACCTCCCACTTTGACAGGTTGGCCCTTCTGTTCTGCTCTGAGATGATATGAACAAATAACGTATTCAAAAGGTAAAAGCAGTTATTGAATGTAAACACTGCTGCTAGTTTCTGCTTCTTTCTGAACAGCTTTTGTTGCGAAGGTCTAACAGAGTACATAGTGTGCTTATCTTCTATGTATAGCTGACATGTGAACACACCATGCCATCACCCGATCAGGACCTAACGCACACCTGCCTCCCAGGTTTCTTTGCAGCTGGTGCACTTGCTCCTGTCCCGAGGCAGCTGCTAGTGTGACTTCAAGGCCACTTGGCGCTATCAGCTCAGAGCTCCCAGGTGCACACATGAAGCGTACTCGCTCAGCTCTGGCTCTCTCACTGAAGATGACATCTGCGAGATTCTTCTGTACACAGCAGTGCTCATTTTTGTGTCACCGCGACAGGGTTTGCGCTTCCTCAGTGTCCCATGCTTAGCTTCGTGAGGTATTGTTTCCTAACTACTGAGCAGGGGCCTGGGGAGCGTGCAGCCCGCCTCAGCCTCTGCTGACCAGGAGGGCAGGTTCTGCCAGAGCCTTCCCAGCCAAGGCTGCTGGCATGGCCTGCTCCCTGCAGCCTCGCGGTTCCCTTCTTTTGCGCACTCGTGTATCACCGCACTGGAGTGCGACAGCGTGGGGCGGGGGCTTTGGGAAACGTCTGCTCTTTAAGTTTCTTGCCAATGGTATGGTTGTAGCAGCACCGAGATGCCATCTCACTTTTGTTTTTTGATACCAGGAATCAAACTCACAACCACACGCTTGCCAGGCCAGCACTGTGCCACTGAACTATACCCCTGGCCCCATCTTACACTTTAAAAAGTAACAATTTATTTACAAAAGTGTATGCAGGGAAAGTTAAGCATTTACACTGAAGTACATGGAGGTGAAGAGCAGACACCCACGTGCCCCTGCAGGCAGGGCCATGGGGGCCTCCTGCCCCATGGGAGCTCAGCAGAGGGCCTGCGTGACCGACCTGCTCCTCATGCCAGGCTGCTTCCGCTTCTCCTCTTCACACAGATCCAGGGCAGCCAAGAAACCTGCCACCAGCTCCTGAGAGGCACAGCCTCCCCACGCCACGGCCTAGGCCTCTCCGGAGCTTGCTCGGAGGCCTGAACCCCTCACTCAAGGGCGGAGGGCCAGAAACCCCTTCTCGGCTCAGCACGTGGCCAGGCTATTTCCCCCAAGCAGCACCCTCTGCTTACTCCAGCAGCCCTGCATTCTCAGCCGCACTCGATGGCAACACATGAAGTCACAAGAAGGGCCTTTTTTCGGGCTGGCTCAGGCTGCCTTAAGGCCGTGTCTGGGGATCGAACCTTGGGCCTCTGTGCCTGACTGGGTTTGCCCAAGCAGGCGCTTAAACAATGGAGATAACCCCCAAGTCCCCAACATGTGATGCTGGTAAGTGCCTTGTTTTGGGAGAAAGTACCTCTACCTGGTTTACAGTGTAGTGCAAGAAGAGCGTAACCATCCCACCAGAACTGAAGGCAACAGTTATGTGACACTTTATTTTTTTTAATTTTTAAAACTGTATTTAGGACAGGGTCTACAGGGTTTCACCGCATAGATCTGACTCATACTGATCCTCCTGTATACAGCCTCCCAAGTGCAGGGATTACAGGCGTGTGCCACCACGCCCAGTCTCAATCCCCTTCTCAGGGTGCCCCAGGGGCAGGGCCAGCACGGCAGGCCTGAGGATTGAACTCCTGGCCCCTGCATCTGCCTAAGCAGGTGCTTTAATCTGCTGAGCTATTTGGCCGGTCCTACGTGACATTTTAAATGGACTTTTGCGTAGGAACTGAGGGCTTCAAGTCCTGGTTGTCCCAGGCCCGCAGACAGCAGCTGCCAGGACTCCAGGAACCCCAAGAGGCCACGCTCAGCCCCACCCAGAGGCGCAGTGGGCCCAGTCCTGGGGGAGACGAGCATGTAATGCCTGCCAGCATTCGCTGCGGTGGCCACCTCGGGGACAGCCGCAGCCACACACGGAGTCACGGCTCACCAGATCTGTGCGCCGCGCGGCATGGCTTATTTATGAGCGTCACAAAGGGCTATATGCAAAGCGCTCCCCAGTAAGCCGATGGCTCTCAGAAACTGCAAAATGAGCAACAAATGAGTTCGCAGCAGGGAGTGCATCTGATTCGAAATTTTAATCCACAGTAGCAACCAGAAGGACAGGCCAGAGGGCGGCGGCATTCTGACAGCGCTGGGCGGCGTGTATGGCACAAAACTTGGACTCCTCCTTTCTTTGGAGCAGGAGGAAGGGAGGGCGGGCGAGAGGAGGACGCGGGATTCCCAGCAGCGCTCACACAGGGACTCTGGCAGCAGCTTCCTGTCCTCCTTCAGAGCTGGCCTTAAGTGCGATGACCGAATCAGCAATCTGCAGAGTCAGGGCTATTCGCGGGGGTTTCAGTTAGCGATGAAAGCGGGGGCGAGGTGACCAGGCGGCCAGCTCCTCTCACTGCAGAGGGGGCGCTGTCGTGCAGGAGGTGCCAGGACCTGAGCCTGCCCTGGAGCAGCTGCGAGGAGCCCGGAGGAGACACAAAGGAAGCTAACAAGGTACATTTTTAAAGCAAAGTGATAAACTCCAGTGAATCAGGTCCCATGTAGTCTTTCAAGGAACAGACATGGACAGTAAAATTTTACACTCCGGAATGCAGTGTTGTACAATCACTAGCACATTCGTTTACAGAACTGCTGGGACAGTAGCTGCTCCAGAGTGAGAATTAAAAAATGTGTAAGCCAGCTCACGATGACTTAGATATTATATTAAAATACATTGTTAATCATAAAAATACTTTCTATGTACATGTACACTGTATAAACCCGAGGTCGCCTGCTGAGGAGGCCTGGCCGTGCTCCCCCTGCCCGGCAGCACCAGGGAGTGCTGGTCTCGGGCTCTCGGCCTCGCTGCCCGGGCCCCGGGCCCGCAGCCGCTCTCACGACCAGCAGGCGGCTCTGCGGCCGTCTAGCTGGCTGAGTCAGTCTTACTCCCACTGTACCTCACTCTCCTAAATGCTGATCCTGATCCCAGTAACTCTGGGCATTCACATAATTCATTTGCAATTTGGTTACACTTCAGAATAAGGCTGTAGTTCATTTCATCTGTTATTACGCTGTCTCGCTTGTAGTCAGGATGGTTTGCAACGAACTCCCTCATCCACTTGGCGACTGTCATTAGTTCTCCTAAAAAACAAACATTTTTGACACCATATCAAGCACGTTTTTAAAACCAGAACTGGCACTCAGTGGCCACCCTAAGCATCTGCCTATGAAGAAAATAGCCTGACCTGTCTGCAGCCACATGGCAGGGCCTGGGATAACATACCCTTCACAGTGCACGGGGACCCCTCCTGTGGACAGCAGGCACAACATGCCCATGCCCTCAGTGCTTAACGTGACCCCATGGGCTCACACAGCCACTGTGTCCTCACACGTGGCAGGAGAGCTAAGACGAGGCTCATAGGACCTCAGCATGATGAGTCACTGCCCACAGGGGTCGACAGGCCCAAGACCGGGCAGCAGCGAGCACAGTGAGCCAAGCAGGACTGGCAGCTGGACCACTGAGGAGTGGTCAGCTCTATGGCTGGGGTGAAGTCCTCACTACCGGCATGACTCTACTTTCATTAGCACCTGGTGTCCCCAGTTCCCAGTCCTGCGGCAAGCACTGCGAACATGACCTCTTCAGAGCTAACAGGCAAAGGCACCCGCAGGCCACCTGCGGCACACTGGCTCCACCGGCGGAGGCAGTGCCCTGTAAGACAGCTAGCAGGACGCACAAGGAGTGCAGGTGGGCTGCCAGATCCTGCATCAGTCTCCTCAGACGCCCACTGCATGCCGGCCTCTAAGGCAGTAAGAAGAAAATGATCTGCTCGCTCACACTGCAACCCTCCAAACTCGCCAGGCCTCTCCAGACAGGAGACAGGCGGGGACAGTTACGCGCACTGTGTGGCACACCGTGAAGGAAGCAGAAAGGCCACTGTACCGGACGCTCTCTTCTTAATTAGCTTCAGGTAGTTCATAATACTGCATCTGGTGTCCACGTCCACCTCCATGTTTTCCAGGTAAGAATTCAGGATGGGGATGAGTCCAGGAAAAACCCCCTCCTGCAAAAGGTGAGTGGACAGGTGGTGAGGCTGCGGGTGGCGCCGGGGCAGGGCGGGGCAGGCCTACCTTCCCATTGATGATGGTGTCTATGCTCATGAGCGTGTACTCCTCCGTGGCCAGCTCTGAGCCTCCACTGCCACCACAGCCACCACCGGACATCTTGCCACAGCCGTCCACCACTGCGTTGCCACCTGCGGGAAGGGCACAGGTGCTGCAGCAGCTGCTGGCAACAAAGACTGACCCTCAAATCCCAAGAGAGTGTTACCTTTGGAAATATCTTTCCTGAAATAAAACATTCCCTGTAAGACGGCATCTCGTTTCTGCGCTACTTTCATGTTTTCATCAACCTAAGGGAAGGAAAAGCCAGGCTAAGGTGGGGCACACAAGTTGGAAGCTGGAGGGTGGCACCTGCCTCAGTTCCCGGCCACTCCTCCTGCTGGATGTGCACGCTGCAGGCCACCCCAGCCAGACTGGCACATGCATGTGTGTGTAGGCCCCCCTGCAGGGGCAGTCTCTGTGCACGGCCCTCAGCCCTGACCCTTATATAAGGCGTCTGTGGCATGGAAAAGGAAGGGGAGGGGCTCTCTATACCCATTGGAGATCACAGGGCACCAGGGGTGGGGCACGGCCTGAGTCGGGGTCTCTGGACCACAGGGCAGTTCTATCCCTCCTGCCAGGGGCCTCTGGTGGCCTCACCTGGGAGAGGCAGGCCGGCCTAGGGCTGTGAGGCCCGAGTCCCCAGGGCTTGCTGATCACCTGTGGCTCTGGCCACTCAAGAGCCTGAAAACAGCCCTTTTGTGAGTTTGCCACCCACTCCTAGGACCCTTGACGCAGGCTGGGGAGGGGCCGGATAGACAGGAGGTGGTGGCCAGGAGAGCCCTGCTGCTGTCCACTTAGGACACAGCGCACTTCACAATGCTCGGGCACTTGCGCTGAACTCCAATGGGAGTCTAAAACTCAAGTCTACGCAGCTGGGGAGAGCTCGAAAGTTTTAACTGCCAGTGGAATTTGATTTTTGCTTAGTTTGACAAAAGTTCATAAAGACTACTGGCTTTAATTTGTGCTTTCATGACATCTTTCTGAGAAGCACGTTTCAGCCAGGCATGGTAGTGCACACGCACGGCCTGGCACTCGGGAGCGCGAGCAGGCGAGGTCAGCCTTGGGCTCAGCCCCACTGTAAGTAAAGCCCTGGCTCAGAACACCAATGCCCAAACCCAACCAAAATGCAAGGTGTTTTGCAACTGCTTCGGTGTACTTCAGACTTTTCCTTACAACTAAAAACTAAGGTTTTTCTCGAGAGGTGGGCTCCGTCAGCCTGCCACTGGCTTCCCTGCACAATCGC
>NW_004524781.1:1172460-1179168 GCF_000260255.1 Octodon degus
ACGAGAGGATCACCCTGGTGAGCAGCACCACGAACACCACGTAGGCGGAGTTCTCGAAGTCTGTCAGCTGCACCTGAGGGGCAGAAGCCCAGGGGTGTCGGCAGCAGCCAGGCAGCCTCGATGCCCTCCCCGGCCCTTTGGGACGGCTCGCCCAGCACTGCCTCCTGCCTATCGTGCTGTTCAGAACAGCACACTGGGCATCCTCCGCTACCTCAGGACAGACGCAGCGCCAGCAGGGACGCCCGTGGGCCGGGCTGAGCCTCACCTCCATGGGCCGGAATTCCACTCTCCAGCCAATGTCGGAGTTTGGGGGTGGGGGCTTAAACCTCATGGTCTGCCAATTTGTGGACTGAATATTCTGCAATACAAAACAGCGGAGGGTGAAAGCAGCTCTCCCCCGGCTGGGGCAGCACCGCGGGGACGCAATGCTGAGACGCCTGCTTGCAGAATTCTAGGCTCTCGAGTGACGCAGGAGGGCAAGGCCGTGAGGGCCCAGCTAGGGCAGCCGGATGCTGCTGCCCCGAAGCAAACCAACGGCTGGGCTCTTTCCGTGCAGGATAGGCTGCAATTTTCACCACTCAGCAAACCAGAGAAAACAATGAACACAGAAATGTAGAACTGAGTAAACAACTAGGAAAAGTTACATAAGGGCACTTTAAACTAGTTTTTACTTTCTCGTGGTGTTTTACTGCACTAACGAGAGACCCGAGGTGAGACAGAAAACGGTCTCTTGCCTCACGTGGCAAGTCACGTAAGAGACTGTACCTCGAAATGGTCTGACTCGTTGGCGTCGTCCAGGTCGATCTTCTCCTTGAACAGCGTCAGGGGGTCTCTGATAAAGAGGTGGGCCACGTGCTGGGCCAGAAGGTGATCGATGCCTGCAAAGACGCGGAGCATGGGCCCCTGTGCAGCCCATGCCACTCACCACGCCCGGCGGAAGCAAGGGCGCCTGGGAGTGCAGGGCTCTGGACCGCAGTGCTCAGCTCGCCCAGGACTTTCTCCTATGGAGCTGGGGAGAGTCAGGCTCACTCACCACGTACACAATGCCTGCTGGGCACTGGTGTGGACCTAGACACAGAGCTCCAAAGTAAGTTCCTTTTGCTAAAAGTCAAGGAGATCTCACAAGTATTGTGAACTTGAACTTTAGGAACAAGCAGCCTCATAAGAAAAGTTAGAGACTTCACACTAAAAACAGAAACCAGACCAGGAGTCAGAAGGCGGCGGAGAGTGCTCTCAAGAACAAAGGGCGCGCGGCCACGCCCAGCCGCCCGCCAGGGCTGCTCACCATTCTGCACCAGCTGCTCATAGACGCCTTTGTCTATGGTCAGGTCGATGTCGTTGTATTTCTCACCACACTTAGATAAGTAGCTGTCTATTGAGTCGTATCGGGACTTACTGATCCGATACTTATTGTTCTTCAGCGGCTGCGATACAAAAAGTATGAATGAATGCCACAGAATGACCTGGAAGTTAACACCTCAACTAATATATAACAATTTAAAAAATGCTACTAAGAAGAATATATGCAGTGTATTATTTGTTGAAACTGTACTTCCAATTTGATTTGAAACTGTCTCATTGCTATCTGTTTATCAATAAAACTTTGGAAAAAAAATGCTTTTTCTTTATGTATTTAGCAAGGGTTTCACCATGCAGCTCAGATACACAGTGATCCTCCTGTGTTCAGCCTCCCCAGCACTGGGATTATAGGTGTGCCGCCTGATCTCGGTGGCCACCACAGTATGTCGCGGGGCAGGGCCAATGCAGTATATGGTGCTGTGGATCGAACCCTGGTCTCTCTGCTTGCCTAAGCAGGTGCTTAGTCCACTGAGCTATCTTGCTGGCCCATAACAATATTTTTAAGGATACGTTCTAGACAGCACATTCAATATGTAGCAGATAGTTACACAAGGACCAGAGTAGCAGCCAGGGACGCTGGCACACTCCTGTAATCTTAGCACCCTGGGAAGCTGAGGCAGGAGGATCACAAGCTTGAGCCCAGCCCAGGTAACTTGGTAAGACTCTGACTCAAAATGAAACAAAGAAATAAAATAAAAGGGATTGGGGATATAGCTCCGTCAGAGCAGAAGAGCCCAAGCTGAGAACACTGGACTTCTTGTGGGCAACTCCTTTAAAAATATCCATGCCTAGGCTCCAGCTACACAGATTCTCCCAAGCCTGGAAGGGTTGGCCACTGATCTAAAACCACTCATGGATGAATGGTGGCACCGCCATCCTGCGAGGCACAGCGCTCAAGCTGAACACGCAGAGGAGCAGGCCGGGCCACCCTTGTCCAAGCCCCACTCTCCCTGAAGGCCAACTCTGCCGACCAGGCGCCCCCTCAGACTGAGGGTCTCACAGTGTTTGCATGGGCTCAGAGCCATCAGCACCGACTTCTCAACCAGAAACCTGAGCTATTATTGGGAAAGAAGCTAAAACACAAGACATGGACAAATGATGACAGCTACTCCCTACCCTATATCGCTGTCCCACAGTCACCACAACAGGCAGTGTCCCAGTACTGCGGCTGCGTGTGCCGGCCACTCCAGGCGAGCAGCGGGGCAGCACGCAGTCAACAGCCCCACCAACCATTCTTCCCACGGCTGTGAGGACGCTCAAGCGAGGAAGCACCCACCTCTAGTCCTCTCTCCTCCCGAGTCCTGTCATCTACGGACGCGGAGATCACGCCCCAGCGACAATCGATGTCGGACACGTAGCCTCGGTAGAAAGGGGATGCGGCGCTCAACGCCATCTGCAAACAAGGCAGGCCGGCGCCTCACTCAGAGGCCACTTGCTCCCGGGGGCACGAGCATGGCGCACTTTTGGGTTGAGAACCAGTCTGGGCAACCCACACAGAGTTACACCATGTGCCTGGGCTGCTTTTGAGAGGGACACAAACTAGAAATATCCCAAAGCCATGGTTCTGAATGCTCAGCCCGCTTTCTCTACAGTGTGGAGACAGGATGCAAGAGGGACAAGGCCACACACGCGACCTGTGTGACACACGTGGTTTCACTAGCAACAGTTAGGGGCCCACAGCTCAGGCTTTCAGTTTATTAATTCTCAGCTGGCATGCTACTTATGTTGTTCATTTCCTCTTTTGTTTTTGCTTTTTGGAGATAGGGCCTCACTATGAGGCTCAGGCTGGCCTTGAATTCATGGCAATCTTCCTGCCTCAGCCTCCCAAATGCTGAGATTTCAGGCATGTTCCCCTATGTCTGGCCTTACATAGTTCGTCTCTGAAAGAACCCTTACCTGGACTGAAATAGCACACTAACAGCAAATTCTGCACATGATCTTATTCCCACGGCTAAGAAGTATGTAAACAAGGTGCAATTTCTACTTACGACGATGGGACAGATAGTGGCCAGCTGATCGTAAAGGTAACTGGCCTCTGATATGCTGCAGGCTTGGAACGTGACCTGTTTAAGAAGGCAAACATCAGCACTGACCAAGACTCAACAGCGCCCCCTCGAGCGCTTACACCCAAGAGTGAGCTGGCTATGCCCGCGCCGCCTGTGCCCTGCATTCATGCTGAGGAGCTACCACGGGAGTGGGTGCTTCACGACACACACCCCTCATAGCAGTGTCTGTTCCTAGGTGAGCCTGCTCACCTCAGTGAGCCACACGACACAGTGGGGGCAGTGAGGCATTTCCTCTCCTACTAGCCCTTTTTCTTCCTGCAGCTTCTCTTCACTTCAAGTTCGCTGAGAGCTTGTCTCAATTCTAGTGCCCCCCCCCCCCAATAAAAAATCTAGTGCCCATAAAACCAGCGCTTGGCAAGCTGAGACACGAGTTTGAGGCCAGCCTACGCTACATAGTGGATTCAGGGCCAGGCTGAATCACACAGCGAAACCCTGTCTCAAACAAAGAAAAATGGTACAGGGGGATGTGGAGGTGTCTGCACACATGGGGAGCGCTCAGGAGAGAGGACTCCAAAAAGGAGAGTGGAAGTGGCAGGGCGGCCCACAGCGCAGAGGTGTGGCTTAGGCTTGGCATGGACCCACGGGAACAGGCTAGGGAGGAAGAGCTGTGACACAACGGCTATAAGTGCAGAGGGACAGCAAGAGGCCTGGCATGGCTGGGTCTCCAAGGTTGTCACTGGAGGACACCTGAGCTGAGAAATGTCTGGGACCTGGGCTCAGAGGATGTGGAGACCTGCGGTGGGAAGGCCGCAACAAGCGCAAGAGAAGAGTCTTCTAAAAGCCCCAAAGAAACCAGAGCTGGTCCTGCCATCCTCCCTGGGGTAGGGTGGAGGTGGCGGTGGAGGAAGCGAGGAACACAACTGTACTTTATTTGTGCATTTGTGGTAACTGCACAGTTTTAATTTCCTTTATTATTGGTATTTAGTAGTGAGTGTTTACACTTAGTGCTGGTGTCGAAAACCGTACAGTGGATGCCGTGGCCTGCCACACGGGTGCTGAGTGGCATGGACTCGGGCCTTCTGAGGGGGAGGGTGGCTGGCTGTGAGCCATACCAGAAAGGGGTCCACCGAGCTCAGAATTCAGCTGCTGTCAGCTCCACTTAGCAGCGCTCAGCTGAGGCCGAGCCCACCCACAGAGGGTATGCTGACTGCTGTGGCTGGACAGGTCTGGGTCCAGCCCCACAGTGAGAAACCAGCCTGAACTTCAGGGGCAGAGAGGCGCAGGCCTGCTGAGGTTATCCACAACCCACTATAGCGCTACTGCTGGCTTTCTGGGATAAATCAACAGGGATCTGGACTCTGTCTCCAGACACTGTCTCCAGGGACAGCAGAAACAACCTTAAAGGGGACACTTTTTCTTCTTGTTTTGGCTTTTTTTTTTCACTGTTTGTTATGGTTTGCGTGTAGTTGTCCTCCCAAAGCCTCATGTAGCCACTGTGGTGCAGTTCTAGAGTATGTGATTAATTCATGACCCAAGGATGGGATTATGGGTCTAAGTACTGCTAGGTTATGGGTGTGAGTGCTACACTAGCCTGGGATGGACAGCCTGAATGCAACAGAAGGAAAGGAGAGGCCTGCTCTCTGCGCCACTGTTGCTGCTGCTCCTCCCTTTTGCTTTTGCTGTCGTGTTCTCTGCCACTACCACGAACGGCTCCCCTCTGCCCTGTGCCGCTCTGCCTTGGAGCCAGTCGAGGATGGACTGATACCTCCACTAACTGTGAGCTAAACGAACCTCTCCTTCCCTAATTCTGGGTGTCGGGTAGTGGTCCCAGCAACGAGAGAAGAGTAACCACGACACTGATCTTGTTTCTACGAGCGTGAATGTCCCCTTCGTTTCTTCATGGCTGCTGTTCTGTCCTACTTCTCTGTCCTGTCTGTCTTCTGCACTAGTTTCCCACAGTTTGCATGAGCCTTATTAGTTCTCTAGCCTCGTCTCTAATTTCTCCTCCTCCTTCTCTATTTTTTTATCCCAATCCCTTTTAAAGTTTCTCCCCTGAAGGTAAAACCATCACACGGAGGGTTTATTCACTGCATACATTTTTTGGTTTGTTTTGCATCTTGCTGCTGGGGACACAGCTCAGCAGCACAAGCACCTGTCTGGTGAGAGCAACACCCTGAATTTTATCTCCAGCACCAGACAAAAAACAAAACAAAAGCTCCACTGTGCGTTTTATTACATAACCACAAATCTACTTCATATGGTTAAAGATGGCAAATTAAAGTTACCTCAGCTTGTCATTTTCTAGGGTGCGTTTGAAACTGTTGTCATTGCTGACTGTACCACTTTAGCCACAATGACATAATTTTTCTAACCAGCTGTTCTTCCTGATACACCAAGACTAAGCTGCTCCAGAGTCAGGGGAAACACTGTGGCACAGAGCCAAAGGGCCAAGGGGCTGGGCAAAGGAGGCAGCAACTTCTCACCTCCAACAAACGCAAGAGGTGGGATCCTGCAACAAGCTCAAAACCTGAAAACCAGCTACAGCTGGAAGACACCTCTGAGAAGTAGTCATTTTCTAAGGTTTTCAAACCAGCAATAAAGCTACTCACCACAGGCAACTTACAAGTGCCAACTAAGGGATTAAACTAAAGGAAGAGGAAAAGGAAGAGAAAAAAGAGGAAATCAAGAAGACACACATGATGCAACCCCAGACACTCAGTGCACCAACGGCAAGCCCAAAGGGCAGTAAGATGGCACAGGCCCAGAGCCACCCACCTGCCTCTCTGAAGTGGTAACAACAAAGCAGATGAATGAAGCTGTACCAAAAAAAGCAACTCAGAAGTAACTTCTCAGGTAACTACAGAGATGATGACCACAATGAAAAACATGCTTAGTTATTCTAGAATAGATACAGTTTAAAAGAAGAAGAATTTAGGAAAATGAAACCATGAATGCCCAACACAGGAAACAAATGGAATCCAAAAAACAGATCCAAGCCAATGTCCAGGAGACTGAACGTATCTGCAGCACAATAAACCAGCGTGAGGCCAGAGTCTAAAAGAGAGGCTTACAGTTAGCAATCATGAAAAGAAAGATTTCTTGAAAATAGCAAGGGATCATGAGAAATCAATCCAGCAGCTTCTAGGAGATACAAAGAAGAATCACATAATATTGTTTGTAGTCAACAAAAAAGCAGGAGACAGTGCAAATCACATAAAGAACAACAATGACAACAACCTGTTCATAGATGTTGTGGAAGAAAGCTTCCCTGGCAAGGGTAAAAAACTTGACATTCAAGTAAGTGAGGCATGTAGAACTCTAATTAGCCATGATAAAAAAAAAA
>NW_004524781.1:1179408-1183004 GCF_000260255.1 Octodon degus
ACTATCTTTGAAAATTGATGGAGAAGTAGGATACTTCCATGTCAAAGAACACCTGAGGAAATTCATAAACACCAAAGCAGCGCTGCAAACGGTTTTGAAGGCCATTCTAGAAAGTGCTACAAGGACTACAGAAACCCCAATAGACTGAATTAACCAAGCAAGGCAAACAAACAATGGGGGGGGAGAGCCAACAACAGGGAAATATCATGACAAGGATAAGACAATATACATCAGTTATAGCCATTAATGTTAACAGTCTCAATTAACCAATCAAATGATATAGACTGGAAGAATGGATCAAGAAGCAAGATCCAACAATACACTGCATACAAGAAATACATTTCTAACAAAAAGAAATTGACATTGAAAATTAAAGGACAGAAAACAATACTCCATACAACGGGAAACCAGAAAAAAAGGAGGGATACTGATTCTATTTGCAGATAAAGTGGATTTCAAGCCAAGACGATCAAGAGAGACAGTGAAAGTCATGACATTCTTGTAAAGGGAACAATCTAAAAGGAACAATCATAAAACAAATAGTGCATCCAACTATATAAAACAAAAATCTTCAGTAAGATACTGGCATAAAATGCAGCAAATCAAGATTATACATCATGACCAAGTGGGATCCAATCATCTCAACAGATAAAGAAAACGTTTTTGACAAAGTGCAACACTCATTCATGATAAAAACCCTACAGAGGGCTGGCCGAATAGCTCAAGAGGATTAAAGCACCTGCAAGCAGGCAAATGGGCCGGGGTTTGATCCCACGCTGGCCCTGCCCCCGGGGCATGCTGAGATGGCAACTGAGCCTGGGTGTGGTGGCACACGCCTATAATCCCAGCTCTTGGGAGGCTGTAAGCAAGCTGATCTCTATGAGTCCATCTAGTAGTGACAGCCTAAACACCCTGTAGACCTTTCCCTAAAATTAAAACACACAAAAAAAAAAAAAAAAAAAAAAAAAAGAAAACCCCTACAGAAAATTAGAATAGTGGGTCTTTATCTTAATCTGATAAAGGCCATCTATGACAAACCAACAGCTTATATCGTATTAAATGGTCAATACCTGAAATTTTTCTTCTATAATCAGGAATAAGACAAGGATGCCCACTACTACCCATCTCTATTCCGTATAGTTCTGGAAACATCAGCCAGAGTCATTAGACAAGAGAGAAATAAAAGGAATAAGGATAAGAAAGAAAGAAGTTACATTATCATTATTTGCAGATGACTGATAGATGACTCCCAAAACTCCACCAAAATTCAGTATAGCTGGAAACAAAAGTCAACACTCAAAAATCAAGTCTTTCTGTACACAACAAGATCACTGAAAGAGAAGTTAGGGAGACAACACCTTTCAGAATAGCATCCATAAAAAATGGAATACTTAAGAATCAATCTCTTAGGGGCTAGGAGATAGCTCAGAGGAATAAGCGCGTGCCTGGCAAGCGCAAGGGCCTGAGTTCAATGGCCAGTTCCAAAAGAAGAAGAAGAAGAAAAAAAAAAAAAAGGAATCAACCTAACAGAGAAGTAGAAAAACCTCTACATGGAAAAATATAGTACTCTGAAAAAGGTGATTGAAGAGGGTATCAGAAAATGGAAAGATATCCCTGGCTCTTGGGTAGGAACAACCCACTATAGGGAAAATGGTCATACTTCCAAAATTGTTATACAGATCTAATGCAATTTGGATCAAAATTCTAACAGCATATCTCGTAGAAGTAGAGAAAATCCTAAAACGCATTCAGAACCAGAAGAGACCTAGAACAGCAAACAACTTTGGGCAACGAAAGGCAGGTGGCATCACCACCTCAGACTTGAAGCTATCCTATAAAGCTACTGTGATAGATGCAGGATGGTATTAGCAAAAAAACAGACCTGAGGGTCACTGGAACAGATCAGAAGATGTGGAAACAACCCCGGCCACACTCAGCCGCCTTGTCTTTGACAAAGGGGCCACATTCCTAGAAGAAAGACAGTCCCTTCAATAAGTGGTATCTAAAAAACTGGCTCTCCACACACCAAAGATTAAAATTAGACCGATACCTTTCACCATGCACTGAACTAAAATCAAAATGGATCAAAGATCTAAATATTAAAACACAAACACTAAGGTTGTTGGAAGACAGAATAGATAAAAGTCTTGAAGACAATGGTATAAGCAAAGACTTTATAAACAAAGCACAGTTTGTATAGGATCTATTACAAAGAATCAACTGGGATCTAATTTTATTAAAAAACTTTTTAAAAAATGTACTTAGTACAGGCTCTACAGGGTCTCGCTACATAGATCGGACTTGCAGTGATAGTTTTCAGCCTCCTAAGTGCTGGGATTACAGGCGCGCGCCACCCCGTCCAGTCTCAATCGCTGTCTCAGCATGAGCGCGGCTGGTGATGCCAGGGATTGAACCCGGCCCCTGTGCTCTGCCTAAGCAGGCACTTTAGTCTGCTGAGCTTTCTAGCTGGTCCTATTAAACAGCTTTTGTACAGTATGTGAAACCAACAGTGGTTAATAAAAGCCTTCCTTTTAACTGAAAACTAAGCCAAAAGAAACGCACGGCGCTGCCACACGCAGGTCCTCCTCCCTCTGCGTGAGGGCGGGGTGCGTGGGTGGCGGCAGCGCAATCACAGTAGGGATGAGGGGACCGGAGGGGACGGAAGTGTCCGGGAAGAAGGCCCAACCTAGAAAGGGAGCGGCACTACTTTACTTGCGCTGCTGGGGCACAGGCAGGGAGAGGGCGAGTGCAGGCTGCCAGATGCCAATTCACTGTACACCACTAACGCTCTGAGCAAGTTCAATCTCTTCCTTGGAGCAGCACAGCAGGGCTCCAAGGCTCATTTTTAGAACGTGTTGTGTTAAACTCCCACTGGGCGGCAGTGCACAGCAGGCGACAGCAGCAGCACAGCGACCAAGAAGAGCTCCGACTCTAGTTAAGCGCACTAGCCTTTGGGATGCACCGCAGACGCTGGAATTCTGGGGAGATGTTTCAAATGAGTACAGTAAAACAATTTTTGTTTTTCAGAAAGGCGTAACAGTTACCATTTCAACGCTATTACAGGTGAGTTTTGAAATGAAACAGGATATATTCAAAAACAGCTGCACACAAGGGGAGCGGGGGCAGCCGGCAGACAGCGGTACCTGAAGGCAGCAATTGCCCATCCCGAATCCCATGGCGTCCATGTAAATGTGGTCCGGCTTGGCAGCCCGCGTTGCCTCTGCGTCCCCGGGAAATGCCTCCACGAAGGGAGCCGGCGTGTTCTTGTCCCTAAATACTGCACGATTCGGAAGTAGAGGTGAGAGTCGGGCTCAAACCACTGCCCACCCAGCTGCCCTCCGCTGCCCCAGCACTCACTGGGCACGTTGATGGCGACCTTCTCACCTCTCCTGTGCCGGATGTTTCTGGTTAGAGTACTGGAACAGAGAACCACATGTCACCAGCCACCAGCAGAGCCACACACTTCCCGTGAGTGCAAGGACATGGATCTTAGGGGACTTCTGGAGACAGGGCGGGCGTGCCAGCCACACGCCACACCCAGGACCGACACCCTCCCAAGCACAGGTGTGTCCCTGACAGTCCCTACTCCATCTGCA
>NW_004524781.1:1185004-1207979 GCF_000260255.1 Octodon degus
AACACCACCCCCCCACGACACATTCACTGCACGCAGCCAAGGTCAGGCTGGTGGGCCCTGATGCAACTTAAAATAAAACTGCAAGCTAACAGGCCTAGAAGTCAGCAGAACAGAGGAAGAGAGAACACCATCTAGAGCAGTGGTGTCCACACTGCCCACAGAATGGCGCAGCAGGTCACAGGCACGGGGGTGGCACAGGGGAAGGACACAGGCAGGCGGCAGGAGGAAGACACAGAGACCGCTGCTCACAGGACAGGGCTGTGCTGCACTTGCTCATTAAGGAGGACAGTGGCTAAACGGATGACTTGAGGCAGACGAAACCTGGACGTAAGAAGCAACCTCAGGGCTTTCGAGGACGAGAGGCATGTGCCTCCAGCCTCCTACGCTGAGGTAGGAGAGCAGCCGGAAGGAGCAAACGCTCAGAAAAACACGTCCAGGACAGAGCATGGTCTCAAAAAGCAGGCGTGTGAGGGCACTGCAGCAGATAGCCCACTCACCTGAAGCGGGGGTGCTTGTTGATGGCTTCATCTGGGAAGAAGAGGGACTTGGAGGCTCCTCCTTCGACTGGGTTGGGTTTATACACAGGCAGGGTGAAGCCAGGACAGCCTAATCTACAACAAATTGAAGAACTTAACAGCTGGGACATGTCTTCAGTAATCGCCTCCCTCTTCTTCTTGAATCCGCATCTGTCACAAACATCTCCCTTGTGTTACTTGGGTTTCCCTTGCCCACGGAGTCTTCGCCCCTTCCCAAGCCCTGTCCTATACCTCAGCGCCCTGCACAGGAGCCCCTTGGCTGTTGGCCTCCACTCACTCCCCCACCCCCAACACGTGCTCAGGCCCTCCTGAGCCTGGCAGCATACAAGGGACGCTGACGGCGTGGGACAAGCTTCTCAGGGGTCATGTGGGACAAGCTTCTGAGGCGTCCCTCTGAAACGATCTTCTGACCCTGGATCACCACGGCCCAAACCTCGTGGGAGGCTTCTGCTGAATCTGAGCAGCGACTCCGGGAATCTGCCACAGTTAGGCCGCATTGCCGGTGTGCTCCTGAGGTCCAATACCCCCTTAGGTCTTAGCTCCAAGAACAGCTCTAATTCCAACACAGAAAAACGCAGCTCTTCATCCGTCCCCACATCTAATGCTTAATTAAATTCTTCCCTTGCACTGAGGTCCTCAATCTTCCTGGTTCAGAACTGAGAGAGAGGGGGCTGAAGACCACAACAAGAAAATAAGGGAGCGCCACCCTCCCCTCCCCACCCCCTCTCCTCCCCTCACAGCACAGAACTAGTCTGTGGGCTGAGAACAGCTATGCCTGCCTCGTCTCTAGCTAGCCTGTACCTTTCATAGGACAGAAAGCCTGCCGGCTCACGCTCCCACCCTGCCAACACATAGCAGGGGCGCTCTCCAGAGGCTGCGCAGCTGCTGATCCAACCCAGAAAGCAGTACCCAGCTGCTCAACCTCTGGAGAGCGCTCCTGCTGTGTGCGTCACCTGCTCGTGTGCTGCAAGCCACACGCAGGAAGCTTCCTTCGGGGAGATTCTCACCAGCCAGCACCAGGCTGGCCAGAGAGAATGTGAATGTGCCTGCGTGGCAGGGCGGGGGAGCCCAGCTGGGGTCCTCGGAGCCGGCGACCCTGCAGCAAGGGGACGCTGAACATCTGCGCTCACCACACCAGACAGCACAGGCCCCTCAGCCAGGCTGCCATGCAACCCTGAAGGGGCCTCTTTTCCCCTGCTCTCGGCTGCTCAGGCCACAGCCCAGACCCAGACTACACAGCAAAATGTGACCCTGTCTGATTGACCCAATCTTTTCATTTTTTAATTTAAAAAAAATTTTTAGCGGAACCTGGGATTGAACTCAGACCCAAGCGCTTACTCTACTGAGCTATCTCCCTGGCCCCGACCCAGTCTTTCCAGAGCTTCCCACTGCTTTCAGGACGAGCACTGACATTCAGTTCACCTGGGCTGGCCCACCGCCAGCCTGACGCACTAGTATTGCCTGCCCCGCCTCCCGCCACCGCCAGCTAATGCATTCTGCTAGTGCACAACCAGCAAGTCCCACCCGCTCACCCTGGGCTGCTGCACAGCCACCTCTTCTCCCTAGGTTGTCCATCTGCTCCCCATTCCTGTGAGATACCCCGGAAAGCTCCTCCTATCACCCTAACAACCTTTCTCTGGAAGGAGCCCCTCTGCCCCAAGTCCACTTAGCTCACTCTGGGTCCGCCTCTCTCCCGCGTGGCACCTGACTCTGCACTATCCAGCATGGCGGATAATGTGCACCTCTGAACATGTATGTACCCTGCAGACATTCATCAGGAGGGGAGAAAGCCTGAAAAGAGGTCAGGGTTCTGGACATGGGCGCCAACCCCGAAGTGCTTCCAACCCGAGAGGAGAGCACACTTCCAGTCCAATGGCATCCCCACAGATGGCAGCTTCGACTGGTCGAGCTGCACTGCTACACAGAGGCGCTGTACTGGCCGGGTACGCAGAGCCCTAATTCCACTGTGCTCACTTTCTGGTACTTTCGATCATAACTAGATGTGATAACAAACTCTATGTCCTTTTTCTAGCAAAACACCCAAGGGTGCCTCACCCTGTTCACAGCTGATATATAATCAGCAGCACACCAGGAAGGGAGGGTGACCCCGTGATGTGTCCCAATGCATGCTGCCTCTGCTTAGAACCTGCACTTTGTGAAGTGCTGTTAGGACAGGAGCATGCAGCTCTAGCTAGACACCTAGGAGGCTGAGGCACAAAACTGCAGGTTATCTCAGCATGGGGAACTCAGTAACTTGGCCTCAAAGCTTTTAAATAATATTTTAAAAATTACCTATTTATTCATTTGATACAGGGTCTCACTACACAGTTCAGACTCGTAGTGATCCTGTCTCCACCTCCCCAGCACTGGGATTACAGGCATGTGCTACCATGCCCCGCTTCAGGGACAGCAGAGGGCACCTGGGTTTCCGGTGCTGGCACAGCATGTGGTGCTGGAGATTGAACCCAGGTCCTTGTGCTTGCCAGGCACAGCCCAAAAAAAGTTTAAAAAAAACCCTGAGGATGTAGTTCAGTACAAAGACCCTGGACTCACTTCCCCGTGCCACCAAAATAAAGCAGGATGCAGGTCTACCCCGTCACAGGTGTGCTGTGTCCCCACCAGATGTCTGCTAGACTGTGGAAGCGGGCTGCAGGGCCCCTGGGGGCTGCTCACCCGACAAACGCCTCCAGGCTGGTGTCTGGTTCTGAGCCTGCATAAGGTGGTAACCCTTGGAGCCTGGCCAGTTACCTCCTAAAAGAAGTGTTAACACAAACAAAAGTGCTGTGCAGGCTGAGTGCGACAGCACTTGGTGGTGCTGTCCAGCTCCTCGAGGGTCAGGACGCTGGCTCCCCCACGCTGCTCACCAGCCCTCTGCGGCAGGCCTGCTGAATGCTCACACGGCCCACTGGCTGGAGCTGGCAGGCAGGTCTGATGTGCACAGTGAGTGCTGCGCCTATAGTGGGAGTGCCGACACACCTACGATCTCAGTGCTCCGGGAGGCTGAGGCGGAGGACAGTAAGTTCAAGCCCTGCCCCAGCAATTTAGCAAGGCCCACATGAACCTGAATGCTAGGACCACTAAAAGGGGGAGGGCAGCACGTGGATTACAAGCTCTCTGTAAAATAAAGAACTGTAGAGTGGGTCCCGACCTGCTCGCCATAACCTCTAGCTCCAACATTTGGCCAAGACATGTTAGTAACAGGAATTGGCAGTACGTTACTCGGAGCTAACGTGTCCCAGCATCTAGTGCAACTGGAAGGTGGCTGACTGCGGGGGGCATGCTCTCGGGGTTCATCCACTGACAGCCTAGAAGATGCCATGGCTGCAGGAGGTGCTGATGGAGGAGCCCCTCCTCCCTGGCTCCCCTCTGTCCAGGATGAACAGCTGCCCTCCCTTCTGTCCATCTGTCCTGGAGCAGACCTGGGACTGAATTCACTGGAAACTCCTCTACGTGCTGGGCATCATTCTGTGTCCATGGGACAGTGACTGCCACAGGAACCAACCTGGGGAATGACGTTATGGTGCAAAGAGCCTGGTTTTCCTCCAACACTGATGTGGCCTCCTCGCGGCGCTTCCTCATGTTGTCCTCCACGGTGTTGAACTCTGACATGGTCCCTCCGTAGGGCTGTCCGGGCGTCCCTTCAATCATGTAACTGCCATACTCTGGTCTCCAAAGGGTAGGATGGCTACAGAGAGAGAGTTTGTTTTTAATCTTAATCTTGTGCTGCAGTCTACTTGAGTTTTAGCAGTCTGAAAAGCTGCTTTAAAATTTGAAGCTGTAAGCAAAGCTAAGCACTTCTTCCTAAGGTTGCTAACTTTCATAGCTCTTCAACTAATAGAAGAAATAAAAAATGCTGGCCCTCAAGTATCTGTAAGCCACTTGCTGCCGGGAAAACACGAGTGCCTGCTGCGGGAAAGGCGTGCATGGTCCTCAGCACTGGTCTGCGGTGGCCTCACTCCCACGTAGAAACTGGGCACACTGCACTGCCGGCCCCAGGGGCTCTCGGAGGCTGCTAACCATCACGCCAGCCACACAAAGCCTACGAGCAAGAGTTCATCTGGCAGCAGGGGGTGTGATCTTAATTATATGTTTTTTTAAAAATCAGTAATGGTAAACAGGCTCTATGTTTAGCTTTCTGTGCTGTGGTTAACACGCTCAATCCCAGCACTGCAGAGGCAGGTACAGATATTCTTTACAGATAAGAAAACTGAGGCACAGGGGGCTCTAAGCCTACTCAGCGCGCGACAGAGGAATCAGGACCTGGGGCTGCGCCTGCTCACACGGGGGTGCCGCGTGAGCAGAGGCGGTCTCGGTGGCACCCCCAGGTCAAGACCCCGCCGAGGCTCCCAGGACGCCCGGGCTCACTTTGGATTGGTCCTCTCTCCTTTCTCTTGTAGAGTTTCAAGAACGTCTTCTCCATTCAGGACCAACTGGACCTTCTTATTTTCATGATCAAAGGAGACCAACATGTATTCCACCTACAAAATATAGTAAGGCAGAGAGAAATTAATGTCTTTCCAGACTCAAGCTCACAGTGCCCTTTAGATGAAGCCAGAGGAATGTGACTGACCCGCTGGCTTACGCTACAACATGGAGTTCGACTGGCACCTGCTCTTTGTTTTCCCGGAAACTGTAAGCTCTAAATCGTGCTGCCTGTGTGAACAGGGATTACGAATCACTGAGCACACAGGAGTGGGAAGGTCAGGCGGAACTGGATTATTCAGGCAAATGCATGGAAGAACCTTTTGCATAAGGCACCATGACAACGAGTGTAGAGAAGACGCTGGACGGCTCATCTGGTTTTACAGCACTTACGATAAAAGAAAAGAGACAACAGCACAGCAAAGCAAGGCAGGCAGCAGGATTCCCACTATTTTCTGACAGCTCACTTGAAAACTCAGATTCTCAGTCTTGTACTGTAATGAGAGCTGATCTGCAGCTAAGTACAAAGAGGGAAAAGATGGTGCTAGCCACAGAAAACAGTGGCATGAATTTAAACAACAGCAAAAAGCAAGATTTGAATTCACATTTATGAATCAGCGTACTGCTGAAGTTAGGGTCTCATCAGAACATTTCAGCGCAGGACGTGACCAGACACTGGGCTGCGAGGCAGGTGTGTGCTCCGCACTGGTCAGTCTGGTCGGCAGGCTGCTCACGGAGCTACGCCCCCCACCAGCGCAGCCTGTGCCAAGGAAGTGCCGTGCCGGGCCGGCCCAGAAGGGTGAGCGGACAGAGCCTGTGCGCGGGAATCAGCCTGACTTTAAATGTGTGCAAACACAAAAGCCGTGCCATGATGTCTCTACCTATGAGTCCTAACCTTTAACTCTACCATGCAAAAGGAATCGTACTTAAGCCAGCTACTGAAGGCCTCAAGCGTCAGGCTGTCTGCCCCATCTCGCTGCCAGGACTACAGAAGACACCAACTTCGGTAAGGTACAATGGGTTTTTCACAAAACTGTAAGCTCTAAGACAGTTAAAGGCTAGCAGTCTCTCAGCAGGACTATTCCTGCTAGGATGCAGGCCGGAAACGCCAGCACAGCAGCTGAGCTGTAACCAACACTGCAGTCACATAGGTAAGTACAGACAGGTCAGCCCACCTCTGAGGGCCACAGGCTGCTGTCCACGTGCTCCCTGTGTGGCTTCCTATTTCTTGCAGTCCTTCAGTAGTTTGTCCTGGGCTGGAGATATAGTGTAGTGGCACAGCGCCTGCCTGGCAAGTGCGAGGCCCTGAGTTCAATTCCCATGCAAAAAAAAAAAAAAAGTCAAAAACCAAAAAGAAAGCAGTAGTTTGCCCTCTCACTCCCAGGCTGCCTGGCATCTTTTTTTTTTTTTTTTTTTAAGGCAGAACCAGGGATTGAACTAAGGCCCTTGCACTTGCCAGGGAAGTGCTTATTCCACTGAGCCATCTCCCCAGCCCGTGCCTGGCATCTATCTGATAGAGCTGTCTTCTCACCTGGAAAAGCAGCTTCCTTAAGGAAATACGAGATGGTTCCTAGCCCACTGGCTTCACACCTTTGGTCTGTTTCCAACATAAGCAGGAGCTTTTGTAGCAGTTATACAAGCCAAACTGTAACACATTTGCTGGTTTTCCAGAAGACTTGAAATCTTTACTTCTCAATATACTTCTGCCCCCAAGTAAGCAGACTCATCCTGAGGCCCACTTTGAGCCAAGTAAATGACATTGCAAACGTTAACCAGTCTCTCCTTAATTAAAAAAAAAAATTACCTAATCAAACAAATACCTCAAAATATTTACCAAATGAAAGGAGGAAACAGAACTATTTTTGATGCACCTAATTTCTAAATGGGAGCCTGACTGAGCCATCCAAACCCAAACTGGTGGCCCTGTGACGTCTCGTCCTCTCCGGTCACCCTGCACTGTCCCCATCAGTCCTCTACACAGTTCTCTAACCTGTATTGTCTCACCCCAGTCCAGCCACACAGTTGTTTATTCTCAACTCTGGTTCCTGCAGGCACTCAGTTAGCTGAGTTTTTACAGCACTTAAGTGGGGCCTGGTTCAGTGACCTAGAGAATGAAAAGCCAGGGGACTGGGGAAATGGCTCTGTGGAAGAAGCGCTTGCCTGGCAAGCACAAGGGCCCGAGTTCAATCCCTGGTTCTGCCAAAAAATAAATAAATAAATAAATAAATAAATAAATGCTAAGCCAAAGTGAAGCAGCACAAGAATGCTTTCCCAGTACAAGACACCGAAAGCCTCAATCTCTCTCCCTCTCTTCTCTGTCTCTCTTTCTCTCTTGGGTACCAGAAACCAGTGAAGATAAAAGACACATTCAAGAGACATTAAATAATGACAGAAGGTTCAGTGGCCCTCTGCACCACAACACCAATTCCCAGGTTTGAACACACATTAATTCCCTTTATCAATGGCTTTGCTTCCTATTGTTTAAGTTATCACAGTCCAAACATATTAATATTTGTCTCGACACTTTTGAGAGAACAGCTACACAGCTTTTATTTTAATAACTGCATTACTTGTTAATCTCTTACTGTGCCTAAGCTTTATTACTATAGATGCACAGGTACATGACAAACAGCGTGTGCAGGGTCTCAGGCACCTGCTGCGAGTTCCAGAGGGTGCTGCTGAGTCAGCTTCCTACCTCTGAACAGGCGGTAATAGACCTGCAATCCCAGCCACATCCCTTAAGTACACTGCATGCCTGCACAGCTGTACATGCCCACACCCAAAGAGCAATGTCGCAGCTGCTCTTCCCTCTTCCCTGGGACAATTACCCAACACTCAACATGAAGGAAAGAAAGCTTTATTCAGCTCAGTTACTGGAGCTTTCAGTCCATTCTCAGCTGGCTCCAAGGCAGAATGACACATGGCAGACAGCAGAGGGAGGCGGCAGCTCAGGCCCTGGCCAGCCTCTCTCAACTGTAATGCAGATTACCTGCCCCAGGGTGGGTGCAGCACCCACACCCACAACACTCACTCACAACTCCGGAAGCCACCGCAGGACTGCAGGAGGCTTTGGGGGACACCTAGACACAAACCACACCGAGTACCCTAAATGTACACCATGCAGGCTGACCCATTCAGTTTCAAGGGATCAACATACCTACACAGAGGACAACTCCCTCAAGTGGACTTGGGAACCTGCTCCTCTCCAATTACCCTTTGATATGGGGCAAGGAACCTAGTAAAGCCTCTCTGCAAGTCACTCATGTTTTGAATATGCACTGTTTTTTTATGAGAATTAAAGCCTTGGGGCTGGGGAGATGGCTCTGTAGAATAACCATTTGCCTGGCAAGCGCAAGGTCCTGAGTTCAATCCCCGGTACTGGGGAAAAAAAAAAAAAAAAGAAAAAAAAGAAAAAGAAATCTTTTATATCCCTCCAAAAGGTTTTCAGTAAGGCAGGAATAAAAGTCACTAATATCCACTTGCTGTTGACACAAGGACAAAGTCACAATAAAAACTAAAAAAAGTGTTTTAAATGGTTTGAAGGACATGAGAAAAGACACACATAAAACACTATCATGAAGTCTGGGCGTGGTGGTGCACCCCTGTAATCCCAGTGCTGCAGAGGCTGAAAACAGGAGGATCACTCTGAGTCCGAGCTGTGCAGTGAGACCCTGTATCAAATACACAAACGAAAACAAAAACAAAACCAAAAACACACTCGTATGTATTTTTCTCTCCGTGTCACAGGTGCTGCTAGGTACACCCGGACACGGTGATCCCCCAGGCATTTAATGCAGGTCTGAACAAGCGTAATGAGGTGCTTAAGTTTATTTAAAAGTAGGCTGATAAAGAATCTTAACGGAGGATAATGTAAGTACTGTACTCAGTACAATACTGAACACAGACTAGACACAGAGCAGAATACTTGTGATGGTAAAGTTTACTTATTTTTTTGTATTTTAGGGAAGCGTCTACAGGGTGTTCAGGGTCTCACTACTAGATTGGACTCAGTGATCTGCCTGTTTACAGCCTCCCAAGAGCTGGGATTACAGGCATGTGCCACCACACCCAGTCTCAATTGCCATTTTAGCATGCCCCAGGGGCGGCCCCTGCTTGCAGACGCTTTAATCCACTGAGCTATTTGGCTGGCCCTATGATGGTAAAGTTTAAAATAAAAGCTAGTATAAGTATTTAATTTTTAGGATCAATGTTTTTTTCTGGCGGAACCGGGGATTGAACTCACACCCTTGCGCTTACGAGGGAAGGGCTTATTCTACTGTGCCATCTCCCCGGCCCCTAGGATCAATGTCAAGTCTCTAAATGGCATGTACCATTAGTGCAAAGTTGTAAAAGTTCTTTTTTTTTTTTTTTTTTTCCTGTACTTCATGTATTTTGATATTCTTTCTCGAAGGTAAAGGTTTCTGGAAGCCTAAGAGTGTGGAGGCCCACCTGAGCAGTTCTCCTTGAAAGAAGAGCGACTGTCTCCATTTTGACCGAGTTTGACTCTATTTCCTTGTACTGCGATGTAGAGAGCTGGCCAGGACTCCTGTTTATCCTTCAGCTGGCCTTAAGCCATGTGTATTGGTCTAGCTGAGGTGCTGGTGATAGTCTGTGAAGGTGGCCTGCGTGTTTCCCTGGTAACCTACACCTGCTGCTCTTTAATGTGAGCCAAGCTGAGACAGGACGGTAGAGCTAATGCTCTGCTCCGCGCCGCCAGCTGGGATCAAGCCTCTCGAGTTAGAGGCTATGACCTCCTGGGGCTTGAAAGGCTACACCAAAGCTGAAGCACCAGACTTACCAAGACATTAGATACTATATAATGCAGATTACTCTCTCTGCATATGGCGGAGGTAAATTTAGGCCACCCACTAGCTCAGCTCATAGGAGTCTCCTTCCCATAATTCCTAGTAAATCCTCAAGTCACTCCCCCACTGAATAAAACTGGGTGAGGCCCTGGGTCACTCTCTTGGTTCCAGAAAGCCATCTTCATGGCTGGACTTAGAGCCCCTTGACTCCCCGATCGTTGAAGATATAATTTAGTGTCTTTATTTTCACCGTGGGTTGCATTGTAAGTGATAGACTAGAATCAATTTGATGGGATTCCAATAACGTAACTTTGGGATTACAAATATTGGCTTCTTGGACTGAGACGAGGACCTGGAAGTGTCTCCTACATAAGAGTTTGAGGTATATATAGGCATTTTGTAAAACACCAGTTTATTTCTGCTTCCTACAGGTGAAAATTGCTTAGTTAGCCAACAGTCCAGCTCCCCAAGACCCGGAACAACTGCAGACAGCTACAGACCCATCCGAGACACTACACCTCGAGAGAATTCTTTTGTCAGTTAATGTAAAAAATAGAACAAGAACCATGAACTGCCCCACTCAAAACCATCCAACCCCAACTGGTCTGAGCCCATGCCCCAGGGAAGGGCAGGGTGGCAGCCACCCTGGGCTCAGGCTTCAGGGCCAGCTCCTTCTCTCCATCCACCCCGTTTTCTCCTTACATCAATTCCTGAGCAAGAAACAGCCCTCCAGCAGGCCAGGCTTCACAGCGTCACTGACTCACTGGTGTCCCTTCATCCTACACCAAGCCCCATGCGGAGCGTGCGGGGCAGCATAAGACAACCCGATTGGCTCCTGCCCTCTGGACTGCTCCATGGTGTAGACGGCAAAGCTCCCTGCACTGGCGCCAAAGTGACTGCGGGCAGCACAAGGCCTGACCTGTATAGGATTCACCTTGCAAGGAAACACCACTTAGGGTTACGCCCCTTCCGAGAAGGTGGGGCTAGGCACAGGCAAGGCACCCACGGCCCGGAGCTGTGCCCCATGCATCGCCCAAGGCCCTCGGCTCTTCAGGCTGGGACTCTACCTCTGGTTCCAAAAGCCACCTCCTCCCACAGGGGAGTACTGATGAGCACCCTCAGCCAGTAGGCGGCTTGGTACCACATCTGTATCTAGCGTGGGATCCAAACCTGGGGCACCCACTAGCCACAGTGATGCCACCTAATTCTTAGACCCCCAGACTTACACAGGGGAGACCCAAATGCCATGGCCCGAAGAGCAGCTGCCTTCTAAACTGTAATTCAGATGTAATGAAATTGGACGAGGCTCCACATGTGGCTTGAGGGGCCTATCTATCTAGTAGTGACAGGTAATGGCAGAGAAATGGTCTCCACAGTCACACATTGTGCAGGGAGCAAGAACAAATTGGGAACTATAATGTGCTTTTCTGTTATTTTCTTTACATAACGTGATTCTTTTTTTTATGTATTTAGTACAGGGTCTGCAGGGTCTCACTACACAGATCGGACTCCTAGTGATTCTCCTGTTTTCAGCCTCCCAAGTGCTGGGATTACAGGTGCGCACCCTGTACAGCACACTCCACATGGTGATTCTTAATCAATGGCTGTTGACATATTAAATTGCCTTGTGTCCTAAAAAAAAATGTTTTACTGAAGTCTTAAGTTACAGTAAACTCTTAAAACACTTCATATATTTTGGAATAGGCTTTCCCCCTACGTTAAAACATCAATTCACACCACAGAACTGCACAGCACACACTCTGGGGCAGCGGTGGAGAACCTATGGCATGAGTGTTACTTTTAAGACAAAAGATGTTAACATATGAGGTGTTTTTCAGGACTAAGACTTCAGTATTCAGGTTTGGGTTTTTTGTCTGTTCTCATCAAGGGAACATGACATCCTTTATTAAAAAAACAAACAAACATGCAGTCCACTATGACAGCCACTAGGCAAGTGTAGTTATTTATTTTTTGGCAGAACTGGGGATTGAACTCAGGCCCTTGCGTTTGCCAGGGAAGAGCTTATTCTACTAAGCCATCTCCCCAGCCCCCATGTGTATTTAGATTTTAAAGTAATTAACAAAAACAGTATAATTCACTTGTTACCAATGTGCCATTTCCTGTGGCCACCAAGATAATACAAGAACTTATCTGAAACCTTAATGAAAACCTGTCACCATCATGAAGGCTGCGTGAGGCTCCCACTCTGGGATTTCACCTGGATGCTGCAGCAGATTTTGCCAACTGTTACAGCCTGTGTCTAGATGCCCCCAAAGCCCCATGCAGATATGGGGGGGTCAGTTCAAAGGTGGCTGATGCCAGTGGTGTGCCACGCTGGGATGACTCATGGTGCAGGGCCGGGTCAAGGGTACCTGCAGTAAGTGTGAGTGCTACCCACTCTACACTGTGGATAGGTAGAGAGGACTGAATTGTGCTTGTCCCTTGCTTGCTGTTGGTGTCTTCTGCCTGCAACAGACTGCTCATTCTCTGCAATGCCCTCTGCCATGTGCCACACTGCCTTGGAGCAGCCAACTATGCCTGAATACATACTGTGAGCCAAATAAATTTTTCCTCCATTAACTCTGTGTAGCAGGTATTTTGTCTCAGTAGTGGGAAAAGTTCCTGTTAACAACCACAGAGAAATTCTAACTTGCTTGAGACAGAATTTGGAAGACTCACATGTAAAATTGCCTCTCTGCCGTATGTGACACCATGCTGATGGATGAAAATCTTAGAGCTCTGGACTGGGAGCTCTTGGACTCTGGCCCTAGGAAGAAGTCAGCCCGGCAGCCCGGCAGTCTCAGCGAGGGATCACCCTGCACGTGCCTTTGCAAAGGCCCAAGTCACCAGCAGCCCAGCCGGGAGGGCTGCGGCCGCGTCACTTAGCTAAGTTAGCACTTGTCCTGTGACCGAGCAGCTCGCCAAGCATATTCAATAGTGCAGTCTGAGCACGCTAGCATTTTATTCAGAATTACCAGCCAGTTAGTCATAAAAATGCTGAAGTGTGCATCTGTGGTTCTAAGGCACACTCATTTTCATTAAAAAAACCCCACCTCACTCCCTGCACGACCACCATCCCTTCCTCCATTCTTACTTTCCACCCCTTGGTTAGAGCCTATTAAAACTGTCACATGCTGGGGATTTAGCTCAGGAGTCCTCAGCACCCTCAAGAAAACCAAAAAAACCCCCAACAAATCAAAGTTCTTTGAGCTGCTTTTTCCTACCCCGAGGGTGGCCTGTGGCCAGGCAGTAAGTGTAGGCGATCAGATTGAATCGTGGCTGCTTCTCGGAGCTCCATTTTTCTTCGGTAAAATGCAACCAGAATCTACCATCCCGGGGAGCACTACAGCAAATCCACGCAGAACGCAGTCCACACAGGGCCTGCAGGGCTGGTTTCACTTACTCCCTCTAGGGTGGTGATACACCGAGGCAGAAAACCCGCTCGTGTTGTTCGAAGGTTGGCTCCAACCTCAGTGGGGCCATGGTGGGCTGGGATACATATTACAGAAATCTTTTACCGGAGTAGAACACAACATCAGACTACGTCTCTCAGGGAAAGGATGGTCCTAGTTTGCACTAATACTGTTTGCCAGGCAACTGTCCTAAGTGCTCGGGTCTCGGGCCCAAAGGGAAGCTGCCCGCCACCCGCAGGCCCTGGCTGCTCTGCTCCTAACCCCGCGCAGGGCCCATCTTTCTTGGCCTCCCGGCCTCGGCAGGCTGCCCGCCCAGCCTTCATCCGCCCCCCTACGATCCCTCACAGGGCCTCAGAAGCCTAACGATGATCCTCAGCCTTCGGACAGGCCAGCTCACTGCTCAAGTGCTGTCCCCTTTGAAGAAGAGAAACCCTCGCTGAGCTCAAGTCAACGGCCCTCCCTAGAGAGCCACCTACCCCAAAGTGATGCGACAGTGCCTGCCCCGCATAGACAGGAAGTGGTGCGGCTAAGGAAGGTGTGCTGTCTTACTCTTCTTACATAGATGTGAGTGGGAAGTTTTCTAAAATGGACTACACCTTCTTTTGCTACCACTAGGATGATATTGATGCTTTTGTTTTTTTAGTAGGCCTTTAGACCTCATTAGCAATTTTATTTCTTTAGAGACAGAGCAAAGCAAGACCCTTGGGGCACATGAGTGGCCGCATCTACAGCTTGTCTTTCAGGGCTTTTGGCAGCTGCTCTGCTGGCTTCCACCTTCCGCTGCAGTTCACTCTGGGCTGACAGCCTGATAGCCAAGTTACAAGAGCTGGGTAGAAGTGTCGAGGCAGGGCCTGAGGCCCCTTGGGGTGCACCCTTGTGTTGACTGCGCCCTCATCAACAACACTCCTAGGCCCACATCCTCCAGGCCCAGCTCCACAGTAACAAAGCTCTCAAGGCCCGGGCCTGCTGGACAGGCCCATGTTCAGAGCGGAGCTCAGGCAGCACAGCTGCAGGACCTCTTCGGATCTGTGCCTCGGGACAATGTTTTTCTGTTGCTGCTGTGGTTAGCTTCCCGACAGGTCGCTGCTGCAAAGTCTAACTCTTTCAAGCACCTCAGAGAAGTGCCAGTCAGCTTTCACAGGTCCTGTAAGACCTCTGCCATCTTTGCGACACTCCCAGCTCATGACTTTTGTGTGTTAATCCCAATGGGGCTGAATCACACCCCAGATGCCCAACTTCCAGGAAAGGTGCTATGGAGTCTCCCAACAGGATTCTGTCTTCATTGTTAAGTCAGCATTTAGTTCAACAAGAAAAAGAGTTAACTGAAGCCTAAGATCCGAAATAAAATAAGCGGGCAGGAGATGAACAAAGACAACAATGGGTGTTCCTGAACATTGGCTTAATCAAGAACATCTGTTTTCGGGGTTCTTCTGTAATTTTACTGTGGAAATTAGTTCCAGCATCAAATCCTGGCCACAACAAACACAAAAACCCAAGAATACCAGAAGTCCTCTAGAAAGAACCCACCAGAGCAGAGCTGGGGCCCTGGAACTCAGAGAACAGACCAGTCAGGACAGTCGAGCTTTCTGGTTACCTACAAAGATGTATCAAAAATAAACCCTCCAGGCTGGGGGTACAGCTGAGCAGGGGAACGGCTGCCTGGCACGTGTAAGACCTGTGTTCTATACTAAGCAACGTAAACGATAGTAAGAATAACAAACAAAAAATAAAACATGGCAGGAGCTGGGGCTTATTACACACTTCCTATCTGTGCACACAATGTCTGGAGCTAGTTTACATGGAGACTTGAGGCCACCATTCCAGCACACACACTGCACCACGTTCAGTTTCACATACAGCCGGGCCAGCTACTTACTAGTGGCCACAGAAACTACCTAAAGGACCAGGAAGTGTATGTATTCCCAGTCCAAGGCTATTTCTAAAACTTATCAGGCTTTCCAGGATCATTTGAGCCATAAAAACATGCCTAAGGCCATACAAAGATCTGCAGACTAATGTTCAAAGAAATTTTATTTGTAATGGAAAACACAAAAGGATACAACACAAATGGTGACTACACAAACTGTGATATATCTATAGAATGAAGTATTACTCAGCAGCTAAGCATAAACTGCTAATACACACACACACACACACACACACACACACACACACGGGTCAATCGCCAAGATTTATGCCAAGTTAAAAAAGTCAGGGCTGGCCAAATAGCTCAGTGGATTAAAGCACCTGGTTAGGCAGACTCAAGGGCTGGGAGTTCCATCCCCTGGCCTGCGTGCCGGCCCCACCCCTGGGGTGAACTGAGACAGCAATTGAGCCTGGGTGCGGTGGTGCGTGCCTGTAATCCCAGCACGTGGGAGGCTGTAAACAGGAGGATCACTACATCCTGTCCTGAATGCCAAAATATACAAAAAATAAAGTCAGACTAAATTGGATGTGGTGGCGCACATCGTAGTCCCAGCTATATGGGAGACTGAAGCAGGAGAATCACTTGAGCCCCAAGAGTTTGAGGCCAGCCTGGGCAATATAATGAGAACTTATTTCTTTAAAAAAGCAAAACCAAGGGGCTGGAGAGATGGCTCAGTGGTCTAAAGTACCTACTTAGAACAAGCTTAGCAAAGCATCAGGGACCGCGGTTAAATCCCCCAGCACCACATGCCAGCCAGCCCCGCCCCCTGGTGGGCTGAGCTGGCCACACACACACACACACACACACACACACACACACTCACTCTCTCTCTCTCTCAAATAAATTAAAAAAAAACAATTAAAAAAAATTAAAAAAAAAAAAAAAAAAAAAAAAAAAGCAAAACCAAAAACTATACTGGACAATTTCCAAGATACAAAGTCCAAGAGATAGAAACGAAGCTGTGACGACAGAAAGCAGGCAGTGGTTGCCTGGAGTGGAGCAAGGGAGGCACCCCAAAGCAGCAAGACAACCTTTGTGGGATATGTTCATTTACTCAGCTCTGAGATGGTTTTGCATGTATGAGACCCTGGGCCCAATCTTCTGCACCAAAAAAAAAAAAAAAAGAAAAAAAGGAACAGAACAAAAACCTTACCTAACTGAACACTTAAATAAAGGTAGTTTATTAACTGCCCATTATAATTTCAAAAAAGTTGTTAAAAACATTAGAAAACACTGTACTTGGTTTACATGATTAACATATAAACACAACTGATTAGCTAGGTCCTTCAATAACATCAGATATCAGCAATGCCTCAGTTTTCTAACTTTAACAACATCTTCAGATGCCTGCGTGTACTCAAAAACACAGCTCTGATGTTACAGGCTCGACGCGAACACAGCTTCCCGGGGTAGGTCTGACTGAACTTCACCCAGGTGCGCGTCGGTGTGCAGCTACGGAGCTCCAGGGATAAACACGCTCGCTACTACTCCTTTTTCCTTGTGGGGGCTACAGACTGGGCCCAGGGCCTCTCATGACAGGCAGGCGGCCTGCTACCCTCAAGCTACACCGAGCCCGGCTGGCAGCTCTCCTACAGAGAGGTGTTCACCTGCAGACATTCAACTAAGTCACAAATGCAGGAAGAGTTTCCTAGGGGGCCAAGTGTGTGGAAGTAACAAACCACTTTCTTCACTCACACTTTAAGCAGTTAAACCTCCACTTATGCAAAATTATATACGGACTTCCACAAACTGACCATTCAGGCCACCAAAATGCACATAAACCTGCACGTTTTTCAACAGGATTTCTCATCTTTCTTCCCTTGTTATACTTTTCTTTTGCCTGGAATTCCATTTCTTTTAATCTACTTAATAATTTCTTTGTTCTCACTAAATTGCATTTGCTGGGACTGAATTTTCAACTTTTCTGTCTTATCCTCCAGCTCCTGGAGCTCCTGGAGCATGTGACTTCACATGCTTTGAGGCAGTTTCCCAAAGATGGCTTCTAAAGAATCCACAATGTTCCCATTACCCCACACACACCTGCCAAAAGACCCAAGGAACTTGCGGGGCGTAATGCTTTGCATCACACACATGGAACACTGAAGTCACCGAACTGTACATTTTATACAGATGTATTTACTTTATGTATAACATTAATATTGTATGTAAATTCTAATTCAATAAAATTGGCTTAAATCCACACAAAACCATTTGACACAAAAAGAACAGAACAAAACATACACATACAAAGAAACAGAAGGAGAGGAAGACTCAGAAGCAGCAATCAATCTCACCTGCAAGGCAAGCTTAAAATCAAAGTAGCCATTCTTGTTAGGTACGCAGGTTGGTATCTGGTTTCCTAACGTTTGAAGGAGGAATCTTTTGGCTAAGAAAGAACTTGGAAAAAATCAGCAGAAAGCTCCAACTACATCTAACTCTTTATCCCTTGATTTCACAACTGTTTAAATACAGGTCGGGGGCCAGGGAGATGGCTCAGTGGAATAAGTGCTTCCCTGGCAAGCGCAAGGGCCTGAGTTCAAGCCCCGGTTCCACCAAAAAAAAAAAAAAAAAAAAAAAAATACAGGTCGGTAATTCTAAGTGAAATAAAGCGGTTGCACATGTTCAAATATTGTGTGGTTTCTCTGGTGTGAGAAACCACAACTGTAAATAAAGTCCAAAATGTAGAACACAGATTGTGAAACAGGAAAAAAGTGTTCAAATGGAAGTGGAACTGGGGAGGGGGCGGGGAAAGGAAAAGGAAAAATGGAAACAAAGCTTTCATGAATATGAAGGAGAAGGGTTGGAGAGAGGGGAGTGACAGAAGGTAGCTAGCAAGATGCGTTAGTGCAGGTGTGAATTCCCCACAGATGGGACCGCTGTGAGCATCTCAAACGTACCAATGCAATTAATTAAAAAATCAAGTCAATAAATGCTAATGAATAAATGTCTGGTGACAGCTAAGAGAAAATGCAGTAATCTTACTTTCCCCCCAAAAGAACACACAATCACACAGCAACCTGCATGAGAAACCCAAATCTTTACGGTGACTATTAAGAATTAATATGTAGTATCTTATTCGAAGAAGACAAATAATACATTTTAACACAATTTAGATCTTGAAATGTAATTTAAAATTCCACATAAAATTACCAAGCTAATGGAATATATACTACATGACTAGTGAGCTGGGAAAAAAATGCTACATATATTCAATGCCTTATTCTCCAGTGAAAAGGGATATTAAATGAGAGGTACCAGGTATACTTAAATTTTCAAACAATTACACTATCATTTATGAGTCTTAATAGCACTGGTGAACCACTAAAATGATCTAATTTAATCTCAATGGAATACTATAAGGCAAGTATAATTATCCCCATTTTATAGCTGACAAAATTAGGGTTAAGAGAGGGCAAGCAACTTGTCCAGAGCTACTGAGAGCCTTCAAGTAGACTAAACCGGTCATGTTTTGGCTTGTTCTAGATTTGCAAGTCAGGGCCATACAGTGAGAGTGATGAGCTTATTAGTAAGTTACACATCTTCTGAACAGTCACGCATTCTAGCCCACAACACAGGCAATGTGAAGCTCCGACCCAACTGACAAGCCAGCCCTCGATAAATCTAGTCTCATGTCTTACCCACAACGACACGCTCGCTCGCTGATAATTAAGACAGTGCACGTAACCTCTCCAAGTTCCCATGGTCTTTTCTACTAACTAGAAGACAATTTATCTTTTTGCTTTTTTTTTCCCCTATATTTTAGGGAAGGGTCTACAGAGCGTTCAGGGTCTCACTATTAGATCAGACTCATAGTGATCTAGCTGTTTACAGCCTCCCAAGAGCTGGGATTAAGGTGTGCCACCACGCCCAGTCTCTATCTTCTTGCTTTTGATAAACATTGCAGTGGGTTAAGAAACCTAGAAAACAATGTTTGCTTTAAGTGCTGTTTTCTTATACCTCCACAACCTGTACAGCTCGAATGCTGCAAATGGAGATCTGATGACATGTCAGCAGCATTACAAATAATTCAAAACCTGTACAGCATATTTAGGATCAACCTCTCAACGTGCAAATACATTAAAACCAAATATGCATCTGTAGACAGGGGCACGCGTGCATGCGCAAGGACAGTGCCAAGCCGCACTCCCAGAAGGAAGCAGAACACCCGGGAATAACATCCCCCACCCCACACATCCCCTGTACCAAGGCAAAACGAGGCATTTCTGGTACTTGGGAGTCAGAACTTCTACGTCTCACACAAACACCACAGGTAGCTAGGGCTGGCCCTGTCATGGCAGAGGCGAGGCAGACATCTGTGGACTGGCTGGAAATCTACCTGCCTGGTGTAGGGTTCTCTCAGCAATTGTCTTCCCATTCCCCTGAAGCCAGCACACACAGCCCTTCACCACACAACCCATGTTACCACGGGGACTGACACCTCCAGGTCAATTTCAGAATTAACAATATCTGGTTTGACTCAATTGAAATACGTACACTACTCAAGTATTTTCAACTGTTGACGCTAGGATAAGACAAAGTCCACTCCGGTCACTTCCAAGTCAAGAGACCGAGTGGCTCATGGTGACATGGCAGTTTGGCAGACCTTGCACTGCACATGCACGGAGCCCTAAATCCAGGGTTCCTTCTGGGGTGAAGGTACAAGTACTGTCCTAGTTTGTAAGGCTGAGCGTTTCTAAAGCGCAGGCTCTCTTCCAGCACACCTACAACCCAGCTTTAAAGGATTTGCTATTTCAACCAAGTCCATGGCCTTTCAAGCACATCACACCCTGAAACTACCACTTGTTATCAAGCCCACACAGCCCACTGCAGTCCCCACACCCAAGCCACTCCTCTGAGCCTAGAACAGGCCTCCTTTAGCGATCTCCAGGGCTACCCACTCCCCACGCCCTTCTCTCTTTTATCTCTCAGCCTGCCGCTCAGTTATTTCCCAAGTCAAGCAAGTGGACTCCTGCCAGGCCGGCTAGGCTGACACTCTGTCCATGCTGTGAGCACCTATGGAGTGCAGGTGTTCACACCAGCCTCTGGCTCCTGTCCACGAGGGCCAGTTCAAGGAAGCCCTCGAGCACATTGTGGCTTTCAAGCTCTTAACTGTGAGCCTCACTAAGACAGTTTTCCTTCAACACTCCCTGGTTGACCAAGGGAGATAAACACTCCAGTGTCAAGTGCCAAGGTAGGGAATAGGGCACACGTTCACCCATGGAAGCATGGCTAGAGAACATGGTACACGCAACCCGTGAAATACTTGGCCTTAAAAGACATCCTGCAATGTGAGACTGGGCTGACTTCAATAACCTATGACAGAAGGACGAGAAGTTTCTAAAATATTTAAATTCTGAGAACCACAGTGTAAGACAGTGGTAGCCAGGGCTAGGGTGTAGGGAAATGAAGAGTTGCTCATCAGTGAGAATGAAGTCTTGATTACGCAAGAACAAATTCCAGAGACATGCGCAACCCTGTTTGTGTGGTTCAGGGTACTGTATTTCGCATTTCCAAAAGCAGATCTCACGGTTTGTACTCTTACCTACGAGAAAAGGCTCCTGTTGGAAACTTCCATATTTTTCAATCTGTTAATGGATCATGAATTGCAGTTCAAAAAATCACATTTTACCTATCAAGCCTGGAGTAGACAGAGGCTTCAGGTGGGTGAGGGAAGGATACGGCTGGCGGTGCTGCACCTCACTCAAGTGCACTCAGGAGGGAGGAGCAGGGGCATGTCCCCAACATCAGGTGGTCATCCACCCTCACCTCTTCCCTTCACTCAGGAGGCCTGATTCCAGCTGTCAGCATCTGACAGCTGGAATAGCATTTCCGAAAAGCTCACATTCTGTTCAGAGCTATAATTGAAGCAGAATTCAATGAAGTAAATGAGCAGATTTTTTTCACTTAAGGTAATTTTTCATCTTCAACTTTCTGTAAACAGTTAACTCTGCCCTCTGAAGGATATTGATATGATAGATGGTGGGGGACAAAGAAGGTATGAGAAAGAAAAGAATCTAAGGATCTGGAAAAGGCAGGTCAGGAAATAGTAAAATGGTAATAAAAGAGGCATCTCAAATTTTAAACAATTATTTGTAGCTTTGTATTTTACTTATAATACAATATTTGTAACATAAAATCTAAAGATGCAGTCTCAGACATTTGTGATGTGTGTTTATATAAAAACAGTGCCCTTGCCCTGAGTTGATTCTCAACAGATCTGCCAAGTTCATCCTTTCAGGAAGCACCGTTACCTGGTTGAAGTGCTGGGCCCAATTCTCCCTCATAAAGGCAAAACACAAGTACTACACATCATCACTTTTTTTGTTTGTTTGAGACAGGGTCTCACTATGCAGTTCAAGCTGGCCTTGAGCTCACTTTGTAGCCCAGGCTGGTCTTCAACTTGCAAAGATCTTCCTGCCTCAGCCTCCGGAGCGCTGGGATTATAGGCCCTTTACAGTGTTTATTCAGCAACTGCAAGTCAGTTTAACCAGGGAGCTCTAGCTGCATAGAGAGATCATGCCTGTCACCTAGCACTCTGGAGGGCTAAGGCAGGGAGGAGCCAAGCCCGGAAGCTTCAAGAGACTCTGCCTCAACAAAACACATTTTTTTTTTTTTTTTTTTTTTTTAAGGGTTGGAAATGTACCTCAGTGCAAAGAGCCTGGGCTAACTTTCAAGTAAGGGGTAGGGGATCAGTTCTAAATGTTCCTCCTGCCAACAAGAGAAACACTTCCCAAGAGAAAGTTCCCGGCTCTGCCCTGTACTACACCTGTACTGAGTCTCCTGAGATGTATCTCTACTGGAAAAGCGACTGTTTTTTTCTTTCCCTTGGCAGTCCTGTCAAAACAGACAAAATTTTAACTTTTAATTGTTCAGGAATGACCAGCTATCATACCACGGAATATTAAATTATACCACACGGACCTGAAGCCAACTGTACCAGGCACAGGGCTCTAGGGAAACAGGTGAACACAAACATAGTGTCCCTAGTCAGCTCTGGCGGATGCTGTCCTGCGGGTGACGTAACACAAACGGGTAGGTACTGCCTGGTGTACCCAAGCGGCAACTGCAGACTAAAAATGAAAACTGTCACCAAGCATGCTGTGTATCTCTTTTTTGTCCAATGTGCAGTGGGCCATTTGGGAGAAGCGTCAATTCCTTCAACCCTGCAAAGCAAAACTGTCGACCGAAATTCGCAACGGGAAAACTTTTCGCAAGGGGGATATTCTGCGTTAGGAGAACAGCGCTTGCCAAGCAAGCTCACCAGACCACAATCCGATCATTTTTAGGCCTGGCAAACCACCTAAGGCAACTGCAAAAACACGAAAATCGGAGGCAGAGTTCAAGAAGTTACTCAGTTCTATGCATGGAATAGTCATCTGTTTTTTAAAAGTAGTAAGGGAGGGCGCAGAAAACTGTGGCAGCAAAGACGTGTAATCTTGCTCTCGCGGCTTGCACAGCCACCCGGGCTCCGGAGTCGCGGGGCGGAGGCGGGGACCTCACCGCGCTCTCCCGCCCCAGCCGTGAACTTACAAAGTTTAAGGAAGGGGACTCGAGAGGAAGGGGGCGCGGCCCGAGCCGGAGCCGGCGCCGGCCGAGGGAGCGGCCACGCCCGCGGAGCCGACCCGCAGCAGCGAGCTCCGGCCCGCCCGCCCGCCCCGGCGGCCGCGGGGCCGAGCCCACCTCGTCGCCCCACTTGAGCACGTCCTTCTGCCGGTCCTTCACGGCGTGGTAGATGTGCAGGAACTGCAGGATGCCGTGCCGCCGCACGTGGTCGGCGTGGCGCCGCGTCTCCTCCCAGCTCAGCGGCGAGCCCTGGGCCAGCAGCCCCATGGCCCCGCCGGCCCGGCGCGAGCCGCGCTCGGTCGCTCCGGC
>NW_004524781.1:1208079-1211443 GCF_000260255.1 Octodon degus
GGCCGCGCCTCGCCCGCTGCTCCCCGCCGAGGCGGCCGCGGACCCCGAGCGCGGCGAGGCGGCAGCCCCGCTCCTCCGCGCCCGTGTCGCGTACTGGCTTCCCCTACTTGTGACGAGAGGCTGCGCGACCGCTGCCGAGCATGCCCAGTCCCGCGCCCACCGCTCCGCGAGGTCCGCCGCTCCGCATCTTATAGGCCGCGGGCGGGGCGGGGCGGAGGCGGGGCGAGTCGGGGGCGGGGCCACAGGGCGGTGCGCGGGGCGTGGCAGGCTGCGGGGCGTGGCCTGGACGAGTCGCGGCCCAGTGGGCGGGGCGAAGAGATGCCCGCGCATCAAGCGAGCAAGGTAAGAAAAATAGGTTTTTCAAGAGATAATTCCAGTTGGAGAAGGAAGGTGATTGCTTGAAGTAATTAAGAACCCGCTAGATTACTTTTTAAGTATAAAGGGCCCTGTGATAAGGGCAAGGTGAGAGCAGCGCAAAATGTTAAATATACATTCTATCTACTCTAGAGTTCACCATTTACTGACTGTGAGACCCTTTACTTGTATGAAAACAGGTTAGTCCCATTTTTCCATGGGTGTGGTAGGGATTAGACTGCAGATGTGACTGATACAGTAAATTAACCAGGTTAGGAAAGGTTGATTTGTCCACAAGGTTTTGGCCAAAGGATCATATTTGTATAGTCTCTAAATGAACTGTTGGGTGGCATGTTTTCTGGATAGTGCAGATGCTGTTCATGGCAACAGAAGTGGCTTCGTGACCCTCTCCAGACGCACCACAGAGGAGCCATCACCAAAAGCTTACCTGTCATCCAAACTTAAGATTCAAGAACGTCACAGTGATATTTACCGATGTGTTGAAGGTACCAGGAACTAGAGAGGCCTTATGTCCCTAGTGAAGAGGTAAGGAAGGAGAATGGCCCAAACAACAATATGACAGGCCAGGGGGAGATAACAACTGTGTCACAGGAGACTCTGGCCAAGGAGGGTGTGTTCATTATGCCTCCTCACAAACTGGAGTTAATATTTGATAAACTCTTCTTGACTGCTGAATCAGTTTGTGAATTCAGTTCACCCACAGCCTTCCTGCCAGAGGTGCCTGCCACTGAGTTTAGGAACATGGATACTGAAAGTGTGGCTGTGGTTCCCCAATGGGACAAGTGTTTGTGTGGGGGCAAGCCTGTGTACATGGCAGGAGATCTGTGGAGTTTAGAAGATGATACTTCAATCCCTAGCACACAGCAGGGATTAGAACTGAGGCTCACCACGTCTTGTGGGTCACCCCTATAATCCCAGCTACTCTGGAGGTTAAAACGAAATAATCATAAATTGAGATCGATGCTGTCAAGAAAAAGAATTTTTACATGTGAAAACTATATGAAATTTATATTTGTGGATATAAATAAACTGTTACTGTAACACACACACACACACACACACACACACACACAAAGAATAAAAGGTGGGCCAGGAATGTGGTCCAGCCACCATTACCCTGACCTCCCCAACAATCTGCTTGACATGTATATGGCCTCAACTCTCTGCTGGTTTTGTGTGTGTGTGTGTGTGTGTGTGTGTGTGTGTGTGTCACAGGGATCGAACTCAGGACCTTGCACTTGCCAGGCAAGCACTTTTTCCACTGAGCCACCACCCACCCCTCTGCTGTTTTTCCACTTGAATTCCCTCTTGACACACACCTGCTCACTCTGAAATGACTTAGGAATAGGCTTATGCTTTTTTAATGTATTTATTTTGGGAAAAGTACTTGGTGTACAGCAGGTGCTTAATAGCATGTGTTAGCTTCCCTATGGAAAGTTACAGAAAGGAAAGTATTTCCCTTGCAGATAAGCCAAAGCTCATTTGGTTAATTGCATAATTTCACATTTTCATCTACCTGCATTGTTTGACACTATAGCCACTGAGTGGCACCTGAGCTTTTTCAATGTGCATACCATGACTGAATATCCAACTACCTAGCTGCAGTGGATTTCTATCTAGTGGTCAACTTGTTACACCCAGCTGAATTAAACTAGTGTAGTACTGGGTGTGGGTGGCCCAGCTGAAAGTGGTTGCCAGCAGCATAAGAGGCGGAAGAGGAGAAGCTGCAGGAACGCTGTTAGGGATGCTGTCTGGAGGAGCCGCTGGAAGCTGCTAGTTCTCTTGGGCTGCTCTGCTGGAGGACCCCGTCATGCTGGCTTTCGCAGTGAACTTTGGTAACTCGGCTTTCCTTATCACTGAGGGAGCTGGGGACCTCACTGTTGCGGACGATGGCTGGGGTCCTTTTGGGGGGCTCTGGTGCTTACCTAGTGTTGCTTCCTCGCTCCAGTGCAGATCCCTCAGCCTGCTAGCACAGATCCTTCATCCCACTGGCATAGATTTTCTAGCCTCCACCCAGATGACCTTTGCGCCTTTCTAGCAGAGATGTGTAAAGCAGGCGTGCATGAGACTTTGTGGGCTCTACGCCTCCATTGGGACTGGTAGGAGGCACTGTTAGGAGCGTTAAGTCCCCAGCTGGATTCTTTGGTGCTTAGTGTGAGGACAGATTTCCCGCACTTGCTATATATGATTCTTGGGTGATTATACTCAAATAATATAAAATGTGTCCTGTATTGTTCCCTTTGCCAAAACTGAAACCAGACATTAGCTCGGTATAACTGAACTGAATATAAATTTGAAAAGTGTTAGTCTATCTGGTAATTAGAAAACTAAACTTGGGGGCCGGAGAGATAGCTCAGTAGTGCAAAGGCCTGAGTTCAATCTCCGGTTCTGCAAAAACAAAACAAAACAAAAAAACCAAAAAACTAAATTTGGTACAAGTTGGGAATGTAAATCCACAGAATCTTCAACTGTGAATCTTAGGAAATCCAAATGCAAATGAAGTTATTTCCAATGCAAATTGAGTAGTCAGGTGTACCATACAAACATATCAGATTCAAATACAGTATCTCAAAAGAAATGTTGTATTTCAGTCACATTGAGCTAAATATGATTTAATTTCCCTGCTTCTGTTTACTTTAACGTGGCTACAGAAAACTTCAAGGTTCAAGTGTGGCTCACGCACCGCTCGTGCATGCGTGCACTGCACACTACGCTCCGTGCAGCGGGTCTTCCCACACCTCGGCGTGTCTCCCGGCGAGGCAAGGCCGAGCTGCTTTGCTTCCGACCCTGGGCCCACTCGCTGTCCCCGCGTGGCTCCCCACCCAGTCTGGGGGTCGGGGCTGCGGCGCGGGTGGGGCCCAATCGCTGGGCGCGACGCGTGCCCTGAGCTCCAGCCGCAGCACCCCGGCAGCTCCGCCCCGCCTGCGCCCGGCTCTCAGGGACGCGCACGCCCCCTCGGTCGCCGGGAAGACCCGGAGGGCGGAGCGCG
>NW_004524781.1:1211858-1213230 GCF_000260255.1 Octodon degus
CCTTCTGCGTCGCGTAGTGTTTAGGACACATGCACGGTCTTTTTAAATTATTTTAAAAATGCGAAGAAGCTGTTTCTCTTGCTGTTTAATCCGAGTTTTAGTGCAAGACAAACGTCGCTTTCATTCCCGTATGTACGTATGGGCTTTTGGAGACAGGCTGACCTTGGACTGCAGCCCTGCCGCAGCCGGCGTTGCAGGTGCGCCGCCACGCCCAGCGCTGAGCTCGCGCTCGTTCTGGCGCGGTTACGAAAGCTCTGTGTAGCCCAGGGACTCCCGGTGTGCACGCTTGCGTGTGTTAAGGAGGACGAGTAAGCGTCCGCAGAGTGCGAGGCTAAAGCTGCAGGAACAAAACAGATGCTTTTAGAAGCGAGATCCCTGAGCTACTGGATGGGATGCGGAACAAGCGCTTGAGTATTGGTGACTTTTTCCAGATTAGGTGAAAACGAAGGAAAGATTTGCTAAGCAATGTTGAGAAGATAGACTGTATGATTACGAAATACGACGAATACGTGAATTTTAAAAAATGAGTTCCAATGAAAGACACGTTACTACTAACCTCTCAGAATCTTCCCTTCTCTCCTCCCACCCTTCGTGAAGCAGTTCTTCCCTGAGTGCCGGTTTGCACTGTCCTCCCTGACCCGCTGTGCGCAACCCATTCAGAAGCCCTTGTCTTTGGTAGGCATTTCGAGTTTGGAGGAGACCTACGAGGCACAGGGTGCCACGCCCGGCGGCAGCGCGCACACCTCCTGTTGCTGCACGCTGCCTCCGGGGATGGTAAGGATGCTCAGCGGTTGCAGTCACCGCATCGGTTTGGGGTTTTGATCACATTTCATAAAGACACAAAAAACAACTTCCAGAACTTTCACGGAGTGGCGAGAGAGATGGGGTAGGTGTGTTTGAAGCAGGAAGTGTTTTGAGGGCAGATCTGTGGCTCTGTCTTTTACTATAGCAAGACAGTCTGATGGGACCGGAAGGGGGAGAACGGAGTGCGGCAGACTTACTCTTCCTGCCGCAGTGTGGTTAACGAAAACACAACTCTTTATTACATTTACAATAATGTCAAAAATCAAACAGTGGAAGAATTCTTTATGTACCCTACTGTTGGTGTCGCAGCATGGCCAATCTTGTTTCAGTGGCATTCTCCAATTATTAAATCCAATTTTACTGGAGTAGGGTCTCAGCCCTGGGGTGGGGGTGGGGTAGGAGATGAAGTAAAAGACATTGGCATTTTCAGGGCAGGGGAGGTAGCTTGGCGGTCTAAGCGCTTGCCTGGCGAGAGCAAGGTCCTGAGTTCGGTTCCTGGTACTGCATGCCTGAAATTGGATGTGGTAGCACATGCCTGTAATCCCAGCTCTGGGGAGGCTGATACAGG
>NW_004524781.1:1215600-1217529 GCF_000260255.1 Octodon degus
TGGATTAGGAAGCATACTAACAGATCACTTTTGATCCAGGCCTCTTTACCATCGAAATCCAAGTTCATTCCATTTTCTTTACATTGCTAGGAACTAAACAAAATCCTACAAACAGTAGCACCTGAAACCTGCAGGCCTCAAAGGTTACAGTGTGCTTTGAAAGAAAGGGGCAAGGAGAGGTGAGGAGGCGAACGTTACACACCTGTAATGTGTGTTACATTTAAGAATCTCATTAGGCCAGATGTGGAGCACACCTGTAATGCCAGTACTCAGGCAGCAGAGACAGGAGAACCAGCACAGTTTCGAGGCCAGGCTGGGACACAAAGGGAGCTCATGGTAGCCTGAACAGCACAGTGGGACCCTGTCTCAAAAAACAAAACAAAACAAACTCCAAAAGACTCTCAATCTTAACAGTTTTGATTTTTAAAATTAATTTAATTGCTTCTTCAGAATTTTCTGCATGTACCCTACTACTGCTAAGAGTTGACTAAGTTTTTTAGACTACTTAGAGAACTCAGTCCTTAGTGGAGTGCTGAGTGATAGAAATGGCCCTTGATCACAGGTCTTTTGAGTAAGTCATGGCGTAGTTCATTCAATACAGACTTTCAACACAAGTCAGTTATGATTACTCGGTCAGGATGTATAAAAACTTGAATTTATCAATATTTTAGGTTTTGATATGCTTTTTATTTTGTCCATCACTCTTGGGTTGTAGCATACTATTCCTACCACATGGTCATGGACCAACTGGTAGATGAAAAGCTGAATTAGTGACACTTGGGCCGTAGGCTGGAGAGCTGAAAGCAAGTGGAGGTAGTGCAGCTAGAGCCTCACGTGATGACCCCTCTTTATGGGAAATTTGTTTTTCTGTTATCAATGCTTTATTTCAGAATTTTAAAAAATAGATGTGAACTGAGTCTAGATGAATTTTAAAGGAAAATTCTTTTTAAGTATTATTTTTAAATCTATGGAAGTAAAATAAGCTACTCCTGTTTAGTATGACTCATAATATTATCTGCTAAAATTAATGATCTCAGCCTCATAGCCATTGTGGGAGCCTTGCTGTGCCCCTCGGGAGGGAGAGACTCTGCCCATTGCCTCCGTACCATCGCAGGAACCCAGTCCAGAGTATCCCAGATGTCTGGCCCATTCCTCTGTACTGTAGGATGGGCAGCCATTCTGGGAAGCACCAGGACTTGGCAGCCAGCTCAACTGGAGGAGCCCAGGGGAAATCCGCTCTAACAAGGGGAACACTTTGCATACAAACTCCTAATTTACAGTTGGTTCTGTTATATAACTATCGACTTTGCTTCTGTGATCTAAAGTACAAAATCAATAGTTACCTTAATGTATTGGTTTCTAAACTGTACTTATTGCTGATTGCACTGTTTTAGCTAAGATGTCATGTCTGTTGTGATCTACTGTTCTCTCTTGGGTAACAATATTGGGAAGCTCTGGGGTAATGACCTCACCACAGTCTTACACCAAAAAACTGGGGCAGAGCCAAACAAAAGCCAGCATCCCACTCTCAATTAATTGGGAAGGTATGATCTTGGCACAGACATAAACCAGGAATCTCCTACACACAGAAGATATTCCTGAAGTACAGACTGTTCCTGCCTTGATACTAGTTCTTTTTTTTAAAAAAAATTTATTTATTTACTTTGTGTGTGTGTGTGTGTGTGGCCAGTTCAGCCCACCAGGGGGTGGGGCTAGCTGGCACGTGGTGCTGGGGATTGAACCGCGGTCCCTGTGCCTTCGCTTGGCTTAGCTTGTTCTAAGTAGGTGCTTTAGACCACTGAGCCATCTCACCAGCCCTGCCTTGATACTAGTGATGTAGCTACCTACTACCAAAACTCACAAGGATCATCACAGAAAACAAAGTAAAATTTTTTTGAAATAAGAGTTGTGAAGATTAAGGAGCAAAAT
>NW_004524781.1:1217923-1219836 GCF_000260255.1 Octodon degus
CATGAAATATTCAAAGAGATAGCCAAGAAATTAAAAGATTCATTGAAAGCTGACACATTACTTGGATGAAACTAAACATAGACTTTCAAACCTTAAAGACAGGATTGTAGCTAGCAATCATGAAAAGAAAGATCTCTTAAAAATATGAAGGAACCTGGAAATAACAATTTTAACAACTGCAAGATGAGGTAAAGAAAAACAGTACAAGACTGATAGGTGTCAACAAAAAAGCAGGAGTCAGCACAAATGACATAAAAACACTATTTGAAGAAGTAATGGCAGAAAATTTCCCATGCATGGGAAAAGAAACTCACATACAGTTAAGTGAGGCATATAGAACTCTAGTTAGCTACAGCCAAACGAAATCTACATCAAGACATACAATAATCAAGAACCCAGAGGGGCTAGGGACATAGCTCAGTGGAATAAACGTTTGCCTGGCAAGCGCAAGGGCCTGAGCTCAATCCCTGGTTCCACAAAAAACCACACAAACAAAACTCAGAAATTAAACACAAGAATAGACTATTAAAAGCTGTAAGAGGAAATTAAAAAAATTACCTACAAAGAAAAACCCATCAGAAACACAGCAGGCTTCTCAACATAAGCCATCAGGTCAAGAAAAGCTTGTCATAAGATATTTCAAGTGCTGAAAGAACATAACTTCTGGGGCCAGGGAGATGGCTCAGTAGAATAAGTGCTTGCCTGGCAAGCGCAAGGGCATGAGTTCAATCCCTGGTTCTGCAAACAAAACAAAACAAAAAATCTAGCCAGTCTGAGATACCCTGAAAAACTATCTTTCAAAATTAATGGAGAAATAAGATACTTCCATGACAAAAAACAACTGAAGAAATGCATGACCACTGAACCAACTCTACAAAGAACACTGACAGATATTTTAGAGATAAAAATGACCACAATTCCAAGAACAACAGTAAGAAACCACCAAGCAAAGCAAGTAATTAAATGTGGGAAAAGTAGGGAATGAACAGCACAAAAATAACATGACAAAGATAAGGCAATACATATCAGTTACAACCATTAATGTAAATGGCTTCAACTCATGAACCAAAAGAAATAAACTGGCAGAGTGGATCAAGAAGCAAAACCCAACAATATGAAACAGATTTAACTCTAACACAGATTCATAGACTGAAGGTCAAAAGATGGAAAATAATACCCCATGTGACAGAAGCCCAGAAAAAAGTAGGGGTAGCTGTTCTATTAGCAGACAATATGAACCTCAAGAATGATCAAAAGAGATAAAGAAGGGTTGGGGGTATAGCTCAGAGGCACAAGTGCCTGCCTGACAAGCACAAGGTCCTAAGTTTGATTCCTGTTACTAAATAAATAAGCAGGTAACTACAGTCCCAGAGGGGGAAACTTCAAGAGGAAGAGATAACAACCATAAATTTATATGCATAAAATATGGGCGCACTCAACTACATAAGAGAAATATTAATTACATTAAAAATTAAATAAGCAATAACAATTGTAAAGGAGGACCTTAACATTCCGTTGTCCCAAAGAGATCAACTAGACAAAAAATCAGCAAATAAATAAGAGAACTGAATCAAACTTGTGAACAAATGGACTTAGTAGACTTTTACCTGTGTTCTACTCAACAACATTAGAATACACATTTTTCTCATCTGCACATGGGTTGTTCTCTAAAACAGACCATATTCTAGCCCATAGAACATGTTTAAGTAAATACAGTGCTTTTTTTTTTTTTGGAACTGGGGATTGAACTCAGGTCCTTGCACTTGCCAGGCAAGCGTTTATTCTACTGAGCTATCTCCCTGGCCCCTAGTAAATACAAAAGAATGGAAATTATCCCATGCATATTATCTGACCATAGTGCAATGAAATTGGAAGTTATTGACAAAAGAAACCTGAAAGACAACATAAACACA
>NW_004524781.1:1220286-1223197 GCF_000260255.1 Octodon degus
GAAGTCACTACAGATCCAGAGGAAATTCAGACTATTGTTAATAGTTTGAAAATATAGTTTCATAGGCTATAAAACACAGAAAAAATGGACAGAACCCTACAAACATATGAATTACCAAAGCTGGATCAAGATGATATAAAATTTCTGAATAATTAGTATCAGTCAATAAAATTGAAAATTAATTTAAAAATTAGCAAAAAAGAAAAGCCCAGGTTCTAATGGATTCACAGCTAAATTCCACAAGAAATATATATATATGTTTATATTTATATGTATATATTTATATTATTTTTTTTTCTCTCATTAAACTTTGTTTTACTGGGTCTCAAAAGTCTGTGACAGATTTTTGGTCAAGTTGTGCTGGCCTCGCCCCTGGGGTGTTCTGGGATGGTGACTGAGACTGGGCGTGGTGGTGCATGGTTGTAATTCCAGCGCTTGAGAGGCTGAAACCAAGTAGGATTGCTACAAGTCCGATCTCTGTAGTGAGACCCTGTAGACCCTGTACTAAAATGCCAAAACCAAAAACAACAAAAAACTAAAAACTTGAAAACTAACACACACACACACACACACACACACACACACATGATTCACAAAACAGTCTCCTTCTGAAGTTTTCACAGTGCATTGTTATCATTAACCAGTCTTTCATTATTAAATTTAAATGCCCAATTGGGAGAAACAGTTCTGAGATTGGTCTTCCACCACTAGTTAAGACTGGGGTGGCAGGTATTAGGGATGATATTCATTTCAAAATGCCTTCTGAGCTTTCTGGGAAGACCTGGTGACCTTGCCAGCTCCAGCGTCCTTCTTCTACAAGACATTTAGAGAAGATTTAATGCCAATACTCTTCAAACTCTTTAATGAAATTGAAAGAGAAGGAATTTTCCCTAACTCATTCATGGAGGCAAGTAGCACCCTGCCACCAAAACCAGAGGGAGACCCAATGAATGAAAGAGAACTACATGTCAGTTCCCCTAATGAACATAGATGCAGAAATCCTCAATAAAATACTAGCAAACAGAACCCAGTAGATCATCTAGAACAGTATACACCATGACCAAGTGGGATTCACCTGAGGAAGGCAGGGATGGGGCGCTATATACAAATCAATGAACATAATACACTATCTCAACAGAGCCAAAGACAGAAATCACATGATCTTATCAATAGATGAAGAAAAAGCTTTTGATAGAGTCCAGCATTCACTCATGATAACGATCCTGTACAAAATTGGAATAGATGGTCTTTTCTTCAACCTGATAAAAGCCATCTATGACCAGGCAACAGCCAACATCATACTAAATGGACAAAACCTGGAAGATTTCAACCTAAAATCAGGAACAAGACAAGGATGTCTACTATCACCACTCCTATTCAATATAGATTTGGAAATATTATCCAGAACAATTAAAAAGAAGTAAAAGGACTAAGGATGGGGAAGGAACAAGTTAAATTATTATTTGCAAATAATGTGATATTCTACATGGAAGACCACCAAAACTCCACCAAAAGACTTGTAGATTTAATAACCAAATTCAACAGTGTAGTTGTTTACTAAGTGTGAGGTGAACGTAATAACCACTACACTACGGAAACTGTTGTTGTTTACAAAGTGAACACTCAAAAATCAATGGCAACATAAAAAAGTGGCATTTCTGTATACAAACAGCAAATTTGCTGAGAGAGAAATTAAGGGAAAACACATTCTTCATAAGAGCATCCAAAAAAATACTTAGGAATCAATGTAAGAAAGGAAATAAAAGATTATACATTAAAAATTACAGTACTCTGAAAAAAGAGATCAAAGGTTTCAGAAAATGGAAAGATAGTCCTTGCTCCTGGATAGCAAAAACCAACATGGTGAAATGGCCATACTCTCAAAAGTGCTATACAAATTTAGTGCAATCCAAATAAAAAATACCATTAACATACCTCACAGATCCAGGGAAAACATTTTTAAAATTCATCTGAATCAGACAAGATCTAGAATAGCTAAGTCAATCCTGGGCAACAAAGGCAAGGCAAGAGGCATCACTATCCCTGAATTGAAATTATACTACAAAGCTACTGTGATAAAAATCAGCATAGTACTAGCAAAAAAATAGACCTGAGGATCAATGGAACAGATTAGAAGATTCAGACACAACTATAAACTCACTTAGCCACCTGGTCTTTGACAAGGGACCAAACATGTTCACTGGAAAAAAGCTAGCCTTTTTAATAAGTGGTGCTGGAAAAACTGGTTCTCTACATGCCAAAGACTAAAACTAGACCCATGTGTGTCACTGTGCACTAAACTAAAATCAAAATGCATCAAAGATCTAAATATTAATACAGAAACACTAAGTCAACTCGAAGAGAAAGTAGGTATAAATATTGAGGACATAGGGATAGGCAGAGAATTCATGAATAAAAATCAAACTATGTAGGAAATACTGCAAAGATTCAACACGTACGTTTTCATCTTGTTAAAAAGGTTTTGCACATCGAAAGAACACCAACTGAGTGAAAAGAAAACCCACGAATTAGGAAAAAAAATTTAGCCCATTGTCCTTCAGACAAAGGAGTTCTATCTATAACACATAAAGATAGAAAAAACTAGACTCCCAGATTCAAAGACCTAATCCATATATAGGCATCTGAGATGAATACACACTTCTCAGAAGAAGAAATACAAATGGTAAATAAATATATGAAAAAATGTTCAACATCATTGGTCATTTGAGAAATGCAAATTAAAACAAGACTGAGATTCCATCTCTCCCTGGGGTGACTGGTGGCCAGCATCAAGAATTTAACAGAAGAAAAAAAAAGAATTTAACATATCAAATGCTGGAGGGGCTGTCGTGAGGAGAATCTTTCTCCGCTACTGGAGGGAGTATAGCCTGGTGCAACCCCTGTGGAAATC
>NW_004524781.1:1225479-1245467 GCF_000260255.1 Octodon degus
CAGAATGAATGCAAGTTTCACTGTAGATTAGGTCAGAGCCACTCAGCTGTGGCACACGGCAGCCTATGGCCAGGGACGATGGGATGTAGAACAGTGCTAAGCACGGTGGCCACGTTACTGAGGAAAAGCAGCTGAGTAGATGCTGATCCAGTTTGTTTAGGGAAGACCGGTTCTAAAGGCAGTAACTTCACTGTACTTACTATTTTTACACACACTCTATCTTCAACCACCTACTTTATTTACCTCTTAGGTTTAAAGGTAGTAGGTATCCTAAGGAAGAAAGTCCAACTCACTGGGGGACAGAAAGTGCTCCGGGCAATGGGGGGTGGAAGATTTTTAGAATGTAAAACACAAGGTGAGATGTACTACAAATAGTTCTGTTTTTCAGAATTGTTATAGTTTTTAAAAAATAATTTTATTTTGAAGAGTAAAAACAAGAGCAAGAAAAACAAAAGCAAAGACAGAAACAGGGTAACATACAATAATACACACGTTACAGATTTTTAGGACAATATCTGACCAACATCTGTTGCTCAGATTAACAGATATAGTTGCGCAACATGGTATATATGCTTGAATATTACCACATGCTTCCAAGAATTCTTTTTTTTGTGTTTAGTAGAGAGGATACAGGGTCTACAGAGTCTCACTACATAGTTTGGACTTGTAGTTTGTAACTCCTGTTTGCAGCCTCCCAAGCACTGGGATTACAGAGAAATTTGGTGTAGTTGATGATGTTAAATTTATAAAAAATAATTTAATCCATCTTAATTTATCATATGCAAGGTTGCTTGAAAGTCCTGGGTTTTCCCCCCTCCTAATAAAATATAATTTCTGCATGAAAATGGAATCCTCAATAAAAATTTCATCTTCATATCTTCTTGTGTTTTCTCCATGAAAAAAGATTGTTAAATTTTAATTATAGTAGTATGTTTTGAGGGTTCCAAGTTTTAGTTTTCAAGTTATGGCTGGTTTACACAGTTCCAGAGTGTTTTATACTGCGATGATTATAATGTAATTTACTTAATAGGCAAAAAAAAAAAAAAAAGCAACGTAAGTCTGCAAATATGTCCTCCAACGTTTAAAGTCTGTTAACTCAATTTAGTGAACATGTTGTTGCTTGATTAACGAAAGCGAGGTTTCTCTTCACTGTACTTAGACTGCCAGTGGCGTAATACAAAAACAACAACTACTATGCTTTGTTTTCTCTGAGACTTTTAGTAATTGCATTACTATTGTATTTCAGAGCTCCAGAAGAGTGACATCAACACAGATACCGAGATTGTGAAAAATGACTAGAGAAAGAGAAGCGAGGGGGCAAGCGAGGGGGTAAGGGAAAGGAGGAGCCTGTGTGCCAAGCCACTGCGTCAGTGGCTGTGATTCCTTAGCGAGTAGCTCGTGCTCTCTTCCCAAATATTAGCGTGCCAGGGACAGGCCTTTGGGCAAATAAGGCCAGCTTGTAGCCTGAGCTCCGGGGAAAATAATTAGAAGAAGTGGAACTGGAAGAACAGTAGGTCCAGCTCTGCTTCAGTCTGGTGAGCTTAACCACATAATGTATACGAACATGCCTTGGAAAAACGCTCTACAGAAGACAGCTCTCTACAGATATTATTAATGAAAGGTGCAGGCACTTCCTCCTTGTTGGGAAACCCTATTTGAGGATTTCAAGCAGCCTCCGAGGTGCAGTAGCAAGTGATCAAGAGGAACCAAATCCTTGCCTTCTGAGGAAGCTTGTACCAGGTCTCAGTGCTCTAGGTTGGTGCAAGAGGAGGAGGAGCAGAACAATAGCTCTTTGATTAGTGTTATGGCAAAATAAGATCTATTTTGCATGTGTAATATATAATATCTCCTTGCAAAAAGTTGGCTGGATTATTCATGCTAAAAAGGGAAAAGGCAAGAAGGCTGATTCATCTTGTTCAACCCTCATTTACGCGAAGCAGTTTTTGAATGTTTACAGATGTGGGTCAAGCCCCAGTGGTCACTGTGTCCTTTTAATTGAGACCTTGATGTGTGCATCTTACTGTGTCCAAACTCTTACGCACCCTTTCATTTAATTCTCAATGGAACTCTATGAGGTGGGCAGTGTCTCTATTTTGCAGTGGAAAAAAGTAATTTTTGAGAATTTATGCTCACTTTTAAAAGCTTACCTATCCAATAGGTATCTTCCATTAAATTTTCATGGAGAGCTTAGCAAGGTTCCCTCTCCAGGGTTGTGATTGCTTGGCTTCAGACCTGCCCCTTGTCCTCTGCTTTCTCTTGAGACCTGCTAGGTGTTTCTAGAAGTCTGATGGAGTGCCGCCTGCCAAGTGGAGAGTCTGTCCTTCTGGTGCCACTCTCTCCTGCTGGTTCCAGCCACACCCTGCCCCTCCCAGCCTGCTGTGGCACCAGAGCTTTTCGCCTGTGATCGGCAGGTCCTGGGTGGCTTCTGGGAAGGAGGCCCCCGGAACCTGTTCTCAGTGTTTGCTCTTTGTGAACTTGATGGTCTCTGGATCTGAAAGGGAAGAATTTATATCCCCTTCCCACCTTATTGCCTTTCTGGGACCCCCAGCTCTGTCTTTTGCCAGCCTTCCTGTTGGACCCTGGTCTCAACCACAGGGCAGTTCCAACCTACTCTTCTTTCCACAGGGAAGTGCAGCAGCTTCTCCCAGAAGGCACTGTGTGGTTAAAAGTTTGGGCCCGCGTGAGACTCAGCTGCTGGGGTGATGCGTCCTGCCTAGCAGGAGGAGGGATCTTGAGCTGAGTATTTCTGGGCTAACGTAGGCAGCTACAGCAGGACTATCTCAAAAACAAAATAGGAAGCTGAGGCAGAGTAACAATGGCAACTACAATAGTTGTTGCTCCATTTTAAAATTGGGAAACCACAGAAAATTAGGGATGTTGTAGCTAACCTTCCCATGATCACCGTTCTAGGAAAACCATATGTAGATATAAGAGCCCAGGCCCGGAGAGTGTGTGGGAGAGCTTCCGGCTACCCTGCGCCCGTGGGACCTGTCCAGTCCAAACCCAGGTACACAGAGTGAATGAGACCCTCTTCTGCGTCCTTGGGACACCCCCCTCCAACTCTGAAGCCCCCCCAACTCCCGCCGAGTGAGTGAGAACTTCGGCGTGTTCTCGGGACCCTCAGATCCAGCCATATCCCAGGCCTGGTGAGTGTGTGGGAGAGCTTCCCCTCTCCCCTACACCCCTTTGTCCCCTGCAGACTCAGCTCAGACCTGGCATACAGGCTTGGGGTAAAACTCTGCAGCTGTGGTCCCTGCAGAGAGAGTAGGGGACAGAACCATCCAGCTAGTCCAGGAGCATAACATCTTTCCAGAGGGGTACAATAGGTTCACTCCCAAGGGCTACAGCAGGAAGGAGTTGAGCACAGAAGCCAGACCCAAGCCAGGCCCAACTGGATAAATCCAAACTGTAGATCTGCACCTGAATTTCAGTAGGTGCTAAGGTTATAAGTGCACCAAAGCTCTACAACAAAGGTCAGAAGACAGTGCTACACAAAATGCCAATGAGAAGGAGCAAGATGCAATCTCAGACCACAAGCCCACCCATAACAAGTGCAGAGGACACTAGCACAGAACAAATTGGGAGTTACACAGCTGAAATCAGTGAATCAAGAGCATCTGAAATAAGCAACTGCAGTAAGGTTTAGAGGAACTCAGATTGGAAATAAAAAAGAAATCCCTGAATTAATAGCATCTGAAGTAAAGAATCAAATGCAGAAACATATGGAGGAAACCCAATGCCCACCCAGAACAAGTGCAGAGGACACTAGCTCAGCTCAAATGTACGAATTAATAGCATCTAAAGTAAATAAGCTACAGCAGAAAGGTATAGAGGAACTCAGAGCAGAATTAATTTCTGAAATAAAAAATGACATCTCTGAATTCAGAGCATCTGAGGTAAAGAATCAAATACTGAAACATATGGAGGAAACCCAATCTGAAAAAAACTCTGCAGTAAAAGAATAACTGCTTCTAAAGAACACATTGATTAAAAAAAATAGAGATTAGAAAAATGACAGATTCCTTGAATGAGCAATACAGGAAAGAAACAGATCACATGAAGTAGATATAAGCCCAAGACACTCTTTCCAAACCAATGGTGCCATCTTATATAAAAGGACTCTGAATTTCTTTCCTTTTTTTTTTTTCCTTTTTAGGCTAAGTTTTCTATGTCATTCAGGTTGGCCTTGAACTCACTATGGAGCCCAGGCTGGTTTTGAACTCATGGTGCTCCTCCTGCCTGGGCCTCTCCAGTGCTGGGTTGCAGGTGTGCCCCATCATGCCTGGTGGACTCTGGTTTTGTCCTTTCCTTGTAACATCAGCTTTCCTGTTGCTGTACATGGTGCACAACACCACTAATTTAATGAAGGAGACATTGAATGCAGCTCAGGGTTTGGAGGGATTTGGCCGTAGTCGCTTGGCTCCAAGGTGTGACGAAGCTGCCTAGTTCATGGCGGCTGGGATGCGGGGAGGGGAGCAGTGCCTGAGGCCTCCAGATGCTGGAAGGCTGAGTGCAGCGACATGAATCCTGGGCAGTCAAGTCCCTGAGCAGGGGGCTGAGGAGCTCTCGCTGCAAACAAAACATCAACACTTTTGACCCCTTGGCCTGCCATGTGGAGTTCAGCTGTTTCCTCAGATGCCTTCAGGAAATCCTTTTTTCAGGAGATCATTTTTTTTTTCTCTCTGTACAAAGTACTTGGTTTTATTTATTTATTTTATTTCAGATCTTCCTGGCTCCTAGTTCTTTTCCTTTCCTTTTGTTTCCTACTCTTGAGCCAAGAAGTTTTTTGCGGGGAAGAGTCTACAGGGTGTTCAGGGTCTCACTACTAGACTGGACTCACAGTGATCTGCTGTTTACACCCTCCCAAGAGCTGGGATTACAGGTGCACCACCACACCCAGTCTCCTTGGTTTTATTTTTAATGGTGTTAATCCCTTTCACAGCCATATCTCCTTTGGTCCCAACTTGCCTTCTGGGTTAAAACTTAAGTTTTTCAAATGTTCATACTTTGGGACCCAATTCTCACTCACTCTAACTAAAATCAGCCAGTAGTACCCATGCCACAACGTAAACATTAAGCTGCCTTGAAAGTTTCTCCACCAGATTAAGTAGTCTGCTCTTCTTGATCTCAGTCTCTCACAGAGTCTCCAGATGTGGGGCTAAAAGTGGACAATTTCTCTTCCAGAGCGTAACATATGTGGCCTCTAGTCATACTGCTCATGGAGTCCTTGTTCCAAATTGAAGCCTCTTGAGCCTGGCCTCTACTGTCTGCCTTCCTGTTGGCATGTAGGTCTCCTAGGCCCAGGGCAGCATCATGCACAGAAAGGCAGGCCTGGCAATGAGGAGGGGGAAGGAGTAGCGTTAGCGGAAGGTCCCTCACAAGTGTGCTCAGGACTCTGCGCAGTTTGTCTCCCTCAGGCTCAGCCTCCCGGCCCACACACTGGGGCCGGCGTCCGCTTTGCCTCAGGGCCTGGCACCGTCAGAACCACATGGCAGGCCGTGGAGAACACCCGGGTAGTGGTGAAGCACCTTGGTGCGGTCAGGCAAGGTGACCAGGAATGGCAAGCTAGACTGACTCGGGATGGATGCTGCAGAGGCGGGCGCTTCGGTAATGACAAATTATAGTTTTTGGAGTTATAAAATGATTGACTAAAGGTGAATAAAAACATTTATTAGGTGAAAAACTTCATGTTTTGAAAGTATGCTCCTTATAACTTAATGTTTAACATTAGTATATAATGTGTAATGCAGAACAGCATCAAATGGTTTGCTATTCACAGAAAACAAATGGGCCTTTCTTAAGCACTTTACCTTTTTCATTATTTAAAAAGTTATCTATTTATTTATTTGATATAGGGCCTCACTATGCAGCTCAGACTTGTAGCGATCCTCTTGTCTCAGCCTCCCCAGTGCTGGGATTACAGGCGTGCATCACTACGCCTGGTCTCAGTGGCCGACTCAGTGTGCCTGGGGTTCAGGGGGTGGCACGGCATGCAGTACCAGGGATTGGGACCTTGTGCTTGCCAGGCAGATGCTTGGACAGGCAAGCTACCTCCCCAGCCCAAGCACCTCATCTTTTAAACACTGGTTCTCTGATCTTGTTAGGCATTACCTAGGTCATGGGTGTAGGAGTGCTTTGGAAACTCTACTCTCCCTCACCACTGGGGTGAGGCTCAAATGGTTCCCCAGGGACATTCTTTTGAATTCACTTTGTAAAACATGCTGCCCTGAAACTCGCAGCAATCCTCCTGCCTCAGCCTCCTGAGTGCTGGGATCATGGGTGTGCGCCACCATGCCTGGCCATGGTCCATTTGTTGATAAAGGGTACCAATGTTCTGCAGATCTTCTAAGCATTGACTTCTGACAGACTCTTATTCCTGAAGCCCAGGAATTCATAAGCCCTATTACTGTTCCCTACACATCAAATTTTGCCTCCTTTCATCAACTTCAAAGCCATCTTCTTACCACATGCTTAAATACCTTATGTTTGGTTACTTCCTTTTAAAAAATATTTCACTAGTGTATGTCTGCAGAACATGTTTGTCACTGTCGTCGGGAGGCGGCACGGGTAGCTCACAATCGTGATTCCCCACCCGCTGCCTGCGCTCACCCTCCGCCTGTGGACCCCCCGTTCCATTTGCATTTCTTTTAGTTCATATTTGCAGCGTGTAATGATTCCACTCCGTGAGGGCAGTCGGCGCATGCACACAACACATCTTTTAGGTCTCTCCCAGTTTTGTCTTTTGACCCCCTCCCTTCCCATTTCCAAAAGATCTATCTTGTTTTCTTTTTATTAATCTTTCATTTTGCTCTTTATTTCTACTTTGGCTTTCTCATATGAGGGAAGCCATATGCTATTTGAGCTCATGTGTTTGGATTGCTTATTTAACGTTATGTTTTCCAGGTGTATCCACTTTTCCTTCAGTGTTTCAGATTTATCCTCTTTATAGCTGCGCAGTACAGTATTCCATTGCATATAGATACACATTTTCTTTATCCATTTGTGTGTTGATAGACATACAGGCTGCTTCCAAGATGTAGCTGTTATAAATTGTGCTGTGACAAACATTGATATGTATATATAACTATAATACGATGTCTTTATCTCTTTCTGGAGGATGCTTGGAAGGTGAATAGCTGGCTCAAATGGAGTTTCTGTCTCTGGCTCTCCAAGAAGTCCCCCTGCTGGCTTCCATATGGTTGTATGACGTTCCACTTCCACTGGCAGTGTGGGAGCACTCATTTTCACCACAGCCTTGCCAGCATTTGTGATTGATCTCCTGGTGGCTTTCCAGTTTTTCGGGAGGAAGGTGGAATCCCAGTGTTGTTTAATTTGCATTTTCTAGTGGGCAGCAAAGTCAGTAGTTTTTCATGTATTTATTGGCCACATTTACTTCTTCTGAGAGATGTCTATTCATTTTAATTGCCCATTTTTTGATTGAGTCTTTTATTTGGGCGAGGTCTAATTATTTGAGTTCTTCACGTGTTCTACAGGTCCTCTGTACAAAGCACAGCTGGCAAAATTACCTTCCTGTCCTGTAGCTGTCTCTTCACCCTGCTGGTGGTTTGCTTTGCAGAAGCTTTTATTTTGGTATAATCCCATTTGATGATTCTTGCTATTATTTCATGTGCAACTGGAGTTCTGTTCAGAGTCCTCGCTTACACTCATGACTTTAAGAGGTTTACCTGTTTACGTTCCAGTGGAGCAAATGTTTCTGTTTTAGCATTTAAATACATCATTATTTTTATTTTATTTATTTATTCTTTTAAAATTTTTTTTGGCTTTTTGAGACAGGGTTTTGCCAGGCAGTTCAGGCAGCCCTCGAGCTCAGTTTGCCCAGGCTGGTCTCAAACTCACAACAGTCCTCCTGCTTCAGCCTCCAAGTGCTGGAACTGTAAGTGGGCACCACCATGCCCGGCCTCCATTTCGATTTTACATCTCTCCCTGTGCACTAAACGGATAGTGGTCTTCCTCGAGAGTCACACATAATCTTGTTGATAGCATCATGTATGCAGGATGCAAGTGGAAGAGGCCCTGCAGACACCCGACGACAGCTGCCAGGCCGGCAGCGGGGTCTCCACTGCCACATTCTTGGCTTTTCCTCTTTTTCGTGGCTTCTGGAGGCCCGAAGCCCTCACCGGCATCCGGAGACCGTGTGCTCACTGCCGCGTCCAGCTCCTCCTTCGTTCCCGCTGAACGTCGCTGCTCGCGTGCCTCTGCCGTCTCGGTGTTCTTGCTCCGGGAAGAGAAGATGCGGGGAGGGCCGAGGTCAGCAGGTGGCTGTGCGCTAGGGTCGTGAGTGTGAGCCCGAGGACTGTAGCCCAGTGCCCGCCACGGCTTCGCAGGAAGCTGCACACAATGCTGCCCTGCTGGGTGGGGGAACCTGGGCAGAACGAGAAGACGGCTGAACGTGAGGCCGTGGTCATGGGAAGGCTGCCACGGAAGTCGGACGGCTAACGTGGGACCCCGGCCTTACCAACCCTACCAGGAAATCTGGCGATGCGCGAACCTCCAGGAGACCGTGACACAGACAAGCCAGAGGAACAACTCACATCCCAAAGAACAAAACAGCTGCCGTGGTCTCCCGCTAAGCTCCCTTACCAGCTCCCTGAGAATTCTCCGCGCCTGCAGGCCTCCTTGCCCAGAGCGCTAATCTGCCAGGGACTGCGCAGGGCGGAGCGCAGTGTCTTAAAGGCCCGGAGAGTTTTGGGCAGCCGATTTCTATGGAGACCCACGGTCATGTGGACTAGAGAGGAGTGGCCTGCGGCCCCCCGATGGCTACTTTCTCCTTCCCCATTTTAGAGGAGTACATTTTCTTTCTTTTTATGAGGGTCCATTTTTAGTGTTTCTCCCCTCCTCCCCCCCAGCCTCGAAATGTTCCTTGTGATAAAGCCCAATAGCTAGGTGACCTAGCTAGGGACTGCAGTGGGGAAAAGAACTGACAAACTCCCGGGCCCTTCGCCTGCTGCTAATTAAAGCATGATATGTGTTTTCTTTTGGGACAGTGATAGCCTTAAAGATATTTTTGGCTAAAATCCATGCCTCTGTGCTCTTCACCTACAAATGCCTAAAATGAAAACAAAGCTTGAACTTCCCTTTGTAAAACTCTGAGCTAAGTTCTTCTCAGTTCTGCATGTAGATAGATCAGCCATTTAGGAAGTGTTGACGGAACAGAGGACTAACCCTCAAGGGACTTATCTCATGGCGTTCGCCTCCTAGATGGAGGACACCAAGATGACAGCAGTGGTGCTGTCGGGACTCAGAGGACATCCAAGTACAGCTTTTATGATCTTCCGCCTGCACTTCCTCCCTGGGTGATTCTTGGACATCGCTCCCCACCGCCCTTGCTCTTGGCTGCTGGATCCCAGGGCAAGCAGAGCCTCACACAACTGGAGCCCTGCAGACAGTTGGCTCAGCAGACTGAGCCAGCCCCTGACCCCTCCGCCTCCTGTCCTGTGGCACCAGCCAGGAGGGGTTCTCCAGAGATGCAGAACCAGAGCCGCGGCTGTGCCAGCCAGGGCCTTGGCAGGGCCTCGAAAGTTGGCTTCCTCCTTCATTGGCAGGTGCTGTGATCACCACTGGCTCGAGCTGGAGACCTTTTCCTCACTCCTGGCTCGAGCTGGAGACCTTTTCCTCACTCCTGGCTCGAGCTGGAGACCTTTTCCTCACTCCTGATCACCACTGGCTCGAGCTGGAGACCTTTTCCTCACTCCTGATCTTTGTCAGATTTTCTAGCTGAACACCCTGGCCATTTTTTATTCCTTTCCGATTCAAGCTTTTTCCTGTGAATTCAGGCTTTAGTTCAATTTCAATTTCTGCTAAAGCAAGGACCCATTCTAGCTGGTAACATGGAGTTCAGCAGGGACGAATCAGTACTTCAGTAAAGTTAGGGTTTTTTTTTTTAGTCCCTCCTTTGTCTTCTTCTCCTGCATGCTTGAATTAAGCGAGATGACACTGTTACAAACCAGGCCCGCTTTGCTTGTGGGACTGTGTGCCAGTTTGGAAAAGTGTTTCTGTGGTGGCCAGGTGAGGAGGAGGGAGGACAAAGTTCAGCTCACCTCCCCAGCTTTGGGCTTAAGGGTATGCATAGGCTCGAGGGGCACGATGGTTTCTGGCTTGGGGAAAGTGGTAGGAGAGGGGGGAGCTAAGAAACAAGCGGGCTCTGCATGTGTACTGCGTCTCTGTGTGTGTGATGGGGGATTGAACCCACAACCTCCACACTGAGCTACATTGCCTTTTAAAACTTAAAATTTTGAGACTGAGCCTCACTAGGTCACTAAATTGCTCACATAGTACTTGAACTTGTGATCCTCCTGCCTCAGCCTACCAGTGTTGGGATTACAGTTGTGCCCGCCATGACCACATGCATAATGAATTTTTATTGCTCTTCATAAGAGGCATGTTCAGAAAATGGTGGCATTTGAATGACCTGACAGCAGAGCTTTCTGAGCCTTGGCATGGAAGAGGTTATATCAGACAAGAGCACCATCAGTACGGATCAGAGAGAGACTGGGCTTTCAAGGAAGGCAGCAGAAAAAGACATCTGAAGATGTAGTTGGAGGCACATCTGGGCTGGTGCTTGTGCCGCTGAGCCGTCCCCTCGGCTGGAGGTGCACCTGGGCAGATGCCTGTGCCGCTGAGCTACAACCTCGGCTGGAGGCGCACCTGGGCAGGTGCCCGTGCCGCTGAGCTATCCCCTCAGCTGGAGGTGGACCTGGGCCAGTGCCCATGCCGCTGAGCTATCCCCTCGGCTGGAGGCACACCTGGACAGGGGCCCATGCCGCTGAGCTATCTCCTCAGCTGGAGGAACATTGGAAGGCTGCAAGGCCAAGCTGCAATCCTTATCGGGCCTGTTTGCCCCCAAAGGGATAAGCAGTAACTTGGAATTATATTGTAATTAGCAACGCCTGGTCCATTAAAGTCCAACTAGACATTTGTCTCCTGACTGGGTGACCAGAGAATCGACCCACCCCTCCCCAGAAATGCCTTTGTTCTTTCCACACACCCTTGCTATATGACCTCTTTCCCAGTCGGACCAGCATTAGCTAAACAGCTAGACTTGTTATCCTATTGGTTAGCAGCAGCTTGACTCACATTGTACTCACACCGACTTTGCTGCACAAATTACCCTGGCACAGGCCTCTATGGCAGCCCACTTCTGGGACCCCTCCTGTCTCTCAGGAAGTGTTCCTGTCTCCCAGTAAATGTTTCCTACCCTTGACCTTCTTCATCCCTTGGAATTCAGGGGATATGAACTGGGCACATCTGACGTCTAACAGGTTGGCAGTTAGTTTCCCTGTATCCATTTCAATGCAGGTGGCCTGCAGGCTTCTGGAAAGTAATCCAGACAATTATTGTTGTCACGACCCATACCTGTTAATGGTGGTGTCCTTAGCAAAACTAGTGGGAGATGAACAAGGTATTGCTCAGCTGTGTGGCATCCCAAGTTGTGAAATTTGAGGTCAGCTCAGAGCAAATGAAGCTAGAGCGTTGAACCAGGGATTCCTTTGTTTCAGTTCTGAAGGTGTGTACATGGTGAGCGTGCTGAGTTCAATCACAGGGTTGGGCAGGTTGTGCCAGCAGGGTCTCAGAGACAACAGGCGATTCGCTTACCAGCGTCCTGTCACTTGCTGCCACAGTGAACAAAGGAAGAATTGTTATTTTGAAAAATCCCACCCAGGGCAGGACCTGAATGACTATACAGGAAATCCATCTCATAAAGTTGGGTTTTTGCCGTGCGAAAAAGTTTCAATTCCTTAACTGAGTGAAACCCTGCTGAGTGTCAGCATATAGCGAACGCAACTTATCCATAAGTCTCTCTCTGAAATATAGAAACTTTTGGGGAAAGTGCTGCCTTGTTTTTTCTATTATATTTATATTTTGCTACGAACAATATGGGAAAGCTGTTTGAAATCTGGGACTTGACTGTTTGCTTTTCATGGATGATTTTATATTCTAATTTTATCTGTTCTTTTTATTCTCAGAAAGTCACAAAATTTAAGATGTGTGATAGCACCTTTCTGTGTGCCTTTTTCTTGCTATTTTGCTATCAATAGGTATGACTAGCAAATCATTCAGTCACATAAAGACACCACAGAGTTGGAGACGTGGCAGAGAGGTCTTGTGCTCTTTAAAGCACTCGGGCTCCCAGCTCGCCTTCCTTTCTTGTAACTGAGAGCTGCCACCTCTCAAGAAGAGAAGGCAAAGATTTGAGTATGTATCAAGTATCACTTACTATATTTGCAATTCCATTTAATTATGGAGACATTTCCTGGAGTAAATATATTTAATCAAAAAATTGCAAAACAATTGCAGATAGTCATCCTATTTTACATGCACCGTAGGCATGCCCGTCCAAGCCTGAGTGCATGCTCCTTCACAGCGTGAATTCAGGTCTCCCCATCGCGGAGAGAGTTCTGGTTCTCCACTGCCAGCCAGGACATAGCTACTGGAGACTGGCTTCGCCAATAGGACATAACACACGCACTGTGACAGAAGCCCGAAAGCCCTTGCCTGCGTGGCCTGGCTGTCCTGCAGCTCTTGGAACCCAAGACGGCCATGTGAATGAGCCTGCAAGGTGAGGGGTGGTCCATGGCCTGAGCCTGGCCTGAGCAACTCCAGCTGAGCAGCCAACTGCCTGCAGAGGAGTGCTGGGCAGCAGCCTTCCAGCGAGCAGTCGTGGCCAAAAGAACCGCTTGGAAAATGTGTTAGCTTCTTTCCAGCCCACAGAATCATGGGACATACTGGTTCATGCAGAGAAAGCTAAGTGATAGGACAGAGCTTTTGAATCTCTTAAGCCTTTTTTTTTTCTTGTCATGGGGTTTCCCTGTGTTGCTCAGACTGGTCTGAATTACAGAATTATAGGGCTACAGAGGTCTTTCTACCTCAGCCTGCCAAGTAGGTGGGACCGCAGGTGGGCACCACTGCTCCTGACAAAGTCTCTTTAAAGATGTAAAGCTTAATTTACTTTGCTGTAGCCCCAAGATGAGGATGAATATATATATAACATATGCTTATAACAGTGTTTCTTTCTTGTGTTTGTTTTAGGGAAGGGTCTACAGGGTGTTCAGGGTCTCACTACTAGATTGGACTCCTGATCTGCCTGTTTACAGCCTCCCAAGTGCTAGGATTACAGCTGTGCGCCACCACACCCAGTCTCAATCAGCATCTCAGTGTGCCCCGGGGGTAGGGCCAGTACAGCAGGCCTGGGGATTGAACCCCCGGCCCCTGCGCCAGGCGCTTTAATCGGCTGAGCTATTTGGCCGGCCCTAACATAATGTTTCTTAAGGTTAGCTGTCAGTTCTATTGAAAAGTTCATTTGAGGAATAAAAAGGGATTAACTGATAGAGCTCTTTATTCTCTATTTCCAGCGCCAGGTATGCAATTGAAGTCGCTAAGAGGCAGTTGCCATTGTACACGAACACACCGTCTGTCGGTAGATGTGGTGCGTGCCTGTGACCCCAGCTTCTTGAGGCCGAGGCAAGAAGTTTCAAGGTCAGCCTGAGCAGTTTAGCTATATCTTGCTTCAAAGGCCAAAAGCCACCCCAACAATTAATTTGAGGATGTAGCTTAGTAGTAGAGCGCATGCCTTGCACGTGTGAGGGTTGGGTTCAATCCCTGGTGCCACAGAGGGAAGAAGGGGAGTGGGCGGTGCTTGGTGTCTTAGCTCAGCTAACAGATTACTGCCTCACCCGAGCATCACTCTTTGGAGTTGCGCCGGCCGTCTGCTCATTGCTGTTTGGGCTTTCTCTGCAGCCCTCCAGGGGTGCATTCTCAGGGCAGAACCGCAGTCCTGGCTGGAAACCTTGCAGTGCAGCCGTTGCCTTCCGCGGGCTGTTTTCCTTTCCCTGCGTCCTCTAGCCTCAAGGTTTTGCTCTCTCGGCCAAAGATAGCGCTTCCCAGCAAGGCCACCAAGAGCTCTATGTTGCTCAACCCAGTGGACGCCTTCAGTTTGTTTTACTTACGCATAGCACGTGACAGTGACGCTGTCCACCAGTCCGGTCTTGCAGACTGCCCTGCCCCCGCCTCTGCCACCCCATGTCTGGTGTTCTCCCGGATGCTCTGACGCTCTGCCCTCTTCTTTGAAAGCTCCTCGTCTCTCCCACCCTTTAAGCCCTGACGTTCGCGCAGCGATCATCTCGTCCGAGCCAGCGCGCCCGCGCTCAGCTTCTGCTATCTCATCTGTATTTACGTCTTCCAGAATCGCGTTTCTAGTGCAGACGCCTCTCCTACACACCGGAAGTCCAGCCATCCGCTGAACAGCTTCCCCTGGACGTCTCTCAGGCCCAGACTTCAGCCTCAGCGTCTCGGTGCGTCCTCCCTCCGCCCGTCCCTTTATTCCTTTTCTCCTCCATCCGCGACTCCTTCGGATTGCTCACCTGTGCGCCCACACTGCCCTTATGTGATAAAAGAAAAACCCCGTGACACGCTTCTCTCCACCCCTCCTCCATTACCGTCCTGCGCTAATCGAGCCCCATGTCATATCAGTAGTTCTCTAATCCTGTTCCCTTCATCTGCCCTGGTGTCTTACCGCCATCAGGGAGACAGACAGACAGGCAGGCAGGCAGGCAGGCAGGCAGGCAGGGAGACAGACAGACAGGCAGGGAGACAGACAGGCAGGCAGGCAGGCAGGGAGACAGACAGACAGACAGGCAGGCAGGCAGGCAGGCAGGCAGGCAGGCTGGCTGGCTGGCTGGCTGGCTGGAGGGGAAGGGGCAAGACCAGAGCAGAGGGACCACTGTGCAGCTGGTTCACGATGCGGGAAAGGGAAGCGACGCCCTGGGAGAGTACTACAGGGAATTCTCCAAGCAGGGACTCCCCAAGCAGAAACGGCAAGGGCCTTTTTGGGGAAACTTACTCATGTAGGAAAGCTCTTTCCCTGTGTGTAGGGGTGGGGACTTCGCCGAGCATGCTCAGAAATCACATGTTCAGGAAAGGTGGCGGGAATAGCTCCGGGTAAGAAGTTAGTATTATAAAGAGCAGTTTAATCTGGTCACCTAAACAGCGAGCGCCCGGGGCTTGACCGTTGGGGTTGGTTCCTGTTTCTCTGGGCCGGCTTATCCGAAGGACACAAGAACTTCGAAGGGGCACTACGGTCACTCATGGGGCAAGGGTTCTCTGCTCACTGGGCACTTCCCCACCAACTTTGGTCTCTGAATGCAGCTGCCTACCAGCTGAGGATTTGGAGCAATTCTGTAAAAGGAAGTATGTTATGGCTTAAATCTAAATGTCTCCCAAAGCTTCATGCAATTATAAGGTGGGGCTTTGCAGACGTGGCTGGAGCTGAGTGTGTGGTGCTGGGACCACGGGTGTGTGACACTAAAGCAGTCCACTGATGGGCTTGGCACAGCTCTGGGTGGGATTCAGGGCGGCCTGCTCCGGATCGTGCGTGCTACCTGCCCTAGGGTAGCCTGGGAGGAAAGCAAGGCTCGGAAGGAGCACCGCGGCTTACGGCTTGCTGCTCTTCCTGTCTCCTGCCTTCTGCGCCGTGAAGTTTACTTCCCTCTCTGCTGCCCCTCTGCCCTGCCGCTGCGTTGCAGCCAGCTGATTACGATATGAAACCTCTGCAAACTGGGAGCTGAACAGACCCTCGTTTAATTTTTTTTTTTTTTTTTTTTTTTTTTTTGAAGCATTGTTTTTTTTTTTTTTTTTTGTACCAGGAATTAAACTCAGGCCCTTGTACTTGCGAGGCGGGCGCTGTGCACCTGAGTTATTTCACTGACCCTCCTTTACTTTTGGGTGTCTGGTGTTTTGTCTCAGCAACCTGAAAAGTAGCCAAGACAATGTCACCGTTGTAACTTCTCATTGTCTACATTTTTTTAAACTTTGACTTCGTGTTACTTTTGTAGCCATTTATTCTATTGCTCTTCACCAACTTTATTTTCATTTTTTATTCTTATTTTTTTTGTATTTTAGGGAAGGGTCTACAGGGTGTTTAGGGTCTCACTACTAGATCAGACTCATAGTGATCCGCCTGTTTACAGCCTCCCAAGACCTGGGATTACAGGCACACGCCACCATGCCCAGTCTCAACTGCCATCTCAGTGCACCCTGGGGCTGGGGCTAGCATGGCAGGCCCAGGGATCGAACCCCTGGCCCCTGAGCCTGCTTGCAGGCGCTTTATCCGCTGAGCTATTTGGCTGGCTTTTTTTTTTTTTTACTTTGAAAAGTACTTTTTTGTTTTTATTAGTTTCTTTTTGCTCAAAGATGTACCTGCAATCTGAATATTTTTTAACATCTGTGCACATGGCTATCACTAAGGTGCTGGACCGATGAAGAAGATGGCCTTGGGAGATTCCTGCTCCAAAGATTCTCCTTCTAGCCACATTTTCTAAACATTTGTTACGTACTGTGTGGCAATTAGCAGGCTACGTAAGATGGGGGTGAAATCGGGAACTAGGTGTGGGCCAGAATCAAGAACATGAAAGAACTGTCTGATACGAGTGTGTGTGTGGTGGACACACTACTTATGGCTCTCGAGAGATCTGGAATTCGCAGAAAACTGATGTTTACCTGTGCAGAGGACTTATGAGGTGGGCTTACAGCATGGAAGGTGCACAGGTCCACTGTGGCCCTTGGTGGAGTCAGATTGGTGTCTCCCGTGGCTATCTGCTGCTGGAGATCTGGAGAACCCAGGAGAACCCAGGAGCTGCTCAGTCAGGAAGACAGAAGTCCTAAAACAGGAGGGGTCGCAGAGGCAGGACCGGGCCACGGCTGAGACCTGGAAGACTATTCCCAGACAGGGGTATAGCCCGCTGCACTTGGCCTCAGTTAATTCGACATTATAACAGTCTTGTGGTCTCTAGGTCTACTGCCATGCGAGAAGGTAGGGAAGAGCATCGCGAATGGACTCACACTCCTGAGGTGAATAGTGCTGACCCTGTAAGAACGCAGCCCGCTGACTCCCAGGGTGGCTGTTGCCAGCCGCCTGAGCCCTGAGCTCATGTCCTTTGGCCTTTGTCAGAACTGGAGAATTGCTGGTCACTTTCTTCCTAGTAAGGGAGTTGGACAGTGTGGGACAACCAAAACTTATGGGGAATACTCAGGCTCCGACTCGACGTGTCGACAGGTGCACAGAAGCTCCGAGTGGGTAGAGCGCCCCTTCACTCTGATATGGGCTAGTGATCTAGAGGAGTGTTTTTAGAGAAGGAAGCTAAAACAGAAACCAGCGGATTTAAGGTTGCTTGCAACAACCAGAGTCACCAGGGTTTCTAGCAGGAGGTGGGGATGTCTAGACACCAGGCCCTTGCTGGTTTCCCTGAGCCTCCTGAGTTCTGTGTGTCAGAGCAGGAGGTGAGGGTTTTGCCTGGCCTAGCCCCTCTATGGCAGCAGGGACTGCGAATCCTCCAGTGCCGTGGGCCAGGCACACGGGCCACCCGACAATGGAGCAGGGGCGTGATAGTGACTCAGTGCAGTCATGTGCCCAGTGTTCAGTTTTCCCGCGGGCCTTGATTAGCCCTGGCTTTTCCTTGGGTTATATGGGTGTGCTTGCAGCTTCACCTACTGGGACAGCCACGATTTTGGTCTGCCCTTGGCTCTCAGTCCTCCTCCTCTCATCCTCATCAAGGTCGCAGTTGTTGAACTGGAAGGGCCACACCACGTCTAGCATGGGGCTGTATCTGAGTTGCTCTGGGGCACTAGCCTCTGGCAGAAGCAGTGGGCTGAGCCCATATCCCCCTGAGAGACAGCTGGACTTCTGAAGACAGGATCATCAATGATATCAATCCTCTTCCTTGGAAGTCTCCAACTACCATGGCTTGTGGCCCTCTGTAGAGATCAGGAGCCATAACAGCCTGAACATGAGGGATTTCACTCCACCTTCTACGCCTTATGCAGAAATGATTTTATTGAAAAATAATATAATTTAAATGGCTGTTCTGCACCCATCTGTCACCATTCCCTAGTTTATTCAGGTCAGATGATCCCTTCTGATCAAAGATATGGCCTAGTGGCAGGGTGGGTGGGATTTGCGGGTATAATTCATGATGTTTTCCATGATTCATCTTGGGGCTAAGCAGACATCTCCGCTCAAAGCTGGGGTGACACTGGTGCCTTTCTAAAAGAGCAGAGTCCTCTGCGCAGAGCTCTCTTAGCCTTCGTTACTCCATACTGCAGCCCACTAGCTCCTCAGGAAGAACGGTGGAAAAAAAAGAAAAAGCAACAAATTTTTCCCTGGCAAGCACAAGGGCCTGAGTTCAATCCCTGATTCCACAAAAAAAAGAAAAAAGAAAAAAAGAAAAAAGGAAGAACGGTGGGGCTCTCTAGGGACTCCTTTGGAAACAGAAGGTCAGGGTAGAACCCCATGCCTTGGGATCCCTTAGAAATAGTAAACGCTTGAGAGCTTAGAGTGGAGAAACAGTGTCCCTTGCATTTATCTCAATAATGAAAGCCTTGCTACTTTGTTTAAGGCAATAGAGATCAATCCCTCTTTTTTAATTTTAAAGAGGAAAGACAAGAATAAAGACAATGGCAAAGCAACATTTAACAATAAAAATGGTACAGATTTTCAAAATAAGAATAGAAAATTAGCAATGGTAGTTATATCACATTTTAAAATGTATTTAGTACAGGCCCTACAGGCTCTACAGGGTCTCATTACATAGATTGGACTCGTAGTGATTCTCCTGTTTTCAGCCTCCCAAGCGCTGGGATTACAGGTGTGCGCCACATGCTCAGTCTCAGTCACCGTCTCAGCGCGCCCCAGGGGCAGGGCCAGCACGGCCCACCAGGGATCAAACCCCAGCCACTGCTGCGCTGCCTAAGCAGGCGCTTTAGTCTGCTGAGCTCTCTGACCAGCCCTTATATTACGTATTGTTTTCATCAGACTTGTTGCTTGGGTTACCTGATATAGGCATTCAAGACTGATCACACAAACATTAAATCTTCCTTTCAATAAACCATAATTTATTTTTTCCTTTTTAATTTTCACTTTTTAATCTAAAGAATGCAGATTTTTATCTTATGTTTAGCATATGTTTGCAGTTTTTATTTTTTCCATCATTGATCCATAGAACCCTCTTAGAAAAAAACCTTAAAAAAAAAAAAAAAAAACAACACCACTCTAAAAATGTTAAGAGCAAGGTTTGGGGAGATAGCTCAATGGAATAAGTGCTTGCCTGGCAAGCGCAAGGTCCTGAGTTCAATCCCTAGCACCACCAAAAAATAAATAAATTTTAAGAGCAAGAAGGGCTCTACTTTTGGTACTCATAGCTACTTGAGTTGAGCTTTACCGGATCTTCTTTTGTTCAGGCCCTCAAGCATGTGTTTCTAAATTATCTGAATTTCTGTTAGAAAAAACAGGGGGCGGTCTAACTATTCAAAAGAGAAGAGGGATAGAGGCTCAGACATTTCCAAAAATCAGAGGCTTAGCTCTTCTCTACAAGGATAAGATCTCCTGGTATCCAGGATGCCAGTTGGAGAAAAGAAAAGAAAATGGTCACCAAGCATGGCATAACCATGTGACCGACCCACATGACCAAATGACTAACAAGCATGGTCAAATCCACCAACTTATAGGATGAACCAAAATGGCTAAAAAATATGGTGAAAAGGTAGACTGGGATGAAATAAGTTCCCAAGCAGGTGTCTTACTCGGGGTGCCCAGGGACTGAAAAGCACATGGGCATGAGCCCACCTGGGGGGTGATGGATTGCAGCTGGTGTCAGCTCGCTGCACCCAGCTGAGGTGAGCTAGTGTGGTGCCGGGTGCGGAAGGCCCACCTGAGGGCTGCTGCCAGCAGCAGAAGAGGCAGAGCTGGAGAATGGCTGGGAGATGCTGTGGGGATGCCATTTGGAGAAGCTGTTGGTGCTGCTGGTTCTCCTGGGCTGTTCTGCTGGGGGGACCTTGTCACGCTGGCTTTCCTGATGAACTTGGCTGTTCTTTTTTTTTTTAATTTTATTTATTTATTTGTGTGTGTGTGTGTGTGTGTGTGTGTGGCCAGCTCAGCCCACCAGGGGGCGGGGCTGGCTGGCATGTGGTGCTGGGGATTG
>NW_004524781.1:1245827-1259355 GCF_000260255.1 Octodon degus
CAGCCCAACTTGGCTGCTCTTGTCACTAGAGGAGCTCAGGACCTTCATTGTTCCTGAGAATGGCTGCAGTTCGTTATGGGGGAGCTCTGGTCCTCATCTTGAGCATGACTTCCTGGCTGTGGAGGGGAAGAGAGTGAACGGCTGACTCCTGGAGCAACTTGTCACGTTGGCTTTCCCGATGGGACTCAGCTTTCCTCATCGCTAGAGGAGCTCGGGCTCACTGTGGCTGAGAATGGCCGTGGTGCTTCTCAGAGAAGCCCTGGCTTTTACCTTGGACATTGCTTCCTGGCTCCAGTTCAGACCCCTCAGCTGCTTCATCCCGCTGGCACAGACTTCCTAGCTCCTACCACTGACCTTTGGGCCTTCCCAGCACGGATCCGTGAAGCGGGCCTGCAGGAGATTAGCTGTGGGCTCCAGGCCTCCAGTTGGACTCTTGGGAGGCTGTGCTATGGGCTCTGGGTCTTCAGCTGGACTCACGCAGGGTATTAGGACTCAGACTCTCAGCCGGATTCTTTGGTCTACAGTGTATGGACAGATTTCCTGCACTCTTTGTATATGATTCTTTGAGTGACTATAAGGGAATCTTATAAAATGTGTCCTGTATTGTATTTTTCACCTTGCAAAACTCCAAACTAGGATGGGGGCCCAAGGGAGATTTTCATGAGTGAGGTCTCCAGGTTAAAAAACACATGCATGCAAGACATCAGCAATAAGGGCAGGCAACATGGAGCAGAGCAGAGTGCAAGAGACAAGAGCAAGGGCCAGCTGCACCTTTATTGTCTAATCCTTACACAAGTTGTCTCAGGCTTACATTCTTACCTGGTGCCATAACCGGCACATGATGTCCGCCCATGCCAAGTCACGGCTGCGACTGTGCTCCCCTGTGCACTCCTGCTGCCCAGCACAGTCACGTCCTGTGTGCCTTTAGAGGCCCCTGAGCTTTGAGGCAGTCCAAGGGGTTCCCCACACAGGGGAGAACACAGATGAGACCTTGAGCACAAAAAGAAATAGGCCGGGGTGGGCAGCTCCGGAAGCAGGAGGCCCAGGTATCGCTACAGTAGAGAGTGAGAAGGCTAAGCAAAATGCTGTAGAGATCACATGAGAAAAAAGGTGGGACAAACCCTAGGTCCCACACGTGGCACCTGAATGGTCTGTCCTGCCACTGGGTCAGTAACAGGCTCTCTGGTGTCTCTTAATTGACTCATACCCACGTAAAGTGACCAAAAATGGCACCAAGAAGAAAGAAAAGGGGAGATAAACTTGAGGCCAACCTGTGGGCTTCTTACTGGCTGGGAAAACCCCAGAGGCTGTGGGTCCCCTGCCACACCCCACACGGAGTACCTGTCGGGAGCTGGTCTGGGCGCCAGGAGAAGCTTCTGAGTTCCCCAGATTCCATTAATTTTTGCCATCTTCTAGTTCCCTGCCTCTCCCTGATGACCAAAAAGGCTTTGAGTCCTCTGCCAGAGGAAAGCCTGTCTTGAGAGAGAAAGGACAAGAGGGGTTGGAGCTTTTCTGGGGGGAGAGAGAGAAAAGGAAAGAAAAAAATTAGACCAGTCTGTTTTAGCTTAAGTCTACAGATCTAAGAGAGAAGGAGAAAAACAGCAGCAGGAAGAGTGGCCGTGCCCTGGAGGAGGGACCTGCTCCTACCTGGCTTCTCCGAGGTACGTCACCAGATGATGTTCCAAGATTACATTTTGTCAAGCAAAATGCAAAAGGTAGCCATGTTTTATATTTCTTAAAGATAGGATGAACTGTGCTCTGCAGAGTGAGTTGGGGTCCTGTAAAAGGAAAAAGTGTGCAGCGTGGAGTCGAGAACACAGTAGCAGAAGGCCTCCCACTGCTGTGCCCTAAAGCAAACTTCTCTCCAGTTAACGTGCTGTCCTCCAAGCTCTTTGCTTGGAGATTTGGGCACAGCCGGCCGGGGATGGGGGCACCCTCAGCGCGGTGGAGAAGGCCGCCTCCGCGCCTGGCCCGAGGGCGCTCGCCTCACTCCTGTGGCAGGGCGGTGGTGCTGCTGGGCTTGTGCTAGCTACCTCTAGACACCCTGATGCTGGGCCTGGATTTCCACAGGACACGGACATTCAGAGCACAGCTGGTGCGGTTCCTCTGCTGCTCTTTTCATGCTGCCCAGTAAGAGAACTGAGTGTTGTGAAACAAATCGTATGACGTGCCACCCTGAAATATTTACAGCCTAGCCTTGTAAGAAAAATCCGCTTATGTCTGCTCCAAAGAACGCCTGCATTCAGGGTATAATTCTTTTTTGTCACATGGCCTTTTGCTAAAGATAATAAAGGACAGAAGGAATCTAGGTTCTGTTCGTGAGGAAGTGGGAGAATTATCTCAAAGGAATTCAGGGATCTCAAGGAAAGCTCTGACCAGGAGGGCAAGGTGTCCTGAGAGGACTCTGCTCCCGGGGCCTCAGCCCTAGCTGCCGCGCAAGTAGGCCCCACAGTGGCTTGGCCAAAGCTTCAGGGAGCTCAAAGTGATACACCTTGGTGGCGCACACGTCATGCTGACTGCGCGCACGTACAGTGGAAGAGCTACGAGGACACGCTTTCCCCACCTGGATCTCGGAGAATCTCAACAAGCTGGAGACCCAGGCAGAGGTTTGTGGGGTGCAGAGGGCCCCTACAAAGGCAGTGCCTATACCGCTGTAGAAGTGGGGTCACCCTCAAGACCCTGACCTGGAGCATCTATCCCAGGACAGTGAGAACCACTGCTGGGGGCGGAGCCAGGCAAGGCACGTGGCCAGGGCTGTCCAGCTCTGCAGGCCACGTCTGCCCCTGTGTGTTCAGGAGGCAGCACACAGGCAAGGGGACTGTCCCTTCCTTACTAGGGATTCTCCTTTCTGCTGGCCTCCTTCTCCCTTTGGGACACGAATGTCCAGCCAATGCTTGTTCTGCCTTATATTCTAGGTGCGTGTAACTTGTTCATTTCACAGGCTCAGAGACAGAGAGGAGCTTGCCTCGTAAGGAGGAGGAAGCAGGCCTTGGGCCCATCGAGGTCTGGGCTCTAGGCTGTGAGTTGGTACTGGGCTGAGTGAAGCGTCTGGGGCTCTTGGGTAGGAATAGATGTATTTTGTGTGTGGGAAGGACCTCAATTTGGGGGTGAGGGACGGAATGCTATCTCCTAAGGCATTCCCCAAATAAAGGTATCTCCTAAGCTTGTGTGTTGCAACTTAGCCCTCACGGGACAGTGTTGAGAGGTGGAAGGTGTGACGGGCTGAGGTCTGAGTCCTGCGGACGTGCGGGCTGAGGTGGGACCGCATGTGCTTGAGGCTCGCCTGGGCGATTCAGTGGGACCTTGTCTGAAAATAAAAAAGAAAAGGTTCAGGATGTTGTTCAGTGGCAGGCTGCTTGTTTAGCTTCTGTTAGGCTCTGGCTTCACTCTTAAGTACCACAAGAAACGAAGGCCCACTTACCAGATGCGGGGACTCCTGATCCTAGACTTTCCAGTATCTAGAACTGTGGGTAATTTCTGTTTTATTTTATTACTTAGACTTTGGTATATGTTATAGTAGCACAAAATGTACAGAGATACCTAGTATACTAGAAGTGTCAACAGATTTTTTTTTTATTAGTGTTACCATGTTGCTCAATCAGAAAAGGGTTTACACTTTTATAACTTACATTGGCCCTGCCTGGTGAAATGAAATAAAGAAGAGTTGCTAAGAAGCTATGTGCTAAAAAGGATCATCTCTCCCTCTCTCCTTCCTTCCCTTTCTCCCCCTCTCCCCTCCCTCTCTTCCCCTCTGGCCCTCTCTCCCCCTCCGCCTCCCCTCTCTCCCTCTTCCCCTCTCCTCTCCTTTTCCTTCTCCCTCTCCTTCCTTCTCTCTCCCTGTCCTCTCATCCGTGAAGTGCACTGGATTTTCAGGAATGCTGTAATTCCGACGCTCATCACCTGCGTTCATGGCTATGGGTGTGTGTCCTGAATGTTTCCCCACAGACCCTGTGGTCCTTCGCTGACAGGGACCTTGAGCAGGAGGAGGGAGAGACCACGTGTGGAGGGCCACTGCGCGAGTGCCCTCCCACCCACCCAGGCCTCCTGCTCCCTTGCCTTTGCCTCCCAGCTGTCCCAGCGTGGTCTGTGCACTAGCTCTAATGCCACACCCTCCCGGAGGGACTTCTGCCTCCAGCCAGATCCCTTGGGCTGGCCTTTGGCCCTCCACTGCCTGGAGCAGCGTGGTAGTTTCTGAGAGCTTTGATGTTAGCTGTGTTTCTGTGGCCAGCTGATCTATGCTGTTAGACCAGCTGTGGTTGTTGGCATAAGAGAGTGAGTTTAGAATACTGTAACAAGGAGCCCCAGTAAGATGGATTGGGCTTGAGGAGAAGGTGGCCTGGGAGGAAAGTCAGATGTGAGCGGGAGCTGGAATGAAGGCCAGGCCACTCAGGTGGAGCAGAGGCAGAGGGCGAGAGAGGGGCGGCTCCTGTTGCGCTCAAGCCTCAGCTGGGGTGCCCCGCCCACTTCTGGGGGTCCCGTGGCCTGGCTCTGGGGCTTAGCTCGACCCTTGGAGCTGAACGGCAAAGCTGAGCGTGGCGGTTGCCGATGCCGGACAGGCCTGAGCTGTCATTGCTGCTAAGAGAATGATTTCCTGGCCCTCGTAATTTGCGGAGCGGTCGTGAGGGGACGAGCCCCGAAGGACCGTCTAACAACCACCTTTCCACAGCTCCGGCTCTAAGTCTGTGAACCTGGACGACCGACCCAGGCGGGCCCGCACAGACCTGGGCTTCGGCTCCGGGTTGCGTCTAATCCGCAGTGTGAAAGCCGCTTAGCTTTGTATCCCAATCTCTTCCACCAGGGCACTCAGCAAATGCTAGGGCCAAAATAAAGTCCCCCATTCGTCCTAGGATACTGTACCTCTGCATCGACTTGCAGCAATCTACAATCTAGATTGAATGTAAGAGAAATCAACCTCACAACCCTCTGAAGGGTTGTGTGACGTCTTACCGGCGGCCAGCCCTAAGCGAGCACCGTGGCGGCCGGCCCTGTGCTGGCGGCAGGGAGCACAGTGCCCACAGCAGGCCTTCCGCGTTCCGTGGCCAGGGCAGCCTGCTAGACCGGCTGGATCCCGACGAGCCCTCTGGCTGTGCTTGCAAGGGGCTTCCTGACCCCGGTGTGCGCGGTGCCGAGGTTGAGAGCCAGCGTGCCGGCGATCCTTGCCCTCTGGGCTAGCGGGGAGGAAGGGGGAGGGGACAGAGTCGTCACAGTAAGAACCAGGATTTCACTGTAAATCCTCAGTAAGTCCACTCAGCCATTTCAAGTCCGGTGATATGGTTAAGTTCCCACTCTCCAGGTATTTCCAGGCAGTGTAGCTCTAAAGAAGGGCAAGCAATGTAATAACGCGTCCTTCCCGCGTTTGGGTGTGCTAACTGGTCCCGTTTTAAGTGCAACTTACTAGCTCAAATAGTGTCCCAGCCTCTGGCTGGGTCTTCTCCATCTCTGCAGTGGCCTTGTCACTTTGAGCCCTCCCACCTGGCTTCCAGCGTCCTGCCGGGCTCTGTGCCTTCGATGGCTTTTCAGACTGAGTCATTCCTAAGGGTTTAATGTCGCAGATTCCCAGAATAATGCCGAGTTACGGAAGTTCCCATCAATGTCTCTAGATTAGATAGGATTAGAAAGGTTAGAAACAAATTCCTGCCAGGGCCGTCGGGGTGGCGTGAGCGCCTCAGCTCCAGTCTCCTCACCCACCCGACGTGGGCTTCATGTAGGAAACCACCCTTAGCCTTTTCTGTGCCGTTGCCATTCAGGACTCAAGGATTATTTCATGGAATTAAACAAAGAAAGATCTAACCTCTCTTGGTTGGTACTAATGGTGGCAAACTAGCCAACATGGAAGTCACTTGATTAAAATAAATATATAGCAAGGTATGGTGGCACATGCCTGTAATCCCAGCACTTGGCAGGCTGAGGCAGGGAGAGCGCCAGGAGTTGGAGGCCAGACTGGGCTGCATAGGGAGGCTATCTTACACACACACACACACACACACACACACACACACACACACAGAGTTCGCTTGCTCTTTGAGCAGATAGTTCCAAGACAGAACACCATCGATGGGGCGATTGTGCATTTCCTGTCTCGCCCACGGTGATCCTGGGATCACACGCAAGGCTATGATTCTCACCCTGGCTTCATTTTACTCATTCTTCATTTTTCACTTGTCACTTACTCTATACCTTCAAGCTTGTCTCTGATTATTTTGCAAGGCATAATTAATTCTCATCGATTTTTGTCGTCCTGCTGCGTCTTATAACCCTAGAACCACCCCCGGCAGTGCCCATTTCCTTCCTGGCTTGTGCCATCCTAGCCTCTACTGTCCGCTTCTGTGTTCCGCTTCTGTGTGAACGGCATCTCTGCTCTTCCTATGCACGTGTGGACAGGCAGCATTTGTCTTTCTGGCCTAGCCGTGTTTCTGTGAAACTCACCTGACCAGTTTTCTCTCGTTTGCTGGGAGCTCTGTACCAGGAGCTGCCTGTTCTTTTTATCTTTTTCAGTAATCTCACCCTCCTGGGCCTTTTGTAGGTTCCCCAAATGCTGGGCTAGATGGATGCACCAGTGGACAGGGGAGTGTAATACTTGCAGTTGAACTCTGTTTGCTTTATTGATTTCAAGAGTGTAGCCTCAGAGCTGCTCTTGTCAGCTGTCCAGCTTGTCCCCATTTTAAGGGCTTGACACTGCTCTTGGTATCTCCGTGGAGTCACTCGGCTTCTGTGCTCCATTCAGATTGGTGCTTTTGGGACTGAGCATAAGTGTTCCTGAGGATTATGTGGCTGATGGAAGGGACAGGGTGGGGCGTGTGACCTCAGAGGGGCACACTGCACATCGGTGCTGAGCTCCCTTTTGCCTCACCGTGCCATCTTCTTGTGTCCTGAAATGCTTCTCCTGTTCCCTCAGGAGAATGTGGTCCTTCCATGACATAAGCTATGACGTCAGCTCTGATTTGGCTTCATCTTATTCTAGTGGAGACAAGCTCTCTGCTTTGAATGCTACCCCTTTTTTTGAACCAGGGATTGAACTCAGACCCTTGCGCTTGCCAGGGAAGTGCTTATCCACTGAGCCATCTCCCCAGCCGCTACCTCTTTTTTTGAAGATATTCTCTCTCTCTCTCTCTCTCTCTCTCTCTCTCTCTCTCTCTCTCTCTCATCTATGTCTCTATATCTATATCATCTGTCTCTATATTTATCATCTATCTGTCTCTATATCTATCTGTCTCTGTATATCTATCATCTATCTCTATCATCTATGATCTACTATCAATATCATTTATCTGTCTATATCTTCCATCTATATCTATCTTCTATCTATATCTACCATCTATCTGCGTCTACCCTCGATCTGTCTATCTATTCATTATCTCTATCATGTATCTTCCCACATACATTTATTTTTATTTTATTGATTTTTATGGCTGCTGCTTGTTCAGCAGCAGTCCAAGGATGGTGTCTTCCGTAACCCTCACACCACTAGGCCTGGGGATGGCATGACTGTTGCCATTGGCAACTAGTTTTCCATCCTTTTCAGCTTAACTTAGAAGACAGCTTTCTATGCCAATTAGTTGTGCTGCTTTGGAGAAAACATCAGATGTCTTGTATCCTCAGTTTGAATACTTATAAAATGGGGATAGTAAAATCTATCTCTCAGGCTTGTAGTAAGGTGAAATGTGACTCCTAGTGACTCAGGGTGAGCCTTGTCACTCGTGGGCAGTGCATCCCTGTCGTATTTTGAGGGCCCTGGCTGGGCTCAGGCATGTTCCCTCAGACCTGGATATGCTATGGTCCTGAGAGTGCTCAGCAGCACGTGTGGCCAGCCAGGGAGTTCCGTGCCCTTTGCGCCAGTTCTGGGGGTGCTCTGTGCTGTCTTGCAGAGGTCCTGGCTTTGCTCCAGCCTTGTTGCCCCCCTGCCAGCTCAGTGGGTGTCACACCCTGTCTTAGTTTTCTATTTCTTCCTTCTTTCTATTTAGGAAAGGGTCTCCAGGGTCTCACTACATAGATCAGACTCACGGTGATCTGCCTGTGTTGAACCTCCCAAGTGCTGGGATTATAGGCGCGCGCCACCATGCCCAGTCTCAATGGCCATCTCAGCACACCCCTGGGGCAGGGCGGGGCGGGGCCGGCATGGCATGCAGGGGATGAAACCCTGGCCTGAGTCTGCCTAAGCAGGCACTTTAATCCACTGAACTATTTGACCAGCACTTTTAGCCCTTTTTCTTGCTTATTTCTTTGCTCCCTTTCTGCTGTTTCCTGGAATTGCCTCTTATGCAAGCAGAACTAGGACTTTTGATTTCACACTCTCAGCCTTCAAAGTTTGAGCCTGTAACCATTAAATCATGATGCCTTGGATGCAGTTTCCGATTAGCTCGCATAATGGGTATCTTATGTGTGTGACTGTGACTGGATTTACCTGGCCCCCAAATATATTTATTTATTTTCCTTTTATGTATCTGGTATAGGGCCTCCCTCACTAGTGATCTTCTGGATTTCAGCCTCCCCAGCGCTGGGATTACAGACATGCGCCACCATGCCCAGACTCCTTCACTGGCTCTGCGTGCCCCAGGGGTGGGCGGCGCGGCATGCAGGACCCAAGATTGGATGGCCTATGAACTTAGATGCAATTAGTCACTGTATTTTCTATTTTCATAGTGAGTTTGGCACATCTCGAGGGTCTCAGTTGTCAAATCAAAGTTGAATAGATGCCTTTTTCCTTTTGTTTTTATGAGCTTTTAGAATAAAAACTCCAAACACAGTGGTTCCTAGAAATCTGGAAAGGACTCTCTACCGCTCACCGGTGTGCTGCTGCCGGCCCCTCCCGGACCTGCAGACGCAACACTGTTACAGCAAAGGCAGATCTCCGCAGCTGCAAGAGGCGTGGGCTCTGCGAACTGGGCCTTCCCGGGCACCGCCCGACACCTCTGTCCCTGGAGGCGGCTGCTTGGCCGCGGGGCACTGGCCACATTTGCCGCGGCACTCAGCAGGCCCTCCTGCGGCAGCGGAAGCGGGTCGTGCAGCGCTCCCGGCAGTGCAGCGCTCCCGGCCGGGCCCCTGACTGCATCCGGGACGGTAGCTTGAGCCTCTGCAGTCCTGGAAAGGATTCCACTTTCACTCAGCCTTCTCTTTGCCCACTGGGATGGCTCCCTGACTTGGTATATTAGGAGCTGGAGATGATTCGAATGCTTTCTCCGGTCCAGACTCTGGATTCAGCCGGCTTCACTCACTGTTCTGCTGCGTTCAGCTTTATCTCACCAGGACCCCAGCCATGGTAGTCTTGGCTGAGACGCTAGGGGTTCGGGTCCACCCCAATCCCAGGGCTGGGCCGTCTCCTCACCTTGGGAAGTCTCTGTGGGGTAAATCATTTGAAAACTGTTCACCATCGCACACCTATTCTTTAAATCCTCCTCAAAGCATTTTGGCCAGAGTCTGCCTACGGAGTTACTGTCTTCCTTGACAGCCCAGCTTCCAGAAGAATAAGGGGTAGAGGTGGAGGACATTCCCTCCTGTTTGTGCCTGAGGGAACACACAGTGTGTAGCCGAGCTGGGACAGAAGCAAGTTTGAGTGTCACTTCCCCTGCTCGTTGAAGTAGAATCCTAGAAATGGGGAGGAGGGCGACAAGAGGAAGGACACACAGACTCCATCAGAAAAATGTGCAACTCACTGGTGAACTTCTTGACCAACTAACTGCAACCAGTGCTAGCCATTTACTACTGTTATTATTTTTGAAACAGGGCCTCTCTTTGTGATTCACAGTGGCCTTAATGGACTACATAGCCCAGGCTGGCCTCAAATTCAGGGCAGTCCTCTTGCCTCGCTTTCCAAGTGCTGGGATCACAGGCGTGTGACACCGTGCCCGGCGCTGTTCACTGTTTGTGTCCTTTCCCATTATTATTGTCTTTTGAGATAGGCTGAGCCTCACTGTGTTGCCCGGACTGCCCTCTGGAGGCCCTCTGCCCTCATGTCTCGCGTAGCTGGACTGCAAGCATGTGCCACCATGCCGGGCTTCTAGTGTGGTTCGAACCACAGTCTGGAAAGGTTGATTCCGTTTTAGCAGCCACTGTTCTTTTGTTTAACGTCTACAGTCACTGTCTTGCTGGGGGCCTGAAAGCCCCTCACCCGTAGCCTGGTGTCTGCCCACAGCAGGCCTTGCAGAGAGCCGGGATCGCCATGGTCTCGGCTTCAGCACCCATGTTCTGTGCTTACGAGTGCTCAGTCAGGAGAACACTGTGCAGTAGCAGCGGACTGCCAGTGTTGCCCCAGTAATTTTCTCAAAATTTTCTGATGAGGACACTTGTATGCATCTTTCTTGAGGGTCCTTTATCTTTTATTTCCTTGGCATCCTTGTTTCTTTTCTTACCAACTTCACAATGTTTGTAAGTAGGCAGTCAAGAAGTCCTACTTTGGTGGTTCTTGGGTGTCATTAAAGAAGCCAGATTTCCACATGTGTGTGTAATCTGTACCAGCCAGTGTGCAGACCCGGCAGGTAGCCACACTCTAGTGCACAGCCTCCTTACCCTTGGGGGTTGCTTTGTGGCCCTAGCCGGAAGCAGAAGGGTTTTGTAGCTATGACCAAGGAAAGAGTTTTGACTTTTAAAAAAATGGTATTAGAAATCCAGCCCAGGGGCACTCTGCTACTGAGCTTCACCTCCAGCTCTTTTTGATTTTTAATTTTGAGACAGGGTGTCACTAAATTGCCTGGGCTGGCGTAGAGTGTAGGATCCACCCTCCTGTTTCAAATAGGTTGGTTCACTGGCATGTAGCAGCACAGCGGGCGGGTGCGTCTCTCCTGGTAGAAGGCCCGAGGTGGTCCTCGGGATCTGCCGAGCCTGCTTTCTGGATGAACTCTTGTTTTTTTAGGGATTATACCAGGAATCGAACTCAGGACCTTGCGCTCACCAGGCAGGCCTGTGCTGCTTAGCTATCTCTCTGGCTGTGGATGAATTCTTACATCATTTTTCCATGAGCGGCATTAGCATTTAAAGTTAATTTAAAATAGGTTTTCTAAGTCATTCAATATTTTTAAAAGTGTCTTATTTGCTGTTTCTTCCCTTGTGAGAGTTCTTTCCATCATCCACATGGGCAGTGCTTTGGGGTAACCGGGAAAGCTATTTTGTTACAAAAGTGTATTTGTGGGGTTGACGTGTTCACAGCAAGAGCCCTTCGAGGCTGGGAACATCCTGTGGCAGAGCAGCCCGAGGCTCTGGGTTCCACCGCCTGCAGAAGAGAACGCGCTTAGGCAAGGGCGCAGCTTTTACTATTTACTGATATTTTACTTTACAAAATAAAAATTTTGTCAAATTCAAACATTTTTTTTAAAGACTATTTTTAAGTCAGGAAAATAAGCTCAGGGATGTTCATGCTTTATCCACTTAAGATGTGGCAAGTGGTGCAGTCACGCTTCCGTCGAGAGCCACTTCATCGAAGTTTGTACCGCTCCATCCTGCGCTGCCGATGTAGGCAGAAGCTTGTGATTTTCTCCTATTTGTAATTCTTGACTTGTGTCCTTTTAATGAAAAATATCTAATTTGTGGCAAAATGCAATGTAAAAGCTACCATCTTAGTCGTTTTTAAGTGCAGAGGGCAGTAGTGTCAAGTATGTTCTTGGTCTCGGTTTCCAGAACTTTCCATCCTCTAGACTTGAAACTGTGCCCACGGAACCAGTGGAGCCATGCGTGGGCAGCAGCAGCAGCCGGGCTCTGCTCATGTAGGTAGCCAAGGGGGAGGAAGTGTAATATTTGTCCTTTCTGACAGAAAGTTACCCTCAGAGTCCGCTTACTTTTTTTTGTTTGCTTGCTTGTTTAGTTTTTCTTAGTCTTTTGCGACAGGCTGAACTTGAGCTCACCTTCTAGCCCAGGTGGGCCTCCTCCTCACGGCGATCCTCCCACACCAGCCTCCTAAGTGCTTGGAGTACAGGCGTGTGACACCACGCCCTGCGATAGTCCCTCTCCGTTATGGCGAGATACCACCTCACTGCTTGCGCATTTCGCTTTGGTTATCATTTTTCAGTCGATTCCTGGATTCTTTCTGCCTCTCCCAAACTCTGTGGTTATGAATACAAGTTCCAGAGAGGGCAGGAAGCTGCGCTTGCTGCGGGGCTGGACCTGGAGTGGCCCGGGGCCTTTGCACCAAGCCCCATGGCTAGGCCAGCCGGGTGCAGCGGCAGTCGGGGCAGGACCCGCCGGAGCAGACGCCAGCCGAGGAAAACCTCCTGAGCAAAATGGTGCAAGAGGCACACACTGACGCCAGAGTTGAAGGCCTAGAAAATGAAACTGAAGAGGTGAAGATTGCTTTTGAAATGAAAAGCCTTGCATTGAGCAAGATGCAGTGTTCAGCTGTACTAAGAATGAGCCCGCGAAACGAATGCCAGGCAGCCCTGGCTGCCCATGAGGAAGCCGAAGCCTAGGGCATCATGATGAGGTTGCAGGGCATCACAGGAAGCAGAAGAAAACATTGTTTGATGTTAGAAGAAGAGCTTTCAGTTAAAACAAGCTTAAGGGCCGACCAGATTGGACTAGGGTTTGATCCCCAGCCTGCCTTGCTGGCCCTGCCCCCAGGGCACGCTGAGAGGGTGACGGACTGGGTGTGAGGGTGCCCGCTTGTAATCCCAATGCTTGGGAGGCTGAAAACAGGAGGATCACTATGAGTCTGATCTATGTAGTGAGATCCTGTACTAACACAACAACAACATCAAAAACAAAAACAAACAACAACAAAAAAAAACAAGCTTCAGGAAGCATGTGATTGAAAATTTTGAGACAGGGTTTCACTAAGTTGTTGAGTTGCAAGGCGGGACTTGAACTTGCTGCCCCAGAGCGCTGGGATGCTGAGCATGATCCACCGACTCCAGCTTGTATACATTTTAATGTTCTATGTGTCAATAAATGACAAATGATGTTTAATAAAACACAGAACCAAAGGAAAATAAGATCCAAGTCATGAATAATCTATTTCAGATGAATAATGGTTTCAAAAGTTCTAAAACTGTCAGAACAGAAGGGCACTTTGTGCCACTAGCTCTTTCCCGTCACGGTTTCCATGCGTCTCCAGCAGTGTCCCCTGGAAGCAGACACCTGTACCGGGAAGGCTCAGACGCGGGGCGATGTGGGCCGCGCTCCGCCCTTCCGTGCTACGTCAGGATGATTTTCTGAAATGGAGGCATTGTTCAAAAATACTACTAAACTGATAGTTTAATAGAGGTCAATTAAATTAGTTTCACTAGGTACTGGAATATTTTGTAAATGATTTTAGATGCTTTTATATTTGATATAAAACTAATGTGTTTCTTAGAGTATGACAAGAAACTAGTAGAGCCCTAGATGCTACAGTATTTCTAAATTTAGTTAACCTTAAAAAAATCTTTTATTTATTTGATACAGGGTCTTGCTACACAGCTTAGACTCTTGTGATCCTCCTGTTTCAGCCTCCCTGGTGTTGGGATTATCAACAGGGCCACCGCATGCATTACTAGGGATCAAACTCAGGTCCTTACGCTTGCCAGGCAGGTGCTTAGACTGCCACGCCATCTCCCCAGCCCACTGA
>NW_004524781.1:1259485-1271985 GCF_000260255.1 Octodon degus
TTCTTTCTTTCTTTTTTGCAGAACCAGGGATTGAACTCAGACCCTTGTGCTTGCCAGGGAAGTGCTTATTCCACTGAGCCATCTCTCTGACCCTCTATTGAACTCCTGATCATAATTGTATGGCAGATTCATGACTGAGTTGTCTAATAATATTCAGGATGAATTAATCCTCCTAAGAAGCATAATAAAGTTGAAATATTGTTGAAAATGAAAAGAATAAAGCACTTTGATTTTGGTTATATATTAGATGTATCCCATCATGATCAAAGATGTTAGATTATTAGGTGTGACCACATTGAGATTAATATGTCTACAGAAATCAGATAAAATCTGGATATGGCACAGATTGCAGAATTATTAAGATACTGGCATAAAAATGTGCTTAGCCAGAGAAGAGAATGGAGCTGAGTGATTATCTAAATTGCTTAAGAGCCATGATCTTAACTTACTGTGGAAAATGTTGCTTTTGTGAATTAATGTATGGTGACACTTTTGGCATTGTATGTAGGAGATACAGTTTTTTTGAGAATTGTATGATGGACTACTATGATGTCTGCTTTAAGAACCAGATTATGCATACCGAATGGGCATCAAGTTCAAATGTAACAAAGACAGTGTCTACAAGCTAAAGATGTGTGTCGGATGTCAAAAGATGCACCATTATGTAGTACGTCTTCTGACATAAAGTACATTACACAATAACTGACGGCACCTTGGTGCAATAAAGTGCACTTTTTTGTAAAACTTATGGCTGTGTCTAGATATCTCCGAAGCCTCATGAAGTCACTGGTAGGGCTTTTTCAGAGGTGACTTGGTCTAGTCTATGTGATGCTGTGATTACGGGTGTGTGATACTAAATCAGTCCACTTGTTGGCTTGGCTCTACTCTAATCCTGTGGCCTAGATACAGTAAAAAAGGCAGAAAAAAATTGTTAACTTTTCTTGCTTGCTTTGCTGCCTTCTGCCTGCCATCAGCTGTTCCCACTCTGCAGTGCCTGTCTACCATGCCACTGTGCCACCCTGCCCCGGAGCCAGCTGAAATCAGGACAGAAACCTCTGCAGACCGTGAGCCAAACAAGCTCTTCATCCCTTAACTTGTGGGTGTTTCGTATTTTGTGTGCGCAACAAGACAAGTAACTACGACATTGTGTCGGATATCATTTTATGCCACATGGAAAAAGCTAATAAAGCTCTATAGATAGGCTAATAGAAGTCTTATCTCTGCATATAAAACATGAGAAAAAAAAATTACCCCAGCAGTATTTTTGGTAAATGTCAAGCTTTGGAAAGGGATATAAAAACACTCCAACAATCTGTAAATAAATGAAAAAGAATTAGTGAGAAATGGGAAATCTACAAAAAACTGCATGACAATACCATTATTATAGGAAAGTACCTATCAGATGAAATTGTGGAGATTGTACAATCCTAATTATTTGAAATGGACTTATAAAAAGTTAGGTAAAGCATTTTCAGAGGTTGAATTTTTCAATAGAAAAAGTACTTTCTGTGACTACATTTTATTTATAGAAAAGTAGGCACGATTTGGCTTTGGACTGTGCCCACTTGAGTGCCCGTGGCACGGGCCCCCTCTAAGGGCGCAGCAGTGTTGTGTTGGGCTTCTCAGAAGCTGTTTCATGTGTATTTCTTCGTGTGCTCTGAGTAACATTGAGAAGTGGCCTTGACCATTCTTTATTTTTGTGGTAGTGGGACCCAAACTTAGAGCCTGCCATTGAACTCTGTCCCGGCCTCCATCATTGTTTTGTACATCTACTTTTTTTTTGGTGGTACCAGGGATCAGACTCAGGACCGTGCGCTTACCAGGCAAGCACTTATTCCACTGAGCTGTCTCCCCGGCCCCGCCATCATTGTTTTGATGACAGCAGTTACCCAGGTATCACAAGAGGTAAGCAAGGGGAGTTTTCAAAATGTTATGGGTAAGTTTACTTGCACTATAGCCAGCTCAGCAAAAATTATAATAAATTCTGCATGATAGAAGCAGAAGTTTTATAGTTAATAATTCTGTTTTAATATACTTAACTTTAAACTGTTCAGTATTCTTCATTACTTTAATGTTCTGTTAAAAAAGAACAAGCATGGGCTGGGGTGATGGCTCAGTAGAATAAGTGCTTCCGTGGCAAGCGCAAGGGCTTCAGTTCAATCCCCGGTTCCGGAAAAAAAAAAAAAAAAAAAAAAGAACAAGCATATGAGGATATAGTTTTCTATCTGTCTTCAGCTGGATCCTCAAGCAATAAATATTGTTCAGTAATAAAAAAAAACCACCCCGAGACCCCTAATACACACCTTAGCACAAAAATGGCTTTTTTTTTTTTTTTTAACCAATACGCCTTAAAAGCATTAGATTTTTAAGGGCTGGGAAATTTGGCTTCTACTGTAAATCTCTATAATGCTCCCTACATTGTAAAGATGCAATAAATTTTTTTTTTAAATTTTAAAAAGCATTATGGGCTGTATAACATATATCACTTATGACATTTGAAACTAGGAAAACTATGGGAACAGAAAGTCCTAAGCTCTGTGGTGCACAGAAAGGAGGTCCGGTGGCGACAGGAGAAGTGACAGAGTGCTCATCCCGCGGTCATGGTGGGGGCTGCGCTGTTGCTTGAACCTCTGAGGACTCGCAGGACCGAACGCGGAAAGGAGTCGGGCCCAGGGAGCCCCGGAGGGCCTTAGAGCCGCGCACGTGCGCAGAGCCGGCGAAGATTTCTTTTGGTGCTCAGGGAACACGGCCTTGAAAAAGAGTTAAGAGATTCTGTCCAGTATGATAACTAGGTCCTGTAGAAACTGCTCCCTGAATCCCTCTTGCCCTTGTTGGCTGGGGCGTTCACCACTTTGCTTTTTTATGGCCAGTTTCCTAGCTAAGTGCTTATTTATGGCATCTAAATGGTCCTTGCAAGCCAGAGCCCGGAGAGGTGAGCTGGGCCGTCCACACCGCTCGAGTCTGCCTGAGGCTGAGTTGGAGCGTCGTAGCTTGAAATTGTGTTTTCCCAAGTCTGGGCTTAATTGCCTTTGGCGAAATCTTGGCGCGAGCAGTGGTGCTCTGGGCGCGTGTCGGAGCAGGCTCCGGGCCCCTGGGGGTCCCCCCGCACCTCACCGTGCTCCGCGCCACCCTCCTGGCCGGCGGGCTGGTTTCCGAAGCCGGGGCTGCGGCTCTGGCCCTCCGGCTGCGTGGGCGGCGGGCTCCGGCGCCGCTCGGCTCCGGGCTGGAGCTCGCAGCTCGCTCTGCAAAGCCCTCCGTAGCTTTTCTAGACGTGAGAGCTCGCGAGGGGGAGGGAGGGCCTGGCTGCTCGGCGGGCGGGCGGGCGGCGTGAGCCCGTGCAGGTCTGCAGTGCTGCAAGCTGGGCCACGGGCGCTCTCGGGCTGCGCCTCGCCCGCGTCGGCACCGCCACCGCGGGGACAGCAGCCCCCAGGGGACGACGTGCGCTCAGCAGGGGAGACGCCCCGCGCGGCCGACCTCCAGATGGTCGGCTTGCGGGGTGCTCAGCTTGGCCAGCTTGTGGTAGTTTTGGACCTCGCTTCCAGGGCTATATTGTATAATTCTTCTGGAAAGTAGCGCTTGCATTCTACATATACATAGATATACACTAAGATAATAAATGAAGTGGTTAACTACTTATAGTGTAAGTAAACGTTTTAGCAGAAAACACAAAGCAAAGTAGTGGTGGGGTGCTTAGCTGTGGTGAGCCCTGCAAGGCCAAGTGTGGGCTGAAGCACTTCCGGGTCGAGGGTCACCCTAGAGAAACAGACAAGAGCAGGGTCTTCGCGAGCAGCGCATCTCCTGCCCACGGGATGCCCTGCACAGCCTCGGGGCAAACACTACACTAACTCCTGGGCAGTGATGTTCCCGGAGCCTGCTCCAGAGCTAGTTCAGCGTTCGCAAATAAAGCTCTTAATGCTTGCGTTCTCAGTGACTAATTTATATAAATGGCTTAACTGGTTCAAATTTACATAACCAGCAAGTTAAGCAAACAGATACTTGTTTGGTCGTAGTCCCCATTCTCACTCACAGTTTCAGGAGTTAAAAAACATCCTGCCATATTAATTCAAATCATATATATGATCACCTCCAGCTTTCTGCCAGCTGTAGTTTCACGAGTCACCCCGGCAAGTGTGGCTTTGGGGTCCCCACTCCAGGATGAGGGATGCCTGAAGTTTGGTGCTGCTGCCGATCATGCAGTATTCCTCGAGGCAGCAGCTCTAGTCATGTGTTAACCCTTCTACAACATAAAAGAAGTTTTTGTGTGAAATAACAGCAGCAGCAGCTGTTAACAGCCTCTTTTTCAGGTCATGTGAACTTTTTGTCATAAAATTCTTTACAAATATGATCTCTTTTCAGTCTTATTTACCTTATATTTGGATTTTTGTAATTATGGGTAAAGAAAAATGCACCTGTGTGAGATGAGCAAAAATGTTAGGAGTTTTTTTGTTTGCTTTTTTTGATAAATTATAAGCATCTAACAAAAATTCATGTGAACAAGTATTTGTCCAAAGCCAGGACTTTGCAATCTAGTTAGTCTGTAACTGTCCCATGTTTAACAATTAACATGGTCGTACCAGCATGAGGCGCTTGCCCTGGAGCGCCTGGTGATGTGGATGGTGAGGAGTTCAGTAGTCAGTGAACACTCCTGGAAAAGGCAGGCGTGTCTTCGGACCAGAGGACACTGGCCGAGGACCAGAGGGCGACTTTTCCAAGGGGGAAGGAATATGGGTAGGAGCGGTTGGGGCCCTTAATACCTGAATGCAGCCAAGTGCTCTTCAGCCTTAGACAAGGGTGTCTGTGAGCTTTAGTGTTTTGGAGAAAGATGGATTGTGAGCTCATTGGAGGAGGGGAGAGTTGCAGTACCGGGGATCGAACTCAGGACCTTACACTTACCAGGCAGGCAATTATGCCGCCGAGCTATATCCCCAGCCCCAGAGTGGAGAGTTCTTAGATTTTTATTGATTGATTGATTGATTGCAGCACCAGGGATCGAACTCAGGACCCTGCGCTTTCCAGGCAGGTGCTTATTCTACTGAGTTATCTTCCCGGCCCCTAGATTTGTTTTTATGTGCTGCTTCTAGTCACCATTGCTGCTGTGGCCCAGTAGGTGGGGGCAGGGCAGTGTCAGTGAGGGATTTAGGTGCTGAGAATTTCAGTCATTTTGGGCCATAGGCTGAGACCATCCTTAAATCTGTTCATGGAAGATTTCATCCCTTCTTATTTATTTATTGAATTTCTTTGCTCAGCTGGCCGTGGGTGTAGCTCAGTGTAAAATGCATACTAATACCACGGAAGCCTTGGATTCAATCCTCAGCACTGCTGGGCAGGGGTGAGGGGGACCCAGCCTAGCTTTGTGCAGAATATCAAATCAAAAAACGGAAGTCAGACTTGGTTGTAACCGTTGGCACTATGTGCCCTGTTTTGAGAAGGGCTATTGTGGTGCTGCCCAGCTTGGCCTCTGACCCCTGGAGCCAGCCCCTCAGGCGGCTGGCGCTGGGGAGCTGGGGACCCTGCTGCTCTGGCTGCATTTCTGTACTCGCCTTGCCTCTGCCTGCGGTCACGTCCAGGCCGGGAGTCGCGCTCCATCCTCACTGTCGCTTACGTTACCAGGTACAGATATCTCTGGTTTGTTTTGATTTCAAGGTTGCCTTCAGTCTGTGTAATTTTCATCAGATTAAGAAATGCTCAGCAGACTAACAGTGCTCAGGATGAGTCTTGGTGGTCATAGAGGGGGGATTTAGGTGCTCCAGGCCCACATAAAAATTTATATGCAAATAAGCTCCATTCATGAGAGTCCAGAATGAAAACAACTCGATTTTTCAACTAAAAGGACTGTACATCTATAGTCTAGAATAATATGCAGCTAGTGAAGATGTGTAAAGTACTGATACCTGCCGTACGGAGGATGAACCTTGAAAAGACCGTACTAAGAGCAAGAAGTCAGACACAGACGGTGACATGGTTACCTAAAATGGTTAAAAAGCTGGACCTAGGGCAACAGGAAGTAGACAGGTTGTGCCCTGAGTTTTATGGTCCTATACAGCATAGGTTTTAAAAATGCTTCACAATGTATTATCTGCCAGTGAGGACAAAGTGGCGTCAGGGACTTTTGCGGGGTGGGCAGAGGTACTGGGGTGTGAACCCAGGGCTTCACCCTGATTACATCACCAACCCACTTGCTTGTCTAGCAAGAGTGTCCAGCTGGATCACTGAGATTTTTCGGCTGGACTTAGACTTTGGATCTGCCATCTTGGCTTCCCAGGGTGCTGGGGTTACAGACATGCACCACCACAGCCAGCTCAGGGCCTGTGCTGGCCCTGACAAGTCCCCAACATGATGGTCACCAGCCAGCTTAAACAACACTCGTGTGGGGTGGCCTTTCCTGGCTCTTTCCCAGTTAACCTTACGTGTAATGGGTGCTGGCTCTATTTTTATTCCTGTGAGTAGCAGGCACTGTTTTCTGCACACTGGAGGGCCGATGGACTGTCCTTCTTTTGTGGCAGCAGGCTGTCTAGCGGGGGAAGTCGTGACCAGACTGAACATGGGAGAAGTCCCTAGTTTGGTTCCAGCCTCATAGGCGTGGTGGAGTGGCTTCCCCTAGTTTCTTCTACTTTCTGTTTCAGCTGACTTGTAAGGTTGCGAAGCCTAAGTCGGCTGGTTCTGAGACGCTGCCCTTTACAGTAGGAGCCTTAGGCTCCCCCGACCAAAAAAGTAGAGTAGGCTTCCGGGGACGGCAGCAAGGAAAAGCGAGGAGTGACTGCTAGTGGTGCGTCTTTCTAAGGTGATGAGAATGTTCTGGAATTCCAGGCGGTAGCTGCACAACCTTGTGCTTAAGAGCCGCTGGATTTTAAGGCGTGTGAACTGTTTCGATAAACAGAACCCTGTGTGGCTGATATAATTATCCTCCTTGTGCATATCTGTGTCAGAACACAGACACAGAGAGGCTAAGCACCTTGCTGCCACGCTTGCAGAGGACTCTAGCCACCAAGCTAAATGTGAGAATTTGTTCCCGGGTTCCTAGGCCAGAGCTCCTAGGCCCCAGTCCTCGGGCTGAATTCAAGCCCCAGTGCAGTTTGTGCGTCTCACTGGATGTCAGCTCACTCAACCTCTAAAAAATGAGTTTGTGGGTTATATTTCAATCTCACATCAGTTTCACTCTGTCCATGAGCCACAAGCAGTTCTTAAAAATCAGAAGACCCCAAAAACAGGGCCTGTTCCCCTCCCTGCATGACAACCGCCAGTAGTGGTAGTGGCAGTGACGGCTTCCCTGGCACGGCGCTCCTTCCAGCCTGCGCATCTCCCCACGTGATTGCTGGCTCCCAGGGCCCTGCTTCAGCTACCAGCATTCCTGGGGTGCGGCAGGGGTCCTCAGAGCATGGAGGAGAAGAGTGAACCAGTTTTTGAAACTCTGTTTGAGAGACTGAAAGTAACTGCCGTCTCACTGCTTGATGAGCCGTAAGAGAGGGAAGAGCGATTTGTGGAAAGAATCGACATTCTGTACACTTAATATCCAGACAACGCGTGTTTCTTTCCGAAGAGTTGGTCGCTAAATCCCTTTGGCTGTCCGCCTGGCTCCTGAGGAGGCTTCGGTGTCTCTAATCAGGTGAAAGTCGTCGGTGTCTGTGGGGTGCTGCGTGAGTTCAGATCGTGAGCCTCCGTGGCATACCCACGAAACCAGAAGAGTGCATCTACCTGCTGTGGGTACAAAGGGCTGGCTGGGAGGAGAAAGCACCTCGTGAGCTGGAAGGTGTTATGAGATGCTAGCGTCTGCTGCAGCCCGTGTGCCTTTCCTCCTGCAGGTCCTGTGTTGAGGTCCTAGCTCTGAGGTAATGACAGCAGGAGGTGGCACTTGGGGAGGTGGAGGGTTTATGTCCAGGGTTATATAAAATGATTAAAAAGATGGACCTAGAGTGATAGGAAGTAGATAGGTTGTACCCTGAGTTTTTATGGCCCTATAGAGTACAGGTTTAGGCAAGCTAAAGGGACAGAAAGAGCCTTGCTCCCCCCTTGTGCTCTTGTTGCTTTTGCAGCCTCCCACCACCATGAATGGCAGCCCCTGTGCCATGGGCCACCCCACCTTGGAGCCAGCTGATTCTGGACTGAGACCTCTGCAGACTGGGAGCTAAAGAAACCTTTCCTTCCGTATCTTTGGGTGTTTGGTCTTTTGTCTTAGCAACAAGAGAAAAGTAACCAAGACAGTGAGCTGACTTTCTAGCTTTTACTCCTGTAACAAGGCTGGAACATCATGGCAGAAGGGCAAGGTGGGAACAAGCTGCTGTCCTTGAGGCAATCAGGAGGCAGAGAGAAAGAGGGGGTGAGTGACGGGATGCGGCCCTGAAGCCCCAGACCTGACCTCTGTCCTCGGCCAGGCCCTACCTTTTCAGCTCCATCCCTCCCAGTAAGACCATCGAATGATGTTTTCATCAATGGATTAACCCACTAATGATATCAGAGCCCTCGAGCCAGCCTTGGCTTCCAAGAATCCCATCTCCAAACACGTAGGCGCTAGGTGAGGACGTTTCAGACCTAAAGCATAACACATAGCTAAACGTGTATGGAAAAATTGCTCTTGGTATTTGTGTACTTCACAGTATTTGTGTTGTACCTGCGTATGTTTATTAAAATATATAAAATTGGGGTTCATGAAACAGCACCCCCAAATGTGGTTGACATGCTAAGCTGGAGAAGGAGTCCTAGTTTAGAATGCCTTGGAATCCTGCCGCCTTTCCTGCAGGTGCAGGGAAGGACTGCTTTTACTCACCCGTGCTCAGACCGGGCCCCCCAAAGGGCGCACATTCGCTTCCCATCCCCTCCTGAGACCCGATAGCCCAACAGCGCATCCACACCGGGACAGACTCTGTCCCAAGGTGATGACATCCATCTAGTTTGCTCATTATCCAGAGAATCGTCCTACCAGGTAGCTCCTGTCCCCTAATAGTTACTGGCCCTCCAAATGGCCTATACCTTGTCCCAGTTGCCTTTCCTTGGGGCAGGGTGTGCAAGCATGGGACCCTCGCTGGGTTAGCAGGTAGTACACTTGGGTGCGTTCCCTGTGTGTGCCAGTAAATCGGTGTACCTTTTCCCTTGTCAGCCTGTCTGCTGTCGGCTTACTCCTGTGAACATCCAGGGGATGAAGAGCGCTTTGCTCTGCTCCTGTCCTGCCTTGGATAGCGAGAAGGCAAATTAAACTAGCTAAACAGCAGCGTCCTGTGGGCTTCACAATGTTCGAGGCTCAGTTCAGGTTTTGAGCACTTTCTCTCATTTAATTGTTTGGACAGAAGAGTTTTCAGGTGAGAGTGTGTGGGTTCCAGTTTAGAGAGAGCTAGTGGACTGTGTAATGCTGCCTATCCCGCTGACCTAATTTTGGTGCCGTTACCCACTTTTCTACAGTCATGCACTTTCAGCGCTTTGTGTGGCATCTTGTGTGTGTTTGTCAGGTTGATGACTAAGTACATATGCAGGCGTGAGTAAGCCAGGTGCTGTGCTTTTCAGAATTTGATATTGGGCATGGTTTCCGTACCAAGTGGATCTCTGAACGTTAGCTCAGGGCGGCATTAAGCAGTCATGATGAGTCAGCAAGAGCTTGGGGGTGGATTGATGCCCAGCTGCTTTTGAGAGGAGGCTGGCGAGGGCCCTTCAGTTCTGCGGCCCCTCTGTGTTTGGATGGATGTGTGGGCCAGCCAGCACTGGGACAAGTGTCTGAGAGGAAGTCCCTCTCCTGCGCAGGACACACCTGCCTAGCAACAGCAATGAAGTAGGAACATGGCAGCAGTGCCCAGGCAGAGGGGGTGGGGTGCTGAGTCACTGTGTCCCCAGAGAAGGGCTGTGTGCAGCTCAGCTTTCACTTCCTTTCCTTTGTTGAAGTGTGCCTGGGGCGTTGTTCCGGGGTCACCTTTCAGTCTTGAAGCTCACTGGCCGGGCTGCTGGTCGGACTTTGCACCGGGCATGGGTGGAGGAGTCCCGGTGTGGTGCCAGCAGGAGGGCACGCTGTGGGAGGGCACACGCTCAGGGGGCTTCCCAGAGCAGTCCTGGTTCAATGAGCGCAGCCTGCAGCCTTCTCTTGCCTACCTCAACCTTCTTGATTGTCTGGTACCACTCTGAGTCCCCAGTGGCGCAGACGGACTGGAGCAGTGTGCGTCCCGTTTCCGCGTCCTCGCTGTGCCTGTCCCCTGAACGCACTGCTACCTGGTTTCAGCTTCATCGCAGACTAGAACACAGCACTTCCCTGGAAGCCCTCAGCGCCTGGGTTTTGAGCTCGACAAGTGGGCCGTTTCCCCCTGCCTTTCAGGCTTACCTAGTCAGCTTAACGTTGTCACAGGGCAGTATGAGCAACACTGGCCACACAAGGCCTTCCCCACCTTGAGACAGGCTCCTGAGGCGGCACCTGTGGCTCGGAGCTTATGCCAGCAGTGGAGCACATCCCCCGGGGAGGTCAGTGCCGGCTCCCAGCCCACCCTCATCTCTCCTGCAGCTTCCGGGTGGGCGGTGGCTCGCTGCCTCCACAGGCTCGTGTGTTTGTGGTCCCCTTGCACCTCCCGTGGCATCTGATTCTTGATGCACAGGGCCCCACAGGAGGCTCCTTTGACTCCCCCGTCTACTGCCTCCTGGGGTTATGTAAACGGTGCTTTTTGGTATAATTATGATTCATCAGTACACACAGGCTGTAAACATTCTTGGGCTTTTGTTCATCCATAAATGTGTATTCTCCCTGGAAACTCTTTCTGCTTCTCAAGTTTTTTCTAAATGCATGACCGATCTGGTCCTCGAGCGCTGTGGACACCAGCTAAGGACTGGGCAAGGCGAGTAACATGTAAGATGCCGGGTTCACTCCTGTCATCTGAGTAAATATTTAACCTGCTCAGCATGAGTCAGGCCTCGTTTGCTCAGCCGCGGCCACTTCCTGCTTTCAGGGAACCAGCATGTCTTGCTGCTTTGGTTCTCTGATCTTCCTTCCCTATTTAGTTCAGGTACTGAGTGTGGGGCTTAGAAAGTGACAACAGGACCCTGTTCTTGCGGTTTTGCTGTTATGCTGCTGCTTAAGCAGGAAAAACCCAGCCAACCTCTTTTACAGTCAACACAGAACACTTCATTCCTAGCTGTCAAAATGTGTGGGATTTCTCCCTTCCACCTAACGTGGTATGCCTGCAGACAGCCTCAGACCCCAAGGGCTTGCTCCCACAGGACAGCCCCCACTTCTGAGCCAACCAGAAGCACTAGGAAGCACCCAGGCCGCTGACCCACAGGCTCTCTAAGTGGGGGTTCCTGCTACCGCCTGCATAGATTCAGCTGATTTGCTAGGATGGCTCCCAGAACTGGGAGAAGCGTTTGTCTGTGCTGCTTACTGGTTTCTTATAAAGGAAAAATCAGGATGCAGATGAACAGCCAGGTGAAAGAGAAGCCTGGGGAGTGGCGTGGGGAGGGACTCAGGGCCCCCAGCCCTCTCTGGGTGTGGCACCCAGCCCTCCTTGTGATGTTTGCCTGGGAGCTCTGCACATCCAGTCCCTGGGTGACTATGCAGTTTCCTTGTGTAGCCATGCCTGATTAAATCACTGGCCGCTGATGGTCAGCTCCTCCTGCAGCTCCTCCTCGCTCTGTGGAGGTGGTGTTGTCTTCCCAGTGGCCACCATCCTGAAGCTTTCTAGGGACTGCCACCTAATAGTCATCTCATTAGCATTCAGAAGACTCTTGTCACCCCAAACATCCTGAAAGGGTCCTGGGATCTGTGTTCCAAGAACTGGGGGGAAAGACTAATTACATGTTTCATCATGTTAGAAAATACTTCCTAATCTCTCAAGAGATTTACTTGAGTGTGCTTGCTGAAGTTGAGGCTACCTGGGAAAGGAGCCCGTCGACCCCCCTCCTATCAGGTTGCTGGAGTTATTAACAGCTCCCAAACTAGAGTTGTAGAATATTTATGGTTTTGAAACTTCAGAGCTCCTTGATAACCTGCAGGCGGCCATCCTTACTGCTATGCAGGAAACAGCCCACGCACGTCCCGGCAGGGGACGCCCTCCCGAGAACTGGTGGCTCCAGTGAGTGTCTCTGTATGCTATCTCTGCATCCCCTGTGGGGTGCATTGGTACCCGGAAATGCACAGTGATACCAGACATATGACATGCTACACTTATCCCAGAGCATGACAATATAACATTTGCGTATATTAAAAGGTCACTAGAAAGCACATGATAAAACAAAGCTGAAAAATTAGAAACCAGCTACTTGACCAAGGAACAGGGTGCAGGAAGCACAGAGAGATACAGTTTCTGGCTATGTTTTGTAAATTTTACTTGAGACAATATAAAAATTTTACATAATTTAAAATTAAATATATTAAAAACTGAAAGCAAAATGAAAACTACTGTGTTAAGGAAGTTAACTCTACGAAGAGGAATTATTTCAAGAGATTGAAAAACAGTGTGTAACTATAGTGGTATACGTCATACGAATAAGAATTGTAAGCACACTTTACGGAGCTTGTTTTCTTTTTTTCAGTACTGGGG
>NW_004524781.1:1274485-1307461 GCF_000260255.1 Octodon degus
TTTACACCTTTTGCAAGAATTTCCCTGAAGAATTAAGCTTCGTCACCCTCTGGCAAGGGCTTTAATCGCTCGCGCTCTGTTGGTTGCTTTTTCCTCCCCCTTTGGCTTTCTCTCTCCCTGGGCTACAGATTAACAGAAACTTCTAGTTCACTTGCAAAGTGTGGCGCTGGGCCAAGTAAACTCTTAAAAATGCATAAGACAACCAGGGAGATTTGAACATTGACTATTTTATGCCATTTAGCAATTATTTTTATTTTGGGAGGTGGTAAAATGATGCCACTCTTATGTTTAAAATCAAATATAAATACTGAATATTACAGATAAAATCTTGGGACATCAGATATTTACTTGCAAGCATTTAGGGGCTAGAATTGCAGTTGGTGATGAGTTGATAATTATTAAAACCAGGCAATGAGAATGTGAAGATTCTTCCACTTGGGTATTGGCTAGCAACTTGTCCTAATTACACACACACACACACACACACACACACACACACACACACATATGAAAACCAGTTGAGAACTCTCTGTGGAGATGTTTATAACTGTGTTTTTAGTGCTTAATAGTGCTTAGCGCTACGGTTGGCAAAGAAGCTTTCAAAACATTATTTATCGAATAAATGGGTTTTGTCTTCTGTGGGGCCATGAAGGCAAACACCATTTATGTTACTAACATTTTTACCTGATAACCAAAAATCTTACCAAAAGTTTTTGACAGATTAGAAGGGAAAATCATTTTATCCACACTTGCCAGGCCTCAACATTTTCATACTAGCTCTGCCACTGACTAAAACGTTCCTTTGCCTTGTGGTTCTTCACTTTGTGGGGTAAAATGATTTTTGAACTACATATATTTGTGCTGTAATGCTTGTATTTTTTGCCAACATGCTGTAATTTTTGGGATTCATTAATGACTCCCTGGGAGAGAATATGGTACTGGATACACGAAAGCAAGACTTGTTCAGGAAAATCTAACACTAGGGCAGGTGGATTTACCTAAGCACTATGTGTTTTTGAAACTTTTAAGCAGATTGTATTTGTTGAGATTCATACCTCACAATTAACAAGACAAGCGTTATAGTACAAAGCTTCTAAGTCAAGAATGCTTTGTTAAGTGAGAAGATGTACGGTGCATTTGAAGTCCTAGAGCCTACACACAGTAATCTATAAGCAATTTTGTGGTGGACTGCCCACTGGGGGTCAGCTGCTAAAACGCAGGGTGGTGCTGGGTACAGAGGGCTCCCCTGAGGCCCGAGGCCCACAGTCTACAAACAGGAACGGGGGAGAAGGAAGGAGGCTTGGTGGTGCTCCTGGGGCTGGTGGTTCTCTCGGGAAGCTTGCTGCACTGACTTCCCGGTAGGAACTTGGCTATTCTCATCCTCCCGGTTTAAGGAAGGCATTAGAATATTTCTGGAATGTCTTCTGAACAGGCAAAGTTTAAACTGGAAAAAGCAAAAAGTTAAACATCACATATTTATAAAAAGTCATCAATGTTTTCCTTTCCTTGTTTACAAGGTGGTACCAAGGTCACTGATTAACATAGCGGAGCACACAGTTGTGTTCTTGGGTTCATTCTAGTTGTATTTCATACGCTTATCTTGATTTTCCACTACGCATTTTTGCCTATTTGTGACTTATGTTAGCAAGTTACATTTTATAAAACCTTCTGCAAAGCTTTCTTTTCCTTATGGAAAGTGACTTGGGAATAACTAGCTAAATTTCAAAGCTAGAGTCAGTGAAATAAATATTGACCAAACAGCACGGTGAGTGTTGCAACCCTACATCATGATCGTAGCTTTTGTCTTTTGCTATATTTTCAGAATTAAATTCCCAGCCACATTAACCAGATTCATGCAGAGTCACTACCTGGATATGGCTACATAGCTAAAGCTTAGTTTGATGTCTTTTGGAGTGCAAAATAATTTAATGAATCAAAATTAGTTTTAGTACATGATGAATTTAGAAATTTTGTTCACAAAGAATGAGATTTATTTTGGACCCTAAATAACCAATTTAGGTTCTCTTTAAATTCTCTAAGGGAAATTTTGGTCCCTGCAAAGGACTCTTAGTTGACTAAGCATTTATAATAAGAATGACTTTAAGCCGGGTGTGAAGACACACACCTGCTATCTAAGGACTCTGGGAGGCTGAGGCAGGAGGATCACAAGTTCAATAAACTTAGAGATTTCATGAATCTGTCCCAAAATGTAAAGGGAGTTGGGTGGGGGTGTACCTCAGTGCCAAGGCCCTGAGTTCAATCCCAGTACTACTACAAAAACAACTTTAAGCTTTGCTTTAACTCAGTGCATTAAAATCAGCTAAGCTGGTAGTGACTTTCAGCGTCACGAAGTTGTCATTCTGTTCATTCACTCATCTCTCTCTCCCCAGTGCTTTTGACAAAACTTTGTGGCCTTTTTGACTGTTTTCCGAATTATGCCGATCACCAGGCCTTGGTGGCCTTTCAGCTGAGCAGCTCCCTGACCACCTGGACTGTTTGCACCTGAGCCTGAGCCAGGTACAACACGCTCTGTGGCGCGGGGGATGGCTGGCGGAGGGTCACAAGTCCTGAGCAGAGCCCGCCTGCGTGTGCTTCCCGTGACAGCAGGCGCTCAGGCCTTGCTAGCCTGTCTGAGCCTTCCCAGTGCCACCGGGGGGCAGACAGCCCTTCTGTGCTGGAGGGAGTGAAGGCCCAGCGACGGAGTGATGGACTCAGTGCCATCAGGCTGCCCGTCAGAAGCCTCGTCCATGCCATAGCATGTGTAGCCCGGGCCACTGGCAGGCACATGCCCAGCGTGTTGCCAGGCTGTGAGCACTGGTTCTGAGGCCTTGGGGGTATGTGTAGGGAGGAGAAAAGGATGCAGAGGGACATTGAGAGAAGCTGAGGAAATAAAATCTTTCAAACTTTATTATTATTATTTTTAATGTGTTCAGTACAGGCTGTACAGGGTCTCACTGCACAGAGCAGACTCGTAGTGATCCTTCTGTTTTCAGCCTCCCAAGTGCTGGGATTACAGGTGCACGCTACCACACCCAGTCTCAGTCACCGTCTCAGTGCGTCCTAGGGCAGGGCCAGCACCGCACGCCAAAGATCGAACCCTGGTCTCCGCATCTGCCTAAGGAGGTGCGTTAATCTGCCGAGCTATCTGGCCAGCCCAAATCTTTCAAACTTTACATTTCAAATTCTAGCCTACTACTTCCAGAGAATAAGGACACTAAGGTGTCTCTGTAGTTGTGGGGAGCCAACGGGTCCTAAGTCCGGCTAAGAGGGTGGTTTATTGGAACAAGGGCCTTGACCCGGGGTGAACCTGGGTTTTATTAATTTGTGAAGAAGGGAGTGGCTGGAGGATAAGTGGCTGTGAGAGTGGTGGAAGCAGGTGAGTGCTGTGAGCTGGGCCGGGCAGGAGGCCTGCAGTCACCTCAGCGGTGTGCAGAAGGACATGAGGAGGTCTGTAGGACACAGCTGAGATTTATCTAATGTTTTGGGGTCGGTGCTTCGGCTCTGGTCTCTTCTGTCCTGAGAAGTCATAGTCTCTTGTCTCCATCCTGCCTGGCTCACGTGTGTTCTATTTGGGGCTGTGGAGGCAGGGAAACACTGTCCTGTCATCTTTGCTTCAAATCCCACACATTGGCACCTCAACTGAATCAATTTGCATTGCTTAAAGCCAATTGAAGGGCTAAGGAACAGTCCTAGCCAGGGCTGTACATGTCAATATACGGAACCAGGGCCAGGTTCAGCCAAGGTTGCTCCTCCTTTGAAGAGAGCCCTCCACGCTACATGAGCCTAATAGCTTGGTGGCTCCTCTTAGGAGCAAGTGCTAGGCTCCAGGGGCCTTGTGACTTCCACGTAGCACTGAGGAAGCTACGACTGTGGACTCATGCTTCAGCCCAACAAGGACTCACCTGTATTCGGTGCCCACGAGCATCAGGCACACTTCCAAGCGCTGGATCCATGCTAGTTCATGTCTTCTAGCAGGCCGGAGAGGGTCAGCAGTCCCTTCGGGTTCTGCTCTAGCGTACTGGAGGACTAGTTAACTCAGAAAGTACACTGGAAAGGCACATTCAGCAGCAAGGGAGCAGCCGCCCTGCTGTGCAGATGTCCTGTGGCTCGGTGGCAGAGACTGTGTGCCCTGGGGGGAGCAGGATGAGGTCAGACAGAAGGGCCGAGGCAGCCTGGCGCTCTCGCCCCACAGCCGGTGCACACGCTGACCCGTTGGGATGCCAGGCAGCCAGCGTGACTGGCTTTCATCCAGGGGACGCAGCCTGAGCTGAGACTGTGGCCACCAGGGGAGAGAGAGAGAGGCCTGGAAGGAAGAGAAACAGGAGGTCGAGCAAAGCCCCGCTTGTTCTGAGACAAAGCGGGGTGCACTTCCGCGGGGGCCACGTCTGCCCGTCTGCTGGGACTGCCTCCAGCAGACACCTACTGTGGGTTGCTGAGGTGGAAAATTACAAGAGTGACAATAGTAGGGGCTTGAGCCGGACTCATCCCCACACCAGAGCACAGTTCTAAGCAGAGGTAGGGAGAGAACCGTTGCGCCTCCTTTAAGCCGGGAAAGCTCTGCCCAACCACAGTGCAGTTCCTTCTTTTCTGTCAGTTCTGGGAATCTGATTGCCAGTAGGACTAGCTTCTGGTCTCTGTGTCCTTATGATTGATGGGGAGTTTTAGTTGCTTAAGTCCCGAGGGGCTCCTGCTGTCCACACTGAAGCCAAGCTTCCATTTCTAAGCTCAAGTTTGGCAAGAAAAAACCAAAAAGGTGGAGAAGAGCCCTCGCCGGTTACCACCTGCGATCCACGGCGTTCCTTATACGTTAATCCTGTGTGAAGAAGGGCAGCAACTCTACCCTGCTAAGGGCCAGGTAGTAAGCGTCCCGGGCCCTGTGGGCGCCGCGGCGGGCCTGGGCGCCAACAGAACCTCCTTCACCAGACAAGCAGCTCCTGAGCTGGGGTGTGGGCCGCAGAGCTGATCGCGATACAACAAACAAGCAGAGACTGCGTTCCGGTCTCCAAAAGGAAGGCTTTCTTGACCTACCCTTTCCTGAAGGATACAGGACGGAGGAGCTGCGCTGCATGCCCAGGCTGTGGGCCACTGCTTTTTCTGTGTCTTAGGTTTGTAGTGTTGGAAGGTAATAGTTTTAAGCCAAACATGGTCTTGCTTTCTGCTATAAAAGGGCCTGGGGTGGGAGAGCGGGCACGCACTTCCGGGTTCTTTCTTCCTCATTTCGTGGGCAGCAGTGGCCAAACAAGGGGCCTTCTTAATTTTGTCTTTTTTGGAGTAGCTTACACACATAATGAGTTAATACATTTAAAATAAGGCAATTTACAATCTCCTCCAGGATGTGGAAAACTACCAAGGTAAAAGTGATTGAAAAATTATTAGAGGAGAATAATCACAGCCAAAATCAAGTCCAAAGGTAAAATTTGTTTGCCCTCCTTATCTAAGGCATGAAAGGGCTCTGCCAGTGGGCAGAACTCGCCCAGCTGTGGGTTCTCTCCGGCGATTGGCAAACGCACCCTCTGTTATTAGCAGAATCGAGATGTTGAAATCTTAACCCTCGGTACCTGTGACATCACTTTGTTTGGAAACAAGATCTTGGCAAATGTACTCAGATCCAGCTAAGGTGGCCCAACTGGGCCCAGTGTGACTGGGACTCTTATGAGAAGCGGGAGGTTGGGACACAGGTACGCAGAGAGGAGGTTGCATGAGCTCTGGGGAGGAAGGGGGTCACAAGAGCACAAGGAGTGACTGGAGCAGCATCGCCACAGGCAGAGAGGGGCACAGACAGCTGGTGACGGACAGCCAGGTGACAGCTTGGAAAAGGGTCCTCCAGAGCTCGCGGGAGGCGCCATCCTTTCTGGTCCTTGACACTGGGCTTCCAGGCCCTGGGCCATGAAAGCACAAATTTCTGTTGCTTCATGTCACCTAGTTGTGGTGATTCATTACGGTGGCTCCGAGAAGTCAGTATCCCACCCACAGGGTGAAGTGAAACAGCAGCTCACACACATTCTAGTGTCTTCTCATTTTCACGAAGCACCCAGCCCGGGCCGTCTCCATGCAGCAGCATCTCAGGGCAGAAACACGCTGATTCTGACTGTCCCACAGGCTGCCTTCTGGCTTTGCTGTATTTATCTTTGGTGCAGATTATATGGGACTTCTAAAGCCAAGCGGCAAACGATCACCCTAATTCTTTGCCACTTTTTGTTGAGGGAACTTAGGGCCTCTGCCAAGGGCAGATGGCCAGCTGTCAGCACCTGATAACGTGCCTGAAAACCCTGCATGTCAGCGATTGTTCTACTGTGTTAGCTCCTTTGGATACTGTGAGCTCATGGGCTGTGACAAAGCTCTGCCCTGTCTGAGCTTCTGAACACGTGATACATGTTCGTATAACTGCTATTGTCTTAGTCTGTGTCTGCCAGTCTGTGTCTTAGTCTGCTGTGTTTTCTTTCAGAGCTTTGCCCCTTACCTTGCTCTGTATCCAATGACAGTGATATAAAGTAAGGCCTTACTTGGGGCAGCAGAATCACATGTCCATTCTGCTCGCAGCCAAACCCCAGTTTGGCATCCTTCTCGTGGGCCGACAGTGCAGCAATGGGGAGTTCCGCAGGAAGAAGCGCTGCAGCGGCGTCATTTGCCGGTGGCTCCCCCCTGCAGCACACTCTCCCAGCATTTGGCCCAGGGTGGCTCCATTCATTCTATAGCCCTCTGGGCCAGGGGCTGTCAGTACTGAGGGCCAGGAGCCTGGCACAGCACTGACAAGGCTCGGGAAGCTGAAAAGCTGGCCAAAGCCAAGTTAATCTTCACTCTGGTGTCCTGGCTGTGAAGCCCTGCCTTTGCCATCACTCTGTTGGCTTCCTTCCTACCAGGAAAGGCTCCCGTACTGAATCTGAAACTAATGTTTTCTTCACAAAAGTCGATGTTGACCATGTCCTTTTTAGATAATGCAGAAGTTACATCTATTAGCTCCCCCACATGCAGGTTCGTCTTAGCACCTACAGTCCAGCTCTTGGGGATTTGTGAGCTGGTCGTGCATGTTAAAAATATCTTTCAGCCTGGGAATAACCAAGGCCACTTATACGTAGTGCGGAAGCCTCTTAGAAGAAATATCATGAGATCTTAAAATTGAATGTTTCATTTTCATCATGTTATTCTATGCTAACGTTACTGAGACTGTTTGTGAGTCTGATGATTTCTAGGCAGAACGCGGGAGGGATGGTCACACCTGGGAGGAGAGTGTTGGAGTCTTCGAGGGAGCATCTGCTGCCCAGCAAAGCTCACTACTGAAATGGTCCAGGGGGAAAGGGAGGTTGGAACTGCCCCCATGGCAGGGGCTCAATCCTACCTGCCTCAGTGTCCCTACAAATTTTAAAAAATCCTTAGATATCCTGAAGTGACAGTCATAGATGGTATAATCCGCTTGCATGCATAAGTTAAAAAGTCAACATAGTACTCCACTGAAATACTAGCCATAGGAAGTGAAGCACCGCTAACGGAGCACAGCATTCGTTGCCGAGGGCTGACCACGATGATGTCTCACCAAATGCCATCTGTGGACTCTTCGCAAATGCAGGGCCGACGCCTGTGAATGACTCAAGGGTGCACAGGGCTCACATACCACCTCAGCCAGCTTCTTATTGCTGTTACAAAACACTTGGGGAAACAATTCAAAGGAGAAAATATTTATTTTGCATTGTGGTTTCAGAGTCCAAGTTTTGCTGGCTCCATTGATTCTGGGCCTGAGTGGTGGCAGAGGAAAGCCTTCACTCTGTGGAGCACAGGAAGCAGAGAAAAAGGAAAGAGAAAGTGGGAAGGAGCCGGGAGGGGGCACGGTCCCAAGGTCACCCCCAAGGCCACTTCCTACCTCCTGAGAATGCCATGAAATGACTCTGGTGGTCTTCACGGATTGAAGCACAGCTTGGATCCTCTGCTCCAAGCGCCTTCCAAGAGCCCCACCTCTGAACACATGTGCACGGGGGACAGTGCAGACCTAAGCAAGGCACGTGCCTCGAGGGGTGCGGCGCTCCAGCTTTATGTTCCGTCACGCATTACAGTTCTGCATGTAAGCGTCATGCAAATAAAAGCAAAGACATCAAGCTGCCATTGCCTTAGACCATTTCTTTCTTCTGAATACTGTAATGTACATATGACACACAGCCCTCATTTAGCAACCAATTCACTAATGACCACTACTCAGACACTAGACAAGGCAACCCTGCACTTTGGGACTCTCTGGGCGGAAGGGATGCATCTTCCATTCTGAGATGGACACGAGCCTCTAGTGGCCACGGGCAGAAAGCCAGTCTGGATGAGTGTCTCTCGAAGGCCCGCGTGCCGAAGGCCCAGTCACTGAGGTGTTTCGCAGAGGAAGGCGGCGCTGCTTGTCACAGCCTTGAAGGCCAGGTGTGGTGCATGGCATGGGATACGTGAAACATCCCCACAGCACAAGGAATGGCCCCTTATCCCATTGAAGCTTTGAATTAATTTATATAGATGAAGAATTCAGGGTTCAACTCAATTGTCCATGTCAGCTCAAATTGTTAACTTGTTTTTGATATAGGCTGAATGACCCAGAAACACCACTAAGACTGGGCAACCACCATGTGCTCTTCTGCCAACAGCTCTGTCTTACTCACAGGAAGGCTGCCCATTGTTTGCTTTTTGTGAGCAATCTGTCTAGATCACTCACCATGGGAAATCCCATCCCCAGCGCAGCACCCCTCGAGGCACGTGCCTTGCTTAGGTCTGCACTGTCCCCCGTGCACATGTGTTCAGAGGTGGGGCTCTTGGAAGGCGCTTGGAGCAGAGGATCCAAGCTGTACTTCAATCCGTGAAGACCACCAGAGTCATTTCATGGCATTCTCAGGAGGTAGGAAGTGGCCTTGGGGGTGACCTTGGGACCGTGCCCCCTCCCGGCTCCTTCCCACTTTCTCTTTCCTTTTTCTCTGCTTCCTGTGCTCCACAGAGTGAAGGCTTTCCTCTGCCACCACTCAGGCCCAGAATCAATGGAGCCAGCAAAACTTGGACTCTGAAACCACAATGCAAAATAAATATTTTCTCCTTTGAATTGTATCGTGCAGTCTGCAAAACTCACTACAGTGCATAAACTGTACTATGTAAAGCAAGACATCAAGGCTCTGTAAGAAAAAATGTATAGAACTGTGCAGAAACAGAACAAAACAAAAACCAAGTCATTATTTGAAGGGGTGGATCCTAAATCCAAAGAATCATTAAACAGGTAGGCCATGAACAGGGGATTATCGGAATTAACTTCCTGATTTGCTGAAAAGTTCAAGTCCAAAGTCTTCTCTGAGACTCACAGCAAACTCAAGTGTGAGACCTTGTAGAAACAAAGATAAAGTTATGGACTTTCAAGATAGAGCAGTACAGCAGGCACAGCATGGACATGCCCATTCCTGGAAGGAGGACGAGGGGCAGGGGAGAATGCTCGGTGGGCTGAGCACCTACCCGGCAAGGGCAAGGATCTGAGTTCAATCCCCAGTACTGCATGCCACGCAGGCCCTGGAAGGAGGCATGGTGGTGCATGCCTGTAATTGCAGTGCTGGGAAGGCTGAGACAGGAGGATCACTGTGGGTCTGAACTGCTTAGTGAGACCCTGTATCAAAAAAAGTAGGTTGCCACTTTAGGTTTGAGCTGGCTACTTGGCCAGCAACACACACACAGTTCAATCCAAAAAAAAAAAAAAAAAAAAAAAAAAAAAAAAAAAAGAGGAAAAAGAGCAGCCCAACATAGGGTCAAACACAGCAGGGTCTACATTATATTATAAACTCCATGCCTGGCAGCTGAAGCATCTTGGGTGGGCTTTGCATGCTTGCCCTGGTGGGACTTTGTTATAGTTGATACCTAAATGTCCCCCAAGAGCCTTATAGGTGGGGTTTTGGAAGGTGATTGGTTAATGAGTTTATAGCTGACTTGCTGTTAGGAGGTGGAGTCTGGTGGGAAGGGGAGTCCCTGGGGCATGGCCTGGAGGGCTTCTCTCTCCCTGGCCCCTCCGCTTCCTGGCCACCATGGTAGCTTCTTCTCTGCCATGCCATTTGGCATTGGAATCAGCTGATCATGCAAAGACAGAAACTTCTACAAAGTGTGAATCAAAGTAGCCCTCTTCTCTGAGCTGGGGTGTGGGTTGCTCCATCCCAGAAAGAAGGACAGGGTCTGAGGTGGGGCTGCGTGGCCCTGGCCTCTCTGCCTCCTGGGTTCTCCACTGTAGCCTCAGCTTCACCCCATGGCTCCATTACACACAGTCCATGGGCTGTCTCCTGCAGCCACTCACATTGCCTGGCTTCCCAAAGGAAAGAGTTTGACAAACTGTCCACACCTGATCTTATGACTGAGAAGCCAGCTCTTGGCTTCTTGGAGTACTGTGAGCTCACGGAGTACAAAAAACTCTACTTGTCTAAGCTCTTCTGGATATATGGCCCCGATTCGTGTAACTTCTGTTGTAGAAATCCCCGTATCCTCACAACTCTTGCATCCCGCCTCCTGCAGGACCAGCCTCCCAGGTCTCATGCTGTGATCTGCTGCCAGCCTGAGCTGGACCTGCTGGCCTGAACCACAGCTGCAGAGCTGTGGCTGAGGTGGGCACTGAATCCCGAGGAGGGCCAGTGCCAAGGGCACTCAGGTACTCTTTTCTGTCTGCCTCAGAGAATCTTTGAAGCAAAGAGTTTCACGCCCGCGAGCCTGTGATGAGCAGGGAGCTTACGGACTCCTGAGTGTTCTCCACTGCACCAGTGTAGTGCTCAGCTTCTGCTTCTTGGTGCTAAACCCCTTCACAGCTGTCCCTCCTTGGTTGCTGCTTTATGGGAGCTCCCTTCCTGGCGAGGCTGAGAACTTCTCAAATCTTTCCACTCTATGTTTTTTAACCCCAACTCCCACTATGAACTTGGCCAGAGGCAGCAAGTAACACCTGTGTGGCATCTGCCTGCTTTGCTGTCTTCAGATCTCTTCTGGCAAGTAGACAACTCCATCACTCTTAAGGCTGGCTACCCACAGTCTCAGGCACGAGCAAGATGCATCCGTGTCCTTTGCTGAGGTGTAGCAAGCATGGGCTCTAGCCCACTTCCCAGCACGTCCTCCCCAGTCTCAGAGACCTCATCATTGTGGCCTGTACTGTCCGCACTTCTAACCTTCGGCTCTTCTCGTCCCTCGGCGGGATTGCCAGGAAGTTCTCTACGGGCTGAGCTTTCCCAGGACTGCCCCTCCAAGCACCTCTGAATGCCTCTGTAGCCAGAGGCGCCTCATTTTCAAGTATGGTGACTTCCCTAAACTTGGTATCGGTTGTCTGTGTTCATGAGCTTTTTGTTAGTTACAAATATGGGAGATAATTATCTTGAAGAAATGTACCTTGGCTCCTGGTCGTGGCGCTTTCAGTCCAAGATCAGGTGGTACCATTGCTCCGGGCCTGTGGCCTGTGCGCCCTGTTGCAGCGGGTCCATTTGCTGACGACAAGAGCCAGGAAGGAGAGGGAAGACTGAGCAGGCTGGCTAGCGTCCCCAGTGCCACAGATACCCCAGTGCCCTCCCACCGGACTTCATCTCCTAAAGCACCGTCTTAGGGCTCAAGATTTGAATGCACAGAACTTCAGGGGACCCTCACCCCGACTGCAGCACCCGTCACTCGTCTCTTTAATACCTCTATAATGACCAAGCGTTATTAGCACTGATATCAAAGCCCTTTGACACCGGGGACCAGAGCGAGAGAGACCGCTGAAGGGTAGTGGGGCTGAGGGGCTCACGCAGGCAGACCGCTCAGGGAGGGCCCGGTTCTTAGCCACCAGTCTAAATTTACCACTTCAGGGAGGGAGAAATGTCCTGCTGCTGGGATCAGGATAAAGAGCACTTGAGCCGAGATTAGGGATGGGACACATTTCTGCAGGGCGAAAGGGGAAAGGGAAATTTGTACCTGAAAAGGCAAGGGCCTAAGAGGAAGTCCTCATGCTGTGAGGCTTTGGAAGAACTCAATGGCCTGAGCCCAGTGGGCTGGCAGCTGGGGAGCTTCTCTCTACTTCGGGAGTCACCAGCTGCCCCCACCACGCACGCACGGTTGAGTATTGGAGGGAATGAACCTAGTTCACTGTTGGGCCTGTGCAGACCAAGTCCGCTTGTCTTCCTGTGCTATGAGTGGTGGCGAAGATGTGCGCCGGGAGGCGCCTCTGCCAGACCGCCGGGTCTCAGAACTGGGTGCGGAGGGCAGCCTGAAGGCGAGACCCGAGGCCCAGATCCGGGCCAGGCCCTGCCGCCTTGGCCTGAGGACTCCACTTCCCTTGTTGTTCTGCAAGCCTTGGATGGCAAAGCACATCCTCATCAGGCTTCAAAGATGCAAGGACACCAGAGAGAACAGGTGTGCAAAGTCTGAGCAGCGCACCGCGGAACAACAAAGAGCCGCGAGGTTGTATTGCCTTGGTAGGGTGACTTGCGATGCCTAGTGGGAATTAGCGGCTGCCACAAGCGGCTCCAAGTACAAACGCGAGGTCGATGCAGGTGAACTGCAGCCCCCAGTGTTCTCAAAATGTTTCCACGTGTATTTTCTAGTTTGTTCTTTAAAATTGTTCTATGAAGCAAGCAGGATGTTATGGTTGACTGTAATCTTTCATCACTGTGGAAACTGAGGCCTAAACCACTGGACTGTACGTGCTGGCTTGGAGTATAATGGTCCAGTCCTCCAATTTCTACTTTACTTTGCTTCCCACAGCAGAGATGATGGCAACCTTGCTAAACTTCTTGTTGAAAGTGGAGAGCTTTACCTCTCAGCCCAGACTCCATGGAGTTCTCTGAACGTGCAATGATCCTGAATTTTCAAGTCTGTTTTAAATTCAGCGCGTAGCTCCCTGCTTTGCTTTGCCCTCCTGAGCTAAGATTCGCCCCCTGTTCTGCAAGAACCCTCCCGGCTCTGCACTCCCCCGCAGCTGTAGGTGCTGCATGATGCAGCAGCAACGTGTTTACATGTCTGTCTCCCCAGCCTCTTCCGCCTGCTCCGCGCCCCGAGGATGGGGAGACCTGGCCTAGCGCCGCGGAGTTGCCCTCAGTCTCTGGTGCCAAGCAGTTTGCTGGGAAAAGCAGAAGCAACTCTCTCCCTGCCCTCTGTCTCCGTCTCTGTCTTTGTCTCTCTGTCTCTGTCTCTCTATCTCTCTCTCTCTGTAAGAATTCGTAGGTATTCAGGGCCATGGATATGCCTGTATTCTCTCTCTCTGAAAGATACTATAATTTATCATTTTAGTTAAACTGCTATTCATTAACTACATTCACTGTTACTGAGATTTGACAGAATTATTCTAAGATTGTTTAACATATATATATATAAATAAATGAAACTTATTTTCAGTGCATAAAGCCTGGGAACACTTTATTGGAAAATAGTCTAAACAAAATAAAGTTTCGGAGCCAGGGAGATAACTCAGTAGAATAAGCCCTTCCCTGCCAAGTGCAAAGGCCTGAGTTCAATCCCTGGTTCCACCAAAAACAAAACAAAACAAAACAAAAAACAAAACAAAACAAACAAACAATCCCCACAAAATAACAAGTTTAAAAAGTAATTGAACCGTGTCAACTCCCTGAAGTGATCTATGCAGCTATGGTTAGCTAAATAAAAACATAATAAAATTTAGTTTGAAGTGTTGCTGCTTGGGTTTTGTTTTTCAGTGTGTGTGTTTAAGTCCCATCAAAATATATGGTGATAAATATTAATTTACTGTGATAGCTCCTCGACTAGAGATGTGGGCTTGATTCTTTCAGTCCTTCCCATCTGGTTGTGCCAAAGCTCAGTTAAAATTTTAGTAATAATGGACCTTTTATTTTAATCAAAATGCAACATTTATATAATCTAATCCCACTGATCTCTTGGAAGTGGAAATAACATACACATAAAAACAGTTCCTAAGTTACATACATTAAGATATTCCCCTAGGAATTACGACTCTGGCTACCTCAGGCAGAAGGTGCATGAGCTCAGCTCAGCAGCGGCGTCCCACTAAGAGAGAGGCCAAGGTGGCTGCTAAGGGGCAAGAGTGCCCGTGAACCGCGGGAGCGGGGTGGGCTGGCAGTTGCTGTGCAGGCGGACCCCAGCCTGGCGCGGCCTGCACCCGGTCCTCGCAGCGCGAGCCCCTCCTTCCTGGTGAGCCCCAGGTGCTCGGAACCGAACGCTCAGCCTGTGCTCAGGCCAGGCAGCACGAGACCTTCACGGCTGCTGAGTGTGTCATCACCGTCTAACTTGTGGGGCAACATGGACTTGGCTTCTCGGAGCGCTGTGGGTCCGAAGTCTGGCCTGGCCCAGCTGGCTTCCGCGCTGCAGGCTCACAGGGCCACCACCCCAGCGTGGGCAGGGCAGGCTGAAGAGAGCAGCATGTCCACATCTGCTGGTAGGCCTCCGCTGGTGCAGCTCTCTGACCGATGCTGGCGTCCACGTTCCCTGGCTGCCGGTCAGCTGGGGGCCCCTACTGGCTGCTGGCAGCCTCTTCTCCAACTTTGCTCTTGGACAGCTGCCTCCCAGAGGCGGCGATGACACACACAGCCCACCTCACACTTGGCAGCCGTTGGGATTTCCTCTTCTCTGCATCTCTGCCTTGGGTTAAAGAAATTGTTCTGTACTTAAGGGCTCAAGTAATTATACTGGGCCCATATGGTTAATCCAAGGTAATCTTCACACCTTCATTACAGGAAGCCTTTCTTACCGTGTGAAATAACACAGGCACGGGGTCAGGAATGGGGTGGGTGTTGGGATGCTGACTGCAGGGCTGCTTGTGAAGATCAGGATTGAAGCTCTGCTTCCGCCGATTTTAGTCTGTTGTGACCACCTTCCCCCTTAGCTCCTTGTGCTTCCTCTGAATTGATTTATTATTACTATTTTTTCCCCCAGAACCAGGGTTTGAACTCAGGCCCTTGCACTTGCCAGCCAAACACTTACTCTACTGAGCTATCTCCCCGCCCCCTTCCTCTGAATTGAGCAGGCTGTTAAAGAACTTCTTGACTTTTTCTCATAGGAGGTAATTAAGTCAGCTTCAGTAGAAGGCAACTGTTTCTCATAATTCTTGCTCAGGGTCTTCAGCCGTCTTCTGTAGGTGTGCCTCCACTTCGCGCTGCTGGTGTACATTTGTAGCTCTATTTCTAGGAAGCAAGTGACTTCAACTGATTTTGTACTAAGTTTTCATTCTGTGTTCTTATTGTCATACAGCCAGGATTTGAGTTTTAGCTGAAGCTCTTCTTTGCACATAAGTTTACTGTGAGCTACTGATCCAAGGTTTTGGAGCACACAATAAGAATAAAATATACAGCACTCACTTTTGCCAGTTTGCCATAGCAGGTGGTTGCAACAGAATGCTTCACTGTGTCCCCCAACTCTGGCGCTGACTAGTCAGATTACAGTTCCAGCTGAACCAGAGGCGGGACACAGGTGTGTCCAGCAGACCACTTATCTCTATCCTCAGTAAGTGTGTTATCAATAATTTTCATTAGCTTTTGAGTGACAACCTCAAGCTCTGGATTTTCCAGCTGTGTGCTCAGTTCGGACACTTCGTTCACTCTGTGCACTCTCACCTGTGTAGGCAGGACCCCCAGACATGCCTGTCCACGCCTGCCAGGGGTTGGTGGGCTGCACTGGAGAGGTGGTCTCCTCTCTCGCTGCTAGACTTGGTCACATTTTGCCAGGTGCTGCCACACGCAGTGCGGTAGACCTGGGCCCTGCCGGCGGCGCGAGCTGGGGCCCCTCACTCTCTGCAGTCGGGCGGAGTCACCAGCAGGAGGTCTTTTGGTTAGCGCCTGGTCCTCTCTGGAAGCCTGCCGGCTCTTCACTGCAGAGTCCGAGTGCTCGTCCTGGCAGCTGTGGGGAAGCCAGGGAGGTCTGAGTGCTGCCTCCGACAGACGACGCCAGCTGGCGTGCGCGGACACGCAGGACTGGTGGACGTTGTGTTTGCCGTAGCCCGCAGCTTCCTGGCCCTGAGGCTCTGCAGCTGGCGGCCAGTATTCTAGGAGCCACAGTTGGCTGTACCAAACCCAGTGGTGCCCTCTGTGGCCCGGACAAGGGGAAAGACGGGGGAGGCCAGACCCAGTGAAACTGCCCAGCGTCTTGCTCTGTCCACTGCACAAATGGAAGGAAATACTATTTGTGCACCACTTACTGGGGGTGCAGCCAGAGGGAAGAGCCTCGGAGCTCTGGTCGCTCCACATGCCACGGGGCTCAGCACCAAGCTTGGGCAGGCCACAACAGTCCCTGCCACAGCGCATTCTCTGCATAACAGGCCAGGGCAGAGCCACAGCCAGGTGGCAGCAGGGGACTCACGTACCTGCATTCTTCAGGGAGGCTTATTCTTCTGATTTGGTGTCCTGCAGTCCAGAGCCTTAACCTACCTACAAATGGTCACGGGGTCTCCCTCCCCTAGAAGTATTATTTTTTGTGTGTTTGGCCGGGGAAGGCAGGTGGGGTCAGAGGCCTGAGCTTCGACAAAGGCGCTGACTTATGGGGCTGATTTCATTTGTAAGAATTCAGGAGAAATGACTGGGAATTGGCATACCTTAACAGTTCTTATATTGTCTGTGGTGCTGGTTTGTCCCTGCTCAAATGTACCGTCTGGATGGAGACTGCCTGCCACAGGCCGTGCTCCCTTCCTGGCCTCCTTTCCACAGTCCTGTGGCTCGCATGTCACCTTGGGGCCCCACTCCAGTCCACCTCGGGTGCCTCTGTGCGGAGCATCTGCAGCAGGGCTGGTCCTTTCTGCAGCATGACTTACTGACTTCCATTTCATCAGACAGCGACTCGTGCTCCTGGTATCCCTGGAAGACCCAGGCCCAGAATTCCCTGCTCATCACCTACGACTCTGCCACGAGTGACCTGGCCTCAGTGTCTTCCCACTGACAGGACATTGGTGGGGGTACCCTGTGGTCCTGTGGTCCCTGCATTGTCCCTGTTCTCAAGGCAGGTGGGAGCCTTGGGGACCTGCAGTTAGGTGCTACCTTCTTAGCTTTCGCTCCGTTCCTGGGAGTGTAAATGCTCATGAGAAATACAGTATTTAACAGAATGAATCGTGTTCTAAGCTGCTGAGCTTAAGGTCAGGTGGTAGCTGCTGAGCTCATTTCAGAGTCCAAGCATGCAGCAAGCTGTGCTGTGCATATTCTACACGGTGTGTGCATGTACCTACGTTAGCGTGTGCAGCGTGGATGCACCATCTGTCTACAGTGAAGAACGGCGTAGCACTGAAGAAGTGCGTATTAGCTGCATGCACGAACTAGTCCTAGCAGGCTTCTAGATATTTGGCAGACACAGAGAGAAGGCGTATAATTCAAAAAACTTAAGGGGGAAGAACTATACAGATATTAATCTTACGAGATGCTTTTTAAAAAGAAATGTACAGTAAGGGAAGGATTGCCTGCTCATCTCCTGCCTGGAGCATCTCTTAGCAGCCTAACTGTTGGGTTCCAGCTAGCCTGAGAAGATCCCCACTTATTTATGGTCGTGGCTCTTGTGTGCTCTCCTCTGATGATTCCTGGAGTAGGAGAAAGGGCTCTGCGCATAGTGGGTGCTCAGCAAGTATTTACTGAGTAAGTAAACCAGTTGGAACAGAACAGGAGTTAGTAAGTGGAGAGTCTTGATGTTTCATATTTCATCTCTTCACTCATTTTTATTTGTTTGACAAAACGTTCTGGCCTCTTCGCATTTGCCAGGTATTGCTCCAGACCCTGAGATGGACCTACCTCTCTCCCACAGCACTTAGGGAACAGAGCTGGGCCGAAAGCAAATGCTAAAGTAATCGGCTTTGTGGGCAGCTCTGCTCCTGGAGTGATGTGCTTTGGGCATCAGCGCTGCCCCCTGGTGGTTCTTGTCTCCAGGGAACCCCAGCGACAGCCACGATGGCAGCGACAGCCACGATGGCACTCTGGCAGTACCTGTGTGCAGAGCCGTGTCTGAGAAACACCCTATCCACAGTGGAAAGACCCTGCCTGCAGGATTTCTTGAGCTGTGATAGAAGAGAGCGTTTCTCAGCTTGAACTATGTCTTCATGACGTTTCATGGGCTGAGGGAGAAGACCTAGAGGACAGACCACAGCCATCTGAATCCCCCCGGAAGCCTTGTCCTCCGTGTGACTGGGAATGGATGCCAGCTCATCCTCCCTTAGACTCTGTGTGTGTTTTCTCTTTTGTCCAGACCAGCACAGCTAGGGGCTGCCACATGGAGCTAGAATGCAAAGACTAAAGCCACCGATGTCTGATACAGTCGACCCTGTTCTAGAAGAGGGAAATCAAGAAGTAGAGGGATCTAGAAGTGTGGGGAGAAGAAGGTCCAGTCTAGGATGCAGGGGAAGCGGGTGGCAAGGGGAGGGCAGCTGTTGGCTTAGATGGGTTTCCCTGATGGTCCGCTGGGGGCTAGATTTGTGCCAACACTGAAGTGTTATGGAATGTGTTTAAAGCATGCTCTAGACCTGCAAGGGCCCAGGTGAGACAAAGCTACAAGAGTTGTCTGGGTCTGTTGTTCCTAAGGGAAAAGGCCAGGTATCCCAGGGGGCTGTGTGACCCAGGAAGGGGAGAGAGGAGCCGCCACCACAGTGTGAGTAGCCAGAGAGCTGTGCTTGAGAGGCGGCAGCCTGGGAAGCTCCTGGGGCTGAGGCTAACTGGGGAAGAAGGTGAGTAATCACTCCCCGGGCACAGACAATGTTTTCTGGAAATTTCTTCCTTATGGACTCATATGAAGGCTTCCCTCAGAACCCTTGTTTGTGGGTCGAGCCACATGGGAGGTGGATGGAGTGGACGTAGACCATTTCCACACACAGCCCAGAAAAAATAGGCCCTAATCAGTTTCCCCCTCTAGTTGAGAGTGGAACTGTCCCCAGGATGGAAGGAGAGAGAAAATCCCTAGATGTAGGAACAATAAGGGAAACCCTGAATGTTGGCACAAAGCAAAAGCTGCATGATGGGAAGGCCCGTGTCCTCATTCATGTCACTGGGCACTGCCCGCCTTTGTGTGTGTGTGTGTGTGTGTGTGTGTGTGTGTGTGTGTGTGTGTTGGGGCAGGGTTGGAGAGGAGAGAGGTGTTTGCTGCCACAATCAGTCTTGCTTCTGTCTCTCTACTCCAGGCTAAATAGTAGCAGTGAAGAAGGGAGCCTGCTACTGAAGGTTTCAGTCACCTCTGTTGCTCTGACTGCACACTTAGATAAAATCAGAACATGGTTTCTGCAGGGGGAGTCAGGCCACAGTGACACGTTCTTGCAAGGGTCGTGGAAAGGAGGCCTAGAAGATCTTTGGGTTGATCCGAGGTTACCGCACCCACCCATACCTTCAGGGAAAGTTGTCCCTCTTCCTCGTCCCTGGCTCAGGAACACGTCTGGTCTGAAAGAGGGTAGAAAGTTGCTGTTGGCATGAGGAGCAGTACAACTGACCCTGAAGGCAACCTGCCAATGTGGCTAGATGGGAAAACACAGCTGCCTGGTGTGTTCCTAAGGACCACACCTTGTCTTCTCGGGTACGCCTTCTCTTCCAAGGGCTGCTCTCTTTGGGGAAATGGACCAGCCAGCCATCAAATCCACATGCATATCATTCTGGTGAGGAGCCCCAGAGGTGCACTGGGACATGGTCTCTCGTGCGTCTGCTACCACCCACAGTGTGCGCAAAGTGGTCGTGCTTGAGATGCCTCCTGGAGCACTGTACATATAATCAGTGCCGTTAAGCCAGGGCCTGCATCACGAGTGGGACAGTGGGACTGATGTGAGGATGAGGGAAGGGATGGAGCCCTGAAGGAAGCTTGGTGTTTCGTGGGATCCCAGGGCTCCAGGATACCTGGCCAGGTGGTCAGGAGTGGAGCATGACACCAGCTGGTTTCTGCTTAAGGTCAGTGACTTCACATGGTTACAGTTTGGAGAAGTTAGGACAAGTACTGCTGCCACTTAGGACTTCCTAGAGGTCACTAAGATGGCCCCAACTGAATGCACTGTTTAAGAACTCTATTACAGGACCATATCTTGGTTACATTCATTTACTCATTGGGAAAAAGAGGAAAAAGGTATGTTCATGTTGAGATAGCGGAGGAAGGTTGCCTTTGTGTGCAGTACCTGACCACGTCTCCTCACAAGTCCCTTCATGGCCAGCAGCGCCGTGTGTGCCAGAGCCCGTGCCAGGCTGGCTGTGGTCAGGGCAGAAACGACACCACAGAAAACACCTGCCCTGTGCCGTCTGGGGTCCAAGGTGGGCTTCTGGCCAGGCAAGGAAGCAGGTGGCTACGGATGTCTTTCGGGTTTGCCTTTTACTAGCTTCAAGCCATTGAAAAACACTTCTTATTGACTTGTCATTTCACTTTGTTGTTGTTTTGTTTAAGTGAAAACAAAGTAGAGAAGCACACGCAGCGGTTGTCACCAGCGACAGACTGTCCACCCGGGGTCACTGGCTAAGCTCTTACTGAATGAAGCTTTATCACCAGTGATGAGGTTACAAATCATACTATCGTACAGTTTTGCTGTTCTTTACACAGTACCAGAATGTTTCAAGCACACAGAAATTTTCTGTCAATACTTGCTGAATAAATAGATTCCTTTTAGATAAATAGAAGTATCCCAACAAGTCTTTCATTTCAAAATCCCTGAGAGGGAGACCAGGCGGTGCTGCCCCCCCGAAGGTGCAGGAGGCCGAGCGTTGGTGCTTTCGGGCTCCGGCGCTCACACTCGCAGAGCTGTGCTTGGGAAGTTATGCCATAGTTACTCAGCACGAAGAGAAGCACTCAACTCCCCTTGTCCTGCTTTGCTCTGGAGAACACGGCACCAGCGGCTGGGACGGGACCCCAGCCCCAGGACGACACGGACTCCTCTGGATGGAACTCAAGGTGAAATAAATGAAGTGAGTGTTTAGTCTCTTTTTTAGTAATTTGGATGAATTCTGAAGACCCATGGCCAGCGTAACTAGCAACCAAACAAAAGAGAATCTCTTGCCACTGTCCTATTTCCAGGCAGACCCCATGCTCGGTTCTAAAACACAGTGAACCACAGCTGCCGCTCTGCCTCCGGCCGGAGCTCAGTCCTTACCTCAGATGGTCTCAGCTCACCGGCACTCGGAACACACAGCTGCCGTCCAAGCCCTGGGGAGAGCTGCGCTGTCTGTACCTTTTCTGACCCACGTGTAAGCGCCCTCACAACAGAGGAAATAAAAAACGAAATTCATTTAGCACACTGAAGGGAACTGGTGCGTGAGGCATCGTAACTTGGCTCTGAGGGCGCAGCTAAGCGTGGGCAAGCTCTGGCACAGCCTGGCCTCCAGGAGACGTTCATGCCAGGTCTCTGGCCCAGTCAGGAAAAGACAGCTTGAGTTTTCTGTTTCCGCTGCTGGGTAACATGCAATTTCCCTGGTTCACTGAACCATGTTTCCTTAACCCAGGCCTGAGGCATTCAAAATAGAACAAGGCCTTTTCTTTCAGAGAAAAAGGAAGCACGTGGTTAGGTCCTTAAGGCTTTGGAGTGTAAGTCAGTGTAAGCTGAAACTTCGATAAAACGAAGTAGGCTTTTCATCTGGGAGGCTTGAAGACACTGGTGCTTCTAGGAGCAGATTAATGAATGTTTTACATGTGGAAGCTAACACGTGTTGTTTTGATTCTGCATGTTTGTATCCATCTTCCTTTAGGGCTGCAGCAGAAGATGAAAAGCAGTGTGGCCGGGAAGCCAAAGGCCCAGCACGTGTACTTTCTGGGTCTTGAGACCCACAAAGCAGAGCGCAAATGGTAATTTCAGATTATTTACCCAGCTCTGACATGTTTCCAGTTTAGGAAGCCACTGCTGGGTTTTTGTACAACCTACCTTCTTGGGCATTGGTAGAAGCAGATTGCCCTCGTGTGAGGATCTCTTTCTCCCCCGTCACGTGTCACAATGATTGACTCTTACTTCACTTGCAGCTGAGGTGCCCGTCTTCACACTCCCTCTGAGATCTTGAGGGGAGACATGTCCACCAAGGAAGCAAGTCTGTTTGCCCCCATAGAACCCGTGAGCGCTTTATCCTCTCAAAACTCTTAACAACTTACTATAGATTTCAGCGGTGTGCATTTGAATGCCCCAGAGAGAAAGATGTTCCACTCGCGCTCACGTGGGCCTTGCAGCTTGTGGCCAAAGTGCCTGCTTCCGCGGAGTCTGCTCATCAGCGCCGCTGCAAGGAGTGGGCTAATTGTGCCACTTGTAATTTAGGAGCTCCGTCATTAAACTTGCCCTATGAACTACTTTTTTGCAGATCTGTATTTTCCAGCCTGGGCAGATATAAAATTAAAGGAGCACATGCCTTTAGAGCGGCTCTGTGCTGGGTGACACTTCACATTACCCACGTGGGGTGAGGAGAAAACCCAGCGCTTTCCCACCAGCAATGCCTTGTTCTCAGTGAGTACTGATGTTAGCCTGTAGCTGAGGCATGCCCAGCACACACCCAGAGACAGGCCGAGGGGTAACGACGGGAAATTACCAGGTGAGTGCAGGCCATGAGCCACTGTCTCAGCTGGAATGACGTCCCTCAGTGGCCCCGGGGCATGCTCTAGGCCTCTCTGTCTAGGATCCCTGTATTCCTGGAGGCTCATGCTCTTGTCATAAGATGGCTTAGTGTTTGCGTACAACCTCCAGTATACCTGGAATCATCTCTACATTGCTTCTGTACGCAATACAGTACAAATGCTCTGTAAACCACTTCATACAGTGTTTAAGGAATCACATCAAGAGAAGACAGTCTGTACCTGTCTTGAAAGACAGTGTTTTTCAAGTATTTTCAGTCTGTGGTTGGTTGGAATTTCCAGGCATAGAATCTTGAATCAGGAGGGCCAAGTGTGCTTCTGACACAATATAATCCTAGCAATAGCCCTCTACCCACAGCGGGAGAAGACAAGATGAATGAAAACCAGTTACATTCCCACACATCTTGATTTGCAGGTGAACGTGGGTGGGACCAGCGAGGTTAATAAAAACAACAGAAGGCACACACCCTATTTTAATACTTCTGTGTGAAATGGGTGTTAGATTTTTAGCTAGGAAGGGGGAGAAGGAGTGTGAAATTGGACACAACAGTGTCTGCCCATAGGAGACCCTACCCCCATGAAGTGTTTCCTCCCTTCTGAATATTGTTGGTGGTGACTTCCAGGTTAAGCTCTGGGTTAACAGCCCTTAGGGTGTGATTTGGTGGCTGCCCCAGATTCCCGCTAGGGTCAGTGTTGCTTGCATTCCTGTTGGTGCTGCAGTAAGGTAAGGCTCCCAAGACAACCGAAATCCCCGAGGAAAGGGACAGCGTGCAAATACTTTTGGGAGACAAAAATGATGTAAAAATGATCGAAACACCATGAATCGTACGGCGAATATCAGTTTCTTTCTGCTTTGAGAGCAGGACTTTATACTAAGGCTTGAGTCGAAGACACAAAGTCGCTGTCAAGTCAAAGGTATGAAACAATCTCTGTTCCCTTCTTTCAGACTTGAACTTTATGAACTTGTTGCGGCTGCCTTTCAGAATTCTTTATTCAGTGGAGCATAGGGAAAAAACTGTTCAAATACAGAATTAAGTCTTTATGGATCAGAACAATTGCCATTTTACAGTAAGTGAATAGTTTCACATTCCTAAATTAAAAAGCAAGGGAAATAAACTTTTGAACACAAGTAGCTGCTTAGTCACGGAAGCTTCACGTGTCTTCGTAAAATCAGGAGAAAGATCTCAAATGTGGGCGTCAGCGCCGGGCTGTTGAGAATCGCGCCACTTTGCAAGCGTGCCTGCCCCTCGCGGCAGCTGCAGGACGCTGTTTCCCTGGTCAGCCAGAGCCCCTACGTCGCTCGGGAAAGAAAGAGCAAGAGGTAGTTCATGCACCCCCAGAGCTACGCGCGACCTCGCGGCAAGCGCCGCCCCTGCTCCCCCGCGGGGCCGTCAGATGCTCACGGGCACCGAGGACACCGAGCTGGCGCGGGACTCGCGCGTCACGCTGAGGGGCATGGCCAGCGCGCAGCTCGACACGCCCACGGTGGCCTCGGGCAGCTCTTCGTCCTCCGTCCACTCGTTGAGCTCGGGGCTGAAGCACTGCACACACTTCTTGTACTTCTTCTCGCCCTCGTTCCAGCCGCCCAGCAGGTAGGCGCGGCCGTGCAGCAGCGAGGCGCCCGCCGTGCTCACGCCCACCGGCAGCGGCGCCACCTGGCTCCACTGGCGCGCGGTGGCGCTGTAGCACTCGACGCCCAGCACGTCCACGCGCTCGCCGCGCGGCCCCAGCTGGCTGCCGCCCATCACGTACACGCGCTCGCCCAGCGCCACGGCGCAGTGCCAGCCGCGCGGCGTGCTCAGCCCGGGCAGCTCGTGCCACGCGTCACCCGCCGGGTCGTAGGCGCACGCGGAGCGCGTGTAGGCGCCGCCCACGTAGCCGCCCGTCACCAGCACGCGGCCACCCGCCACAGCGCTCGCGTGGCAGCAGCGCGCCGCCTCCAGGCCCGCCTTGGGCTGCCACTGGTTGGTGGAGGGCACGTAGCACTCGAGCGAGGCCAGGCTGCCCTCGGCGTTGCGGCCGCCCACGGCGTAGAGCAGCCCGTCGAACACGCTGAGGCTGAAGTGCGTGCGCTTCTGGGTCATGCTGGCCAGGTGCAGCCAGCTGTTGAAGCGAGGATCATACCTGGAAGGGCAGAGGAGGGACTCAGCCGCCAGCACCACGGGGGGCGCAACCGCGAGGCCCGAGAGGCCAGGTGGCTGGCCACGGAACCACGTCCCCCGCGCCCCATAGGCTCCCCACCCCTGCAGGCAGAAGCCGGCACCAGTGGCCTCGCGGAGAGTGCAGGAAGGGGTCAGAGAGGGGCCTGAGCTGACCTCACTGAACCCACGACTGCCCCCAGCTCGAGGCTGCGCCCTTAGCGTAGGCGCTGCCTCCCTGGTATCCTCAGAAGCCGCGGTGCACACCTGTGCTGCCCAGGGCCATGGCCAGGCTGAGCCACTCCATGGGATCGTGGCTAGAGAGCGCCAGCCAAGGCTTAGCTTTCGCTTCTCCACGGCAGTCCAGCCTGTACGTGGATGTCAGGCCTTAACTTACAGTTTTGTTTTTAATACTCAGTGCTATAGCTTTAAAAGCTGAAAAATACCAGTGACTCAAATGCTAGTAGGTAGGAATCAGCTCATAAAATGAGCAATCCTGGCAAGCTGGGGCTTCCTTGTGCACAAGCACACAACCCTGCAGTTTGATGGCCATCTTTTCCCACTGAATAGGCTTACCTACAGTTACTAATTGAAGCTTAGATTGTTTGGCTATTTTAAATGATGCGCCCACATATAATGAAATAAATACCTTTCATGAGCTACTGTGGAAATTTTCAGATCTTGTTCATTAGTTATGTTGATGTAAGCATGACTTTGTGACCATTTCATATATATGGAAGGTTAAGTTTTTAAGAAATATGTTCAAGTAATATGGCTTTTGAATTCCATTTTGGTGGATTTATTCTGCTTTCATTTTTTCTACATGTGTCAAAAATATTGACATTATTTTGCCTTCAAATATTTAAAAGTAAAAAGTAAAAAGCCACCACATTTTATGGATCACATTCTATTTGCCAGTAATGGATCTGACAGTTGTCAATGGCGCTAACTTAAAAGAAATAGTAGGGGCCAGGGAGATGGCTCAGTAGAATAAGTGCTTGCCTGGCAAGGGCCTGAGTTCAATCCCTGGTTCTGAAGAAAAAAAAAAAAAAAAAGAGAGAGAGAAGAAAAGAGTGTTATTCTTTTCTTGCCACGTAGCATTAAAAATTAAATTTGTAGCCAGTTTCATTCAGAAGTTAGTGTGTTAAGGGTACCCAATTAAAAACGCAAACATATAAATCATTATCTACTAATGGTAGGATTCTCAGTTTCTCCTATGTAAAATCAGAGTAATTCCCTGCCTACCTCCTTGTCTTGTTTTGGAAGTCAAATGTGACACACTGGAGCGCATTTGGTACAGTATAAAGTGACATATATATGTAAGTGGCATTGTTGTTATGGGTATGCTGAGCCAACGGTGCTGATAGGTGTGGTTCTTTCTTTCCTTGCCTTTCTTTCTTTTTTTTTTTTTTTTATTTTAGGGAAGGGCCTACAGGGTGTCGGGGTCTCACTACTAGATCGGACTCCTATGATCCTCCTGTTTACAGCCTCCCAAGAGCTGGGATCACAGGCTTGCGCCACCACGCCCAGGCTCAATTGCTGCCTCAGCGCGCCCCAGGGGTGGGGCCCGCAGGCAGGCTGGGGATGGAGCCCCAGGCCCCTGCGCCTGCTTGCAGGTTCTTTAGTCCACTGAGCTATTTGTCTGGCTCAGCATGATTATTTCTATGTCAAGGCAAGCTCTCCCCAAATGCGGAACCATTCCAGTTTCCTATAGAGGCCAGTTACCTGCAGAAACTGCTGACTGCGTGCTTGGCTTGGTTTCTCGCGTCGTTCTGGTCCTCACCGCCAGCTACGTAAAGAAATCCATCCATCACAGCCACACATTGGTTAAAGCTCTTGGCGGGCATCTCCGTAAGCTTGCTCCACCCATTCTCAGGGTCTCTGTACAAAACGTCTCTGCTTAGGGATTTCTCCGTAAGGCCTGGGCGCCCTCCCACAGTGACCAGGACCCGGCAGGCGCCGCGGATCTTTGTTCGCCTCGACTGCAGTGTGTTCTGACGGTAGGGGAGCAAGTGGTAGTTCATCGCGTCCACGAGGAGTCTGTGGCAGTCAGCATCTTGCATCATTCTCGGGACAGACTGAACGTAGTTGACCAGGTCTTGGGCAGAGATGGTGCCAAAGCGAATGTTGCTCAAGAGATCTGCAGCATATTTCACTCTCTTTTGGTCAAATTCTAACCATCTCATTGCGATCTGGAACGCTACTATCTCAGAAGGCAACTGTAAATCATCATCTATGAGAAGTTCATTAATTTGTTCAAATGTAAGTTTCATAAATTGATCTGATTCTGCAAATTCAAGGAAGTTGTCCCGGATAAATTTCTGGGCTGCTGCTTTTGCACTTTTCAGAGAGTATGTTTCTGCAATGTTAACCACATACATACAGTTCTCGACATTGATCTCCTGGATCAGAAAATCGCTGCACATCTTCACGAGCGTGTGGATCTGAAGATAAAGCGCAGCAGAGACGACACTTCCTATGGTGTACAGGGACAGGGTCAGCTTGCCTGTGTAGGCATACGCAATGACTGTCGCCAGGCCTAGCGGGGCGATGTCGTTGAGGTCCACCCTGCGAGTCGATGGGTCTTGTTTTAGGATGTTGTAAAAGTGCTCGCTGCATGAAGCCATCACTGCCTTGTGAACGTCAAACGACTTGGTTTTGGTGCCGATGACTAGGTCGCAGAGGAAGCTCTCCTGCCGCATTTTGCTCAGGCTGTCCAGGAGGCTGGGGCCATAGGAAGCGTCAGCCAGTTCTGAGGAGAGGCAGCTCAGGCCGTTGCCCCCCTCCAGGAGCCCATTCAGAGCGCTCAGTTTGCTGAGGGGGCTGTCTTCTACGATGATCGTCATCTCATTGATTTCGGCTTTGTTCTTTTTGACAGTCTTCTTTTTGGGGGCCATGGTGGCAATACTGTCACAGGCAAGGGTTCACTTTTTTTAAAAAAGAAGAAGAAGAAGAAGAAAGCATGGTTTTATTTCAGTTGTGCTTTGGACTTTGAAAGACTACATTGAAAAAGGTTTTCATAAGATGAGCTATTATAAGATGATGATTTTTTTTAGTGCCATAAAATAGACTACTCTTTAGATAGATTTAAAGGCATTAAACTGGATAGACATTTTAGTGACAGTTTCAACTGCAGCATTACCAACTAGAGATGAGTCTAGAAAAATCGATAGGATCCAATGAGATTTCTCAGTGGGCACACTGCCAAGTAATTTTCATACAGCAAAGATGAACATGTCTGACTCAACTGTGCAGTGTTACAGAATAATAAACCTTATTCCGAGGCCTTACTTCGCTTTCCTCCAAAAGTGACTTCTAACCACGTTAAAGGTTTTCCTCAAATACTAAAATTTGGAATACATGTAAAATTAGAAAATCCTAGGGAAAGATAGCTTCATTCACACTAGCAATGCAACCTATAATGTAAAAGATGAAAATTTAGTAAGAGTCGTAATATGAGCACCGTAGGATTTTGCCAGAGCGATGAAAAGAGATGTGAGAAGCAGGAAGTGTAAACAAGACCCAAAATGACAACCGATGCTTTAAAACAGGGAGAAACTTCAAAAGGAAAGAGAAACTGGGGCGGGGAAATGGAGGAAAGGAAGGGAAAAGCAAAAAGAAGATATATATATGAAGATAGTTGTAGTACGAGTTTCTCCTAGTTACTTGAAGGGAAAGCTTTATGCTAATATTGTCCAGACAGTTAAATGCTGCTATCTTGTACTCTGAGTAATTTAAAGATAATAGCACATAATATATGAACCATTATTACCCCCTTATTATCTTGTTTTGAAATTTTTTCTCTTTAAAATTAAAGAGAAAGGCCATCCTGCCTTGTGTTCCGAGTGTCCTTGTCCTGTCCACGTGGAAGGACGGCAGCAGGAGGCAGGCGCAGACCCGCCTCCCCGCAGGCCTTCCAGCCTTCTTACTGCGCTCAAATCGGCACTCACAGGTTAAATTTCTTTAGAAGACTAGCATATTTAGTACTCCTTGTTACTTTTTGCAAACAATTATGAAACAGATTATGAGCCTCTCTAACATCATTTTAGTGTTCAAATGCATTTGAATTTCGTGTTGGGTGTCCCCTTGTTGACTTTTTGGGGTGAAACAATTTTTTTTTTAATTTTAGGACAGGCTCTACAGGGTCTACAGGGTCTCACTGCGTAGATCGGACTCGTGGCGACCCTCCGGTGTTCAGCCTCCCAAGCTGCGAATCTAGGCCTGCGCCAGCACGCCCGGCCCACCTCGTGGGTTACAATACACAGACACAGCACCAAGACAGCTGCATGGAGGGGCGCAGGGACGGAGGTAACAGCGGACAGCGGCCGTGCGGTTTTTGCTCATTCTTTTCGCATGTACTTGATGTCCCACCAGGACCTGTGTGCGCCACACAAGCGTGGCATCCCTGGGCTGCACCCCCAGCTGGGTTTCCCTGCGTTATGTGAAGTGGTACATAGCATGTTATATAGCCTGTGACAGTTTAACCCTAAATATTGTGATGTCTACAGAAGTGGTGGCGAACTTATGGCACTTGTGTTTCATTTTTTAAGACAAAATATATTAATGGATGGGTGTTTTTTCTAAACTAAAACCTCAGTATTCACATTTAAATGCACTTGGCGATAAATAAGCGAGTTCTGCCGCCAGTTTGACACTCATCTCTGAAAGCTTTGCCATTGCTTGTCTAGAATAATGCCACTGTATAAAAATATAACACGACCCACATCTTTTTTTTTTTTTCTTTTGCGGAAGCAGGCATTGAACTCAGGCCCTTGCGCTTGCCAGGGAAGACCTTATTCCACTGAGCCATCTCCCCGGCCAAACACGACCCACATCTACAATTTAACATTTTCTTTTTACTCCATTAGAAAGTAGAAAGGGAAATGTAAGTTAATTTTAGCTGTATATTTTATTCAGCCAGATATTTCCATTTCTATGTGTAATTGGTATAAAATTATCAGTAAGATATCTTCCTTCCTTCCTACTATATCTTCAAAATACAGGGTGTGAGGCTGGGAAGATAGCTCAGCGGTCTCAGTGCTGGCCTGGCAAGCGCAAGGACCTGAGTTTGATCCCCAGCACCACAGGCTGTGCCCCCCCAACTGGGTGTGGTGCACACACCTGTAACCCCACACTGGGGAGGCTGAGACAGGAGGATCACTCTGAGTCTGAGCTGTATTTCAAGACCCCGTACCAAATAAATAAATGAAAAATTTCAAAAGCCCAAACTACAGGGTGTGCTTAGACTTACACTGCGTCGTAGCTTGTGCTAGCCACACATCAGGTGTTCAGGACCCACATGTGATCGAGGCCTAGCATGTCAGATGACAGGGTCGGAGAGCAGCTGGCTGCTTACTCAGGCAAAGGAAGCGCGGAGCCACACATCACGGGGGAGCAGAAGCGGACGCAGCAGGGCGCTGGGTCACATGGCGACCCTGAGTGGACCCTGGTAAGGCGGCTGGAGCCTGGAAGTGTTCCTGAGGGATTTGGAACAGAGCATTCTTACCCTTATAGGAATGGTGATTTAGAAAACGTGGGACATTTGATTGTCAGGTAAGCAAAGTGACGGATTATATGGAATGTAAGGAATCCACTAGCTGGACCCAAGGATTGCGATTGAGGGTGCTGTTCTGGTGAGGTGAGGTGAGGGAGGTCTGCAGACAACACCATCCTAGCACGTCCCCCTAACAGGACCTTTGCATGCGGGAGTGGATGGGAGAAGACTGAGGAGCAGAGGGCAGCTCTGAGCAGCGATGGGGAGGCCTCACTCACCCCGCTGTGTACTAGGTGAAAACGTGGAGGCTGTGGAGCCAGGAAGGCTTCGGACCTGATAATTTGCTCGGAAGGAAAGCAGAAGGCAGCCTGAGGCAGCGAAATGGGCCCGCTCTAGGTCTCCTCAGCTTCCCTCTCTTACCCCTGCTGGCCACCTCACACTCCTTCCCTCAGGCCTCCACGCTGCCCTTGGCTGCCCCTGTGGGCCTTGCCCTGGGCTGCTGCACTTCTGAGGAAACTCCCCTGCTTTTTGGTGCCAGGAACCGAGCTCAGGACCTTGAGCTTGCCTTGCGCTGTGCCCCTGAGCCACATCCCCGGCCCCGTGGCCTCTCTGTATTTCCCAGACAAACTTGTTTGCAGAGCCACCTAGGCCTGGAATGCCCATCTCCAGTGAGCCGTCTACCTGCCCAGTTACCCTCATTTGGTGCCACGGTATTCCATTTGAAACACTGCCGCTTCTACAGAAGAGCCTGGGCATTGGGATCACTGGTTTTTATCTTTTTCTGGCACTAGGGACTAACTCCAGGGCCTTTATACTGAGCTACATGCCCAGGCCTTTTTATTATTTTAATTTTGAAATAGGTTTAAGTTGGCTAAGAGCTTGTGATCCTCCAGCCACAGCCTTATGAGTAATAGGTTTCAGAAGCCTTCTATTTGACTTACGTTGTAAAGAAAAGTTGGATGGGAGTTTTACTTACTACTGTTTCTCCTGTCCACCAAGTGACTGTTAGGTGCTCAGGTATTCGGGGCTGCCCACGCTAGGCAACCAGGTGGTCACCTGGGCCGCCAAACCCTAGGGAGGTGCTGACTTGGGTTACCATCTGCAGGGCACAGAGTGCGTCCTTGCTGAGCTGCCCTGGCTGGGGGAGTTTCACAGCTGCCTTTCCCCTTCTCCTGAGCCACAGCAGGCTTGGCTCTCTCTTCCCACCCTCCGGGGCGCTGATGATCCCAGTAGGATCAAGGAGATGAGGCACTTCACAGCTCCCAGGACTGCTGTGGCTGGCCGTCGGTGTTCCTCACACGCGCATGGCCTCTACCACAGTGTGGAGCCGGAGGAGAAGCAGCACTTGCCAGGGTGGCTGAGGTGGTAGAACACGATGGCAGCTATGTGGAGGCACTGCCAGGTCCTTTCTGTCCCTTCCTTTTTTGGATCAGAGAAGGGACTTTGCACAGGGTGTGGAGAGTGTCCCACCTGGTCACAGAGGACAAGCACAGTTCCCTCTCGGCTCCAGGCACAGTCACCAGCCAGAGTGGCCCATTAGGATTGGGAGGGAGGGGCCCAAAGAAGTCTGTGCTCCCCCACCCCACCTTCGCTGAGCCCGGGTCCCAGGCCTCTCCTGGCCACAGCGTTGAGGACCCAGCACTTGAGCAGCTGGGCAGAGTGACATGCATCATTGCGTTCCCCATCATCTTTTGCGACTGTCAAATTTAAGCCCATTAATAATTAAGTCCCAAATAGAAATAACCAAACGTGAATATGTATTATGCATTAACTGTACACCAACACCTCCATTTCTGCCTAAAATAGTAATTATATAGGTAGGATTTACCAGTTGAGGTATTACCGTAAGCTGAGCTCTGGCATATGTACCTTACAGAATTCATTTTAAAATTTAAATACCAAGTATAGTCCTAAGGGCAGGTTATACTGTGTTCATTTTACAAATGAAGAAGCTAAGACTCACGAGAGTAATGAAGAGCTTGTCCAAGGCCACATAAGTCAGGGACGCAGGAGCAAGATGCAAACCCGGAGGACATGCGGCCCTTGTCTCTACCCTTAGATGCAGGCCGAGCCCAGTCCCTGGCTGGCTGAGAGTTAGCTTCTTCCAACAGAAGATGAACAGAGGGAGGAGGGGAATTGAGGTTTATCAAACTAAAATTTGCATATAGAGATCACAGAGTGGTTGTTTCTTGTACTGAAACAAGAGAATTGCTTTTCTGACTGTAAGATAAATTTGATAAAACTTGGGAATTTCTTTCTCCTCTTAAGGGTAGCAAGGATGTGAAATTCTAATAGGCTCAGTCAGCCAAAACATGAGCAAGTCCAAGGAGGGCCCACGTGAAGGTGCTGATCAGCAATCAAGGGCTCCATTTTAGTGTTAGCGTGAAGAGGAATTACCATTTTTTGGCATCAGTCAATTATCAATTTTATGTGGTTCAACTTGGCTCATGGCTGTGCCATGCTGGCTTTTACTTATAAAATATACAGACTAAGGGCTAAATTCTAACTGTACTTCTAGACTGAATATAGGACACAATGCAATATTTTTTGTTTTGGTTTTGCTGAAAATGTTAGCACAGTGGCCCTTGCTCTTTCCTTCTATGCTTGTCAAAGGAGATGAAGGGTTAAAAATCAAATTTTTAAGACTGATGTCTCCTTGAGCATCACAGACTGAAAACTAGGCTTTGTGTCCATTCTGCTCTCACGATCTGTTAGACTGCAGAAAAATATCCAACCTTTTAGGATTTCAGCTTAATCTCTTGTGAAACAGGGAAGCACCCTTTCAGGTTGAAAGTTGTGCACCGTCAGGCATCACAGCCAGGAGCTAGAGGTGCGGCCCAGGGCTGCCGCACACGTGCACTGCAGGCTGGAGGTGTGACTCAGGGCTGC
>NW_004524781.1:1308391-1311868 GCF_000260255.1 Octodon degus
GGCCCAGGGCTGCTGCACGCGTGCACTGCAGGCTGGAGGTGTGGCCCAGGGCTGCCGCACACATGCACTGCAGAGCTGGAGGTGTGGCCCAGGGCTGCTGCACACGTGCACTGCAGGCTGGAGGTGCGGCCCAGGGCTGCTGCACACGTGCACTGTACGCAAGGCCTGTATTTGATCCCCAGCAAAACAAAACAGCTGGCTCCAGCCGAATCGCCAGGATCTGGTCCTGTACCACTTCTGCTCTCCGAAGGGCTTTGTATGGCCCTGGAATGGACGCACCATCGAAGAGGGAGGAACCAAGTGGGACAGAGCCTTTCTCTTGGGACCTCAGGATCTCAGTGTGCATGGCCAGCTTCAGCCAATGAGGCGCAGGAAGTCCAGTTAAACTTGAATGTTAGAAAAGCCATACATGATACGTGCAGCAAGTGTGTCCCAAGAAGCGCTGGCTGGATTTTATCTGGCAGTCCTGCTTGGGCTGGGCTTCCGGTGGCTCTACGAGCTGTCCGAATGTGCTAGAGCATGCTACACATGTGTCTTTATGTGTACTTGTGTGTTCAGTGGCTCAGAACTCCTTCCAAGAGGCTTGCAGAGAGGGCCATAACTCAAACCTGACCCTGAAGCACTGGACTAGGAAGCGTGCTGCCGAGAAGCCGTTGCGCCACTGTACCCTCACCTGTAGGTGGGCGAGGGCAGGTGACTGCACGAAAGCAGACTCTTCCTGGTCCCAAACCAGTCCCTGATGAAAGCTTCCGGAGCTGGGGACAGAACAGCGCTGTCACTCTGCATTAGGAATGCGCTCCTTCCTGTTGCCTCTGCCCTGGTCTCCTGGGAGACACCACCCATGGGCACACTGAAAGCCACCATGCTGCAGTCTCCCTGTCATGTCACAGGGAGCTAGATCCAGGTCAGCTGTGCCTGCCAGCCCTGCCACATTCCAGGCCTGCATCTGTCAGCGCTTGTCACGCTGCCTCCCAGAATAGCAACAGGCCCGGCTGTGCTACTTGCCACTTTAAGTTAAGGCTGATGGAAGAGGGATTTTCCACTTTATCATTCTATTCCAATGTGACTTTTACTATAAGACATGTGTCACTACAGACACAGGTACACATTAAAACACAAACCTGTTTCTTAATCAAATAACACAGTTGAGGTACTTACAGGGCGTTCCACTTTGTCAATCACTTCTATTTCTGGGAGTTCAAACAATTGTCTGATTTTTGCTTTATGAATTGAATTAAAACTGGTAATGTTGTATCTAAACAGAGCAGGTCCTGAATGCTTCCTGATTTAAAGAAAACTGGAACCCTAAACCTTGTGAGCAAAGTTCGAGTTTGCCCTCCTCTCCCTGTAGGACAGTGGAGGGGACATAGCGCTGGAAACTCTCTAAAGACCTAACTTATTGTTAGGGGATGCAAGAGATTTCACTTGTGCAGAGCACCGCTCCGGCGTTTCTGTCACTGTGTCAGTCTGCTACCTTGTCACGTTTCTCAAGCTCCAAGTAAATGTTTTTGCCTGCAGACTTTGTATCGGGGTAGGAGCTGGAGGTCCTTTCAGGTTAGTGGCCCTAGACCCCCCACGCCCGACCGCTCCCCCGACAGCCATACACACCCCAGATCCAGGAGACGGGCGTCGGCAACGTGGTCCCAGCTCCTTCCCTCTGTGAAGTGGCAGCCGGACTGGCAAAGGCGAAGCTTTAGCAGCAGGCTCGCCCTGGGAAGGAGGTCTGTGGAGAGGCGGAGTGAGGGAGAAGGAGGACCAGCCACCTGACAGCCCCGGTGCAATTTTTAGAATGCCCCTGGGTTGTGCAGGCAGCTGGCCAGGGTGGCTGCAGGCAGCCAGGGCTCGCTCCCTGTTTGGCCTTTGCTTTCAGGCCAAGCAGGGACAGAGGGCGGGCCCTGGCTGCCCCGAGGGCTCTGGTTTCTTGACATGGGTTCGGTTAGGTTCAGTTCTTTCTTTCTTTCTTTCTTTCTTTCTTTCTTTCTTTCTTTCTTTCTTTCTTTCTTTCTTTCTTTCTTTCGTCAAGATCAGAGCTTAGTGAGCCTGGGTGTGAGGAGAGGAAGCTAGCTGGGTGGGTATTTGATTATGGGAAGTAGAAGACTGCGCAGAGTGAGAAGAGGAGGCTGCGGGTACAAATTACTTCCTGGACCGGTAACGAGCCTGGTCAGCTCCCGGCCCAGATGCGGTTATAAATAGTGCGCTCCTGGGATCTGCCGTTTGCATGTTCCAGGCGGCGTTGCTCGGAGCAGCGCCCCGAGTGCGCAGGGGTTGCGCCTGCCAGCGAAGCCGGTTTGCGCCAGAACTCCATTACTCAGAGGTCCGCCGTGGCTACCTTTCCTCTGAGGAAAAATATTCAGGGTGGTAACTCACCACGAGCTTTCCATAGGGATCAAGACTGAAAAGCCTGCTGCAAAGTCACAGGAGAGCCGCCTGCATCAGTGGAAACATGCTCTGGGTATTCGTCACCCGTCAGAGGATGCGCTAAGCACGCCTCCCGACCAGGGCACACTGAGAACGTGTCACGCTGAGCGAGTGCTCCACACCCCAGGAGGTGGCCAGCGCGCAGACAGGCCCAAGCAGTGATGCTGAGAACGACTGAAGACGCTGAGCAGCAGGGAGCCAAGAGGCGCACAGCAGAGCTCAGAGGGCAGGTCGTGGGAGGACTGCGGGGCCGGCTCGCACCCCTGCGGCGGAGGTGGGCAGGCATCAGGTGCCGCCGATGGCTAGATGCCCCAGGAGAATCACTGGCAAAAGGAAGGAAAAGCGTGACTACTGGGTGCGATGATGAAGCCTGTTTCCTAGGCCTGGAAAGCAGCAGTGAGAGCCGCAGGGGCGGTTCCAGGTGGTCCCCCAAGAGTCCCACGTGCTCAGAGGGGGGCCTGGGGCGGTACCTGGTCGTGGGCTGCTGCACTCACCAGAGCCCTGCTTCGAGGATGAGTGCGTAGCTCAACGTGTCACCTAGAAGAGCCTGTCCCAGTGGTGTGCCCTGGGCGGGGTCCTCCCCACGCCACCCACTCCCTGTGCTTCCCAGCCATCACAACGGAGCAACTCTCCTCCCTCTTGCCTTTCACCAGGCCACTTATGCCTTTTTCATTGTTTCTGTATAAAAACCTTGCCGTTAGGAGTGCGTGTGTGCAGGACGTAATGGTGACGCTCACTGTGGGGACTCGGGTGTGGACATGACACGTCTTCATTCTTTAGACCCTGAGCTGGGTGCGGCTGCGCATACCTGTAATCCCATCCATCACTCTTGAGGCTAAGGCAGGAGGATCACTGTGAGTTCAGCGGTCAGCCTGGGAGACAAAGTGAACTCAAGGTCAGCCTGAACTGCATAGAGACCCTGTCTCAAAAAGGCCCAAACCAAAAGTATTCTTTTGACCCCTTTCCTTCTCCCAGTCCCCTTCCCAAGCCAGCTGACCATGGGCTGCAGACAGCCATTAAGCTGTTGCTGCCAGGTATCGTGTCTCAGATTCAGGAAAA